>NC_068946.1:40410249-40717322 GCF_026419915.1 Harpia harpyja
CGCCTTTTGTCTTATCTTAACAGCTGCCATAAATATTCCCATCCAACTTCCTTCATGTTTGGGACAGGAGGATGGAGATTTAACAACATCGATGGCAAGATGTGGTGTGGAATGATGGATAATTATTATAAGAATGATAACTTTGATTCTTTAGTATTTATCTATTGAATCTTGGGTTTGTTTGGAAAAGGAAATTCCTGGATGGAAACTTCAATTTGTGATTCCAAATAACCTTACCATTCAACAGCATCTGTTACAATTGTTACTAGGCAGACAGCATTAAGTTCTTGCCATGTCTTTGGATCCTTTGGGTGAAAGGACCTAATTATTTGTTCTGGACAGAAAAATGCACTGACTCCTCTAAATTCACTTTATGGATGCTCATTTAATAGCAATGAAAGTCAAGGTGAATTCAAGCAACTCTGGGGTTTGTAACTCTATATGCACAGAAAGAGAAAGCCAAACTCACTGCTGAACTAAATGGGAAAAACTCCACTGAGGTCAATGGTTCCACCATCACGGATTCTAGCAACAGAGCCTGGCTGGGTATGTGCAAAGAAACTGTCAATCATTTTCATGTTAGAGACCTACGCTCATTCCGTAGCCAAAAAGTATAAAGTAAGTCAGCCAAAGGAAATCCTGCACCTCAGTGAGGGTGGGTTAAGTGGCTTTGTCAAAGAGGAAAGCATGGGTATAGGACAAAGGCCATTATTTTTAATAAACAGAGACCTTCTGTTTAAATGGATATATGTTCATGAACAGTACAGACTGCCGTACAGCTTTTCGAAGCACATGTAATGGGAACCAAGACTCTTTAAATTAGGGGTCTGTTGTGATCTCGTTCATCACACATTGTCTAGAGCCACCGCTGGTGAACATCCTCTGAGATTAGGCTGTTCAGCACAAAATGGCTTCGTGCTTCTCTGTCCTCAGTAGACCTCCAGACTACGCAGAGGCGGAAGTGAGGAATAGTGTTCCTCTAGGGAACTTGTACACCTCATTAGTCATCGGTGTTCTGTCTGAAGATCAGAGAGGATTGCAGTCAGCGGAGAAGAAATAATGCAAGCAAATAAATCATAATATTCACCAGCAACATAGTGCGTAGGGAAGGAAAGTGGGACCCTATGTTTCCTCTTCACTCTCAGCTAAGTTCCACTGACTACCCAACACTTTCTGTTCCAGAACCACAGCTATGACCAATGAACAGGACAGGGCTTGATTTCATTTTATCATGTTGAGTATTTGACCCAGGCACCAACTGACAAGATGTTTCTGAGCTTTTTAGATCTGCTGCACAAGCCTGGGCTAAGCAAGCCATGGATCATACACATAGAAACTAGAGTCATTTGCATTTTCTATGAAAATATGCATCTGCTTTTAACTTCTTTTAGAAGAAGAGGCCAGAACACTAGATCTGAGGATTGATATCCTCATAGCACATGCAACCAGAGTACACATTTCCTTGGTTGACTCTTGACTTTCTTCCTGCTAGGCAAAAACCCCCAACACTTTTATGAGAGTCAAAGATCCATGGTGAAAGTCCTGGGGCTTTCAACCAGCAGTGTGATGTAGGGAGAGGCATTAGAAATGTGTCCACCTAGGAAAAGCTGTGTTTGCTATGGCATTGGAGACAGAAAATACTTTATTTTTACTCTTAAATCATCTGAAGGTCTCTAATTGTCTATGCTGGCATAAAAGTAATCCCAGCCACCCACCAAAGCCAGTCTTCTCCTAGAAAACCTCTCTCAGCTTGTCCTAGATTATGCTCCTCTGGAACTGAAACCCAAGATCATTTCCAAGGAAGGTGTGGGTGTGATTGTAGATGTCTGAGTGTGGAGGGAGGTAGCCACAACTCAGAGCTGTAATCTCAGCAGCTAAGATACTGATTTTTTTGTTTACCATGGGGCCTTGCATATACATATCAGAACCAGCTCAAGCAGCTTAACTTCAGTACACAGAGCTGCCAGGAGACTTGCTGTGACTAAACCCAGAAGATTGTGCTCTAAGGACTTCTTCTGACCCTGCAATGATGGCAGAAGATTACTTGGGTCTCTTTGTTTGTCCCAGCTTTGGTACTGTAGAGCACATAAGATAATCCTTTGCTACAGATCATAGTTTCAGACTATTTCATGAACAAGAGTCAATTTTTAGGCAATAGATTTGCCTAGGAAAGTTGTGGAATGTCCATCTCTGAATGGTTTTAATAGCAGGTTAGACAAATCATTTAGGCAAAGGCAATCTTGCCTTGACACAGGCAGATTCTCCCAGCTCTGTTTTCCGTGATTCAGTATCTTATAAAGAGAGAGGAAGAAAAGAGACTTAAGCATAAATTGGCAATACTTACACCTTTTTTGCAGCAGGTGAAGAGTACTGTTTGGGGACAGATGGTAAGAAAGGAAATAGGAGAGGAGCTGAAGAGGAAGTGAGGCACCAGAGAAAAAGAACTGAGGAAGAAGAAATGGGTGGAAATTCCTGACTAGAATTTGGAAGCAAAGCAGTGGTGCCTCTCCCCACAACTAAGAGACTCAGTGAAGCCAGGATGTAATGAATACTGAATTTTAACACACTGATTCAAGAAACTTTTTAGATCCCCCTCCTTTGAGCCAGTCATCTCCATGGAAGAATGGGTGAACAGCTAATGCTGGGTCAGCACAGTCAATGTACCTTTAACAGGTAATCCATATACGCTCTGAGAATTTATGTTCCTTCCTCCATCTCCAGTTCAGCTCACTTAAGCTTTTAATTGAATTTGAATTTCAGTAAAACCATAGCTACAAAACCAGCTGCAATCCTTGTGTCCTCCTATTTCTGTATACACCTGTCTGCTATGCCTAATACTTAGCTCTTGGGATATGATCCCTTTTTTTGGATCTGTGCCTGTGCAGCCCTTGGGACAAACAGGAGGGGAGCCCAGCAGAGATCATGACATGAAAGTCATATGAACAGTTCCTCTTTAGCAGGTAGTATTCACCTTGATCTGCAGCTCTTTATAAGACACTGTTGGAGCCTGATCTAGGGAGACACTCGTATTTTCCAGGTCACCAGTGGAGCAAAAAGGAGAGTGGGATTTGGAGTTGGAGATTTCTCACTCTCCTCTGATCATGCTGGGGGGTGGGGAGATGTGACTCTGTTTTAGCTGCTTTATCTTCCTTCAGGTTTGGCTGCATTGTCTAAGCTGTCTTCGGTGAGGGCTTTACCAGCAGTCTCCTGTTCTGTCTCACTGTGTCAACAGACCCTGCTGCACTTAATTAAGAGCTAGATACTTCAGACAGCAGCATAGCAGCCCCCAGCAGTATTACAAAGGAGCACGTGTGTAAGGGAAAAGAGAACATTTCCCATACAAAACAGGGTTTGCATGCTCTGCCAGGTCAATTACAAGCTTTTGCAGCCACAGAGGAAACAGTTCTTTCTCCCTTTTATTAAAATGGCTGCTCCATCCCATTGTGGATTGAAAGAGCTACTTGGCTGCCCTTGGCTCCCAGCTGACCTCCAGCCACAAGCCTAGGCCTTTACCAGAAAGGAGGGGGAACCATCAATCTCTAAATGAAGACATTGTCCTCCTGATTATCTCTTTGTTGCCAGTGGCATGTAAGACTATAGAAAGGAAAAGAGCAGTTCTAAGGTGGCTGCAGGTGAAAGAGTATGTCCCAGCCTTGACGAGGCTTTTATTCTGTCTGGCGCTGCACAAACTGCTCTGTCAGCAAGGGTTGTCTTTATACATTAGGCATGAATTTTCTGGAAAAGACTAAGACTGTTCCCCCCATTTCCTCCTGCCAACACCACTCAGTGTAGCACACCACTCCGGCCCAAGTGTCATGGCACCATGTTGTGTCTGGAAGCTCTACCAGTTTCTTTCCTTGTCTGGGCTTGGATTAACCTGGTCCTATACATCTAGAGAGTCAGTTCAGAGAAAGTTTTGACAGATATGGGCGGGGAACAGGCATCAGTCACTGGGGCTCACTGAAGGAAGGAGGATATAGGACATTCATGGGTACCTGAGCCAGGATAATGAAGATGTCCCCTTCGGAAAGAAGCCACAGATTACATGGCCTGGTCTTCTGCTGAGTTGCCTGCAATGATCGAAAAAAGATTGGTGGAATGGTTTGCATGGAAGGGCTTTGAGTTGGAGACCAGGAGCAGCTGCCTGGAGCAAGGTCCAGATTGACAGCAAGACTGAAAATTTTGCACCAATGAAGTCTATGGCAAAGCTCCACCTGATCTCACTGAGGGCCAGGCATTATTTTTGGTCTTTCCTTGTCCCTGGAAAAAAAAATATTTGTCTAATGAAAGACATGTTGTCACCCTCATCTACTGGCTTACCTACCAGCTGGAGATTCAGTGCTAACCTTCTGGAAAACCAGCTATTCCCAGAGAAGTATCCTCTGTCTTGTTGGAACTCTTGACCCTGATGTATAGAATTTCTGTCTGTGAAGGCTAGAGGATGGGCTCTACGCACCATATTCTGAGAAAACAACACAAGAGGGTTTCACTGATGTCAAGAAGAAAGTGATGGTTTATTAAGAGAATGCAGCCTAGAGGTATCACAGGCAAAGCTACCATTCAAGCCAGGTGTTCACAGACTGACTCTCTTGTTACCTCCTCCGTATCTTTTCCCCTGTGCTCCAACCTGCACTTCACCTGCAAAGCTTTACACAGTTTGCTCCATCTTTCCTTTTTAAACTGCTATTGTTGTGCTTTGTGCCAGTATTTGCTTGGGTACGAGAGTCATTGTTACCAGCACCAGGTCTAGAAGATTGAGACAAGCCCAGTCAATAGTCCTGTTGTGATGGAATTTGTTTCCATCCAGTTCCTGCCTTCACACCTTTGATTAGCATCCTCGTCTCTTGTATCTCAGCATCCAGCTTCTCTTGTATCTGACTCCTCCATCAGCTGAAAAACTCTTGGTGTCCTCCTGATTTTGGCCTTGGGTACAAGTTGTTTCTTTTTGTGTGTGTATTTTCATCTTCATCACTATCTCCCTGTAATTTCTCCTGACTTTGGTGCCTTCATTGCAGCAGTCCGTCCATTTAACTTGGCACTCTCTTAAATGGGTGGTGTACCTGTCTCTCTTCAGGCTGGGACAGCCTGCTTTTTGAGGGATGCAGAATGCTGACTCTCCGGCTCAGCAGTCCTTCAGTTAGCAGACCACCTGGTCTTCATGAAAGTGTACTGCAGTGTTGGACAATATCACTTTTTCTGATGATGTATCATCAGAAGGAGAACTCTCTATTTCTGTCACTTCTGACCTTCCTGAATTCGAGAATACTTGGGGGAAGATATCGTGGGCGCAAATTCCTTTTTGCTGTCAAATTGCGTACATTCTGCCAACGCGTACTATCACTCACTGTCCAAGCATAGTGAATCATACCTTGCAAAATGCCCCTTCAGTTTCTAATTAGCACATTCTGGCTGAGCAGCCTCAAGATTTTCAATGTATCTTGCAATAAACAAGTTAGTGTTAATAAGGCAGACACTGTACCTGGGGACCAAAACTGCAAGAAAGAGCCTCCATTTTGCTAGCTGCTAGGTAACATGACCTTAAGAGGGGAAAAAACTTGGTATAGGTTCTGTGATGATTTGGCTGTTTTGGGCTAGCCAAAGTGTAATTTATAGTTTTGCTTGGATGTGATGCTTCTTGTTCCTCCCCCACAGAAGTTTAATGTGCTGTTCAGGCCACCTTCTTCCCACTAGGTATTTCCTACAACTGCTTCCACTGTCAGATGTGTTTCACCTCCACTGAAACACGGTGGTATTACAGCTGCATAGGTTCATCATCAGCAAAGGAGAATTCTGCAGCAAATTGCTTGTCTCCTGCTGGGCTTCAGCTGCTGAGGCACATGAGCCTCATTCTTCCTCTACACCCAAAAAACTTGTATCACTGCAAAGGTGTTTCACCACCCTTGCATGCCTGGGGCATTGCTTGGCTCCTGTTGAAAGTATTCAGGCATTGCTGAAGATGATGCTGTGGTCCACTGAAATCTTACAGACATTCATCCTGGAACTGTCACTGAGAAAGGAGGTTACATGACACAGACTCATTCCAAGTTAGACTGATGGGGTGGGTGGCTGCCTGTGCTGCCAGTGGTGGTTGAACACAATCACAAGCCAGGAATTTTCCCTCATGATGTTGCCTCCTCACTCAGTGGCCTTTTTCCCAAATCATCACTTTTGAGAAGAGCAGGACATTTATTAGGCAGTTATTCTATTCATTGCCCATCTGTTCTTCCTCATGATGATCAGGGATGTTCCCTACTGCACCAAAACATAAGCTTGGCTTTTAGGACATCAATCTGAGCCCAATATAATGAAGAGTCCTTTTTTTCCATCCACTATTCCAGGCCCATGCTGAAATGCAATTGGCATTGGAGGACAATATCTGAAGCAAACATTCCCTGGTGAGTATTTTCAAGAGGCTTGGTTGTACTCCTTGAAAGACAACAGTGGTTGCTCCAGGGCCTTTCAGCCTCTGCACTGGAACTGCTCTACACACAAAACAACAAGGTCCAGAAACGTGGAGTTAATTGAACATGTTGGTTTCCATATGTCCACAACACGGAGGGACCCAGTGTCTGTCATATCCATGACACTGGAGAGCTTGCATGTATAAAGCTCCTGTCATTACAGACACAAACTTTTTACTCCAGTGTCACTGAGGCTCCAGCGGCTGCTCGATTCCATTTGGGCAGGCCTGTCTATTGCTTTCCACTGCTATTTCATATCCACTCCTGCCCGTGGGAGGGATGAGTAAGTGATGGGGAGGAGGTGGGCAGCAACAGCTCTGACAGAGGCATGTTTATGCTGGACTTTCATGTTGTTCGTCTGTACCCAATGGAGAACAGCCCATATCCCCTGCACGGTGAGGGGTGCATAAAGCATCTCTGTGTGTTTGGAGGGAAAGGCTGAGTTGTGCCGATATTGCCACTGGCTCATCATGTGCGATTGGGAGGCTCTGATGTAGTCATTCCTTTCTCCCACCCTCACTGACTCAGATCTCCTGCTTGCCTCTGATGGGATTGAGCCATCTTGGCTCAGCTGTGTCCTGGGAACCATCTGGAGGCCTGAATCTCCTCTCCTTTTGTTAGTACTTCAGCACCTCCATGATATTGTCCATATTATGACAGAGCACTGGCTCCAGATCTGAAGAAATTCCTCTGTTGGATTTATCTCCTCTCAGCATGGCAAGGCAAATTGCTTCTTGTGGCACCCACTGGGATCCAAGAAGGGAAAAAATAGTGGTGCTGACACCTACTTTTCCAGATATACAAAGAAGGATTAAAAAACTCTGTCCCCAACTTTTTCATTTTTTAACTGTGGAAATGTAATTCTTTTTTCCCCAGAGAAAAGAGCTCCTTCTTTTTCACATGGGATTTCTTTGCAAGTTTACACATTGCTTTTTGACTTTACCACACTGTTCATTTGTGCTTGTTATGTATTAATAAAAAATCTGAGAAGATAAAAATGAACATTCTTTGAGACATTTAGATTCTCCTGTTCAAAAGTGCTCTTCATTTTGAATTTTCCATCTTTTCTTATGTTTTCAAGTACTCAAGAATGACACAAGTTGGCCTATTTCAGAACAGATGAAATATTTCATTGATACAAAGTATGTTTTCCCACGTTTTGCACAGAAACCTGCATGCGGTCCTCCTTCTTCTTTCCTCTGTTGTTTTTCTGTTTCTCAGAACCTGCAGGAAATAAGAAAATCCCCAGAGTTCCCCAGAGCCTTTGCTGCTGACACACACATGTTTACAAGATTGCAGTGCATTTCAAGATCCAGTTAAAAACTGCCTCTTTTTTGAACACTTAGTGGATGCACTCCAGCCCACATCATGGCTTCTTCCCCATCTCTCCCACCCCAACCCGCCTTCATCTGGCCTCTTCTCTGCTGCTGTTGCCACTCTGAAAGGGAGCTGCCCAAACGGCAGATTTTCTGTCCTTTCTCCATGTTGCTTTGCTTGGAGCTATGCTCCAGCAGGGCTGCCGCTGGAGAGAGTTCTCAGTCCCTTTGGTTTCTTGTCTTTACCCACAATGCAGGGTGGAAGGTATCCTGTATTATGTTCAACAGGGTGTGGGGGAATAAAGGGAAGAAACCAGACGCTTCTGGTCACAAGGGATCATCTGATTTGCCAAAACCAACCAGCTCAGCTGGGATTCCCATTCCAAGCTGAATGTGATGATTCAGAAAATGGAGTAGATAATGAGCTGTTTATGAGCAGGTCCTGTTTGTTTGCTTTGCTGCAAAGCTGTGAATGGCCTGTTCATGAAAAGCATCCTGGACTCTGACCTCGTAGAGGGGACCTGCGTGAGATGAGCAGAGAAAAACCCAAACCTCTCCCTCAGCAAAGGAAAACACGCTGTTTTCTGAAAAAGCCACCTGAGAGTTGACCATCCCACGAGGCCACACAGAAGCAGTCAAACGAGCACATGTCCTTGTTGCTAGGCCTCTGCTCTAGGACAACACTACATGGAATACCACCAGCCCTAACCTATCAGCTGGCCCAACACTGAGCTTGATGAGAGGCAGAGCAGATATTTTCCTCGAAAGCAGATTTCTAACTAGAGTGAAAGAAAAAGAACATGTTTTTGCTTTCCTCCTCTGTCCTGGCATCTAGCCAGACAGCAGCCAAAGAAAGCTGAAAGTCATGATGCAGTTCCGGGAAACTGGAATACTTCCTACATGAGATGTTGGAAGAGGCTACTCTGTCCTAACACAGACTATAGGAGTCTTCTCATCTAATTCCAGTTTGAAATACTCCTTATTCTTCAGGCAAACATCCAGCCTTGAATTAAACCTTCCCAATGACATAGATAACATCCCCAGCACTTAAATGTTGTTCTTTTGCTGTGAAAAAATTTAACATCTTCTCTTCTCTTTTAAATTATTCTCTATTATCTCCTTATTATACCTTGTCATACTTATGGTTACTTGACTGAAAAGTCCTCCATTACCACATTAGCATATGGAGTTTATTGCCACAAAATACCAGAAAGAACAAGCACTCAGCAGGATTCAAACATGGGAAATATGGCAAGTCTTCACGGATTTCTTTGTCTCCAGTGGTACATTCCAGGGAGCTCTTTCCATGGAAGGGCACAGTTTATCGCCCTCAAAAGCTGGAGTCAGGGGAGTTCTGGCTTTTTCAGAGGCTAATTGTGCAAAATGAATGTTCATCATTGCTGGAAAGAAGGGAAAGGGAATTGTTTGCCTTTTATAAAAAGAAAAAAGAAATGTTGGCAGATCTCAGAGTTTTGACATTGTGAGATTCTGCAGAAACATTTAGGGAGTTTTGCTCTTTGTTTGGCGTATTGGGGAAAATGGGGAGGAGAAAGGAACCAGCAGTAAAACAGACAGGGAAAAAAAGAAGACAAAAAAAAGAATTCTGGAGGAAATTCAAGTGGGGATGGTTTAGTGGCAAAGCAAAGAGGTTGGCTTTGAAGACTGAGGATTCTGTTTTATACTTGCGAGAGCTGATGAAACAGACCCCAATCCTGAGAGATTCTGGAATTGATTATTGAACTTATATAATAAAAGAGTGGACTCACAAGAAATTTTCCATTAATTATCATGTTCACAGGTGATGCCTAAATGTACACCCACAACTACTTGCAGGCAATATGTTTTACAGTAATTTCTTCTGGGGTTTTTTTATGCTGTAAGATTTGCATGTGCAAAAAAATCCAAGTGTGCATGCTTTGTTTGCATAGGCACTGAAGGGAATATATAAACTTACTAAGTGTTTTGCTGTTTGATTTTGCATGTGGCACTCCAGGCACTCCAATCAGTACACCAGGCACTACACATGGCACTCCAATCACTCAGGAATTGCAGAAAAATATCAGGTAAACCATACTCCCACCATAAAATCAACAGCTGGCATTTTTTAACTTGTTAAATTTTGCTCTTTTATCATGATGGGAATAATCTATTCTTCTGCTTTTCCTATGAATAATCTCTAAGATCATACATTTGTGGATGCTTTCTTGTATAACATGGAAATGCAAGACATCAGTTTATGTTAGAATATAGACATGCATTGACTGCTGCTCACAATGGAATATTCCATGTTTTTTGTCAACACTGCTTTTGTAAATTAATTGATAGGTCCTTGGAGATGGACCAAAGCCAAACAATTTGGACACTGGCTTGAACCCACTGAGAGGCAGATCTGAGATATTTATTTGTTCTGTTACAGGGAAGCAGCTTGAGTACAAACTGCAGCACAGGGTATAGGCTCTAGTGTCTGTAGGTAATGAATCACATCCACATACACACAGATGGTGCTATGGGAACAAAACGTGGCAGCCATGACAACAAAAACACAAGCCCTTGTTACATGAACTAAAACAGTAACTCTATTAGCTGTGCGTAGAAGGCCTTTCACTTCTCCAGGGCTGGCCACAAGAGAAGAATGTGGAGTTATAGGGTAAAGCAAGGCAGTACAAGAACATCTTCAGGAATCAAAGTTCTGTGATTTTCCTAGTATATGACAAGTTGGTGATGATGATAAGCTGGCAATAACAATGATGACAGAATGGTTAGCAGTCAGGACTGCCTTTCCCACAGAAAGCACTGACACAAAAGCTATTCCAATGTCGCTACCAGTTTGATGCCAGTGCCACCAATAGATGCCCAGAGCCTGGAGAAGGATCACAGGTCAGCAGGAGAGCACCTGAAGAGCAGCACAAAGGAATTCCAGCCAGTAAGTCAGCTTCCTCAGGGGCCCAACTTAAATGCCTCTATGCAAAGGCACGTAGCATGGGGAATAAACAAGGGGAGTTAGAGATGTGCACACGCCTGCAGGGCTATGATCTTATTGGCATCATGGAGAAGTGGTGGGATGGCTCCTATGATTGGAGTGTTGAAATGGATACAGGTTCTTTAGGAAGGACAGGCAGAGGATACGAGGAGTGGCTGTTACCCTGTATGTCAATGACCAGCTGGAGTGCATGGAGCTCTGCTTGGGTATGGATGAGGAGCTGACCGAGAGCCTATGGGTCAGGATTAAAGGGAGGGCAGGGACAGGTGACATTATAGTGGGGGTCTACTACAGGCCACCTGACCAGGAAGACCGAGTGGATGAGGCCCTCTATAGACAGGAGCAGCCTCAAGTTCACAAGCCCTGGTCCTTATGGGGGACTTCAACCACCCCGGTATCTGTTGGCATCAACCACCATAGCTGAGAGACAACAGCAGGGCATAAGCAATGCAGGAGGTTCCTGGAACATGTCAATGATAACTTCCTTCTCCAAGTGATAGAGGGGCCAACAAGGAGAGGTGCTGTTCTGGACCTGGTTCTCACCAACAAGGATGGACTGGTGGGGAACGTGAAGCTCGAAGGCAGCCTTGGCTGCAGTGACCATGAAATGGTGGAGTTCAAGATCCTTAGGGCAGTGAGGAGGGCACACAGCAAGCTCGCTACCCTGGCCTTCAGGAGAGCAGACTTCGGCCTCTTCAGGCATCTGCTTGGTAGAGTACCATGGGATAAAGACCTGGAGGAAAGAGGGGCCCATGAAAGCTGGTTAATAGTCAAGGATCACCTCCTCCAAGTTCAGGAGCGATGCATCCCAACAAAGAGGAAGTTGGGCAAAAATGCCAGGAGGCCTGCATGGATGAATGAGGAGATCCTGGACAAACTCAAACACAAAAAAGAAGCCTACAGAGGGTGGAAGCAAGGACAGGTAGCCTGGGAGGAATACAGAGAAATTGTCCGAGTAGCCAGGGCTCAGGTTAGGAAAGCCAAAGCCCTGATAGAATTAAATCTGGCCAGGGATGTCAAGGGCAACAAGAAAAGCTTCTGTGGATACGTCGGTGATAAAAGGAACACTACGGAAAGTATGAGCCCTCTCCAGAAGGAAACAGGAGACCTGGTTACCCATGATATGAAGAAGGCTGAGGTATTCAATGACTTTTTTGCCTCAGTCTTCACTGGCAAGTGCTCCAGCCACACTGCCCAAGTCGCAGAAGGCAAAGGCAGGGACTGGGAGAATGAAGAACCACCCACTGTAGGAGAAGATCAGGTTCGAGACCATCTAAGGAACCTGAAGGTGCACAAGTCCATGGGACCTGACGAGATGCATCCATGGATCCTGAGGGAACCAGGGGATGAAGTGGCTAAGCCACTATCCATCATACATGAGAAGTTGTGGCAGTCCTGGGAAGTTCCCACTGACTGGAAAAGGGGAAACATAACCCCCATTTTTAAAAAGGGAAAAAAGGAAGACCCGGGGAACTACAGGCCAGTCAGTCTCACCTCTGTGGTCAGCAACATCATGGAGTGGATCCTCCTGGAAACTGTGCTAGGGCACATGGAAAATAAGGACATGATTGGTGAGAGCCAACATGGTTTCACTAAGGGCAAATCATGCCTGACAAATTTGGTGGCCTTCTATGACAGGGTTACAGCGTTGGTGGATAAGGGAAGAGTAACAGATGTCATCTACTGGGACTTGTGCAAAGCATTTAACACTGTCCCACATGACATCCTTGTCTCTAAATTGGAGAGACATGGATTTGACAGATGGCCCACTTGGTGGATGAGGAATTGGCTGGATGGTCACATACAAAGAGTTGCCATCAATGGCTCGATGTCTGAGCAGAGACCAGTGATGAGTTGTGTTCCTGAGGGGTTGGTATTGGGACCGGTGCTGTTTAACATCTTTGTTGGTGACATGGACAGTGGGATTGAGTGCATCCTCAGCAAGTTTGCTGATGACACCAGGTTGTGTGGTGCGGTCGACACGCTGGAGGGAAGGGATGCCATCCAGAGGGACCTTGACAGGCTTGAGAGGTGGGCCCGTGCAAACCTCATGAAGTTCAACAAGGCCAAGTGCAAGGTCCTGCATGTAGGTCAGGGTAATCCTAAGGACAAATACAGCCTGGGCGATGAGTGGATTGAGAGCAGCCCTGTGGAGAAGGGCTTGGGGCAATTAGTGGATGAAAAACTGAATCTGAGCCAGCAATGTGTGCTTGCAGTCAAGAAAGCCAATTACATCCTGGACTGCATCAAAAGAAGTGTGGCTAGCTGGTCAAGGGAGGTGATTCTCCCCCTCTACTCTGCTCTCATGTGACCCATGCTGGAGTACTGCATCCAGCTCTGGGGCCCACAGCAAAAGAAAGACATGGACCCGCTCAAGCGGGTCCAGAGGAGGGCCATGAAGATGATCAGCGGGCTGGAGCACCTCCCTGATGAGAATAGGCTGAGAGAGTTGAGGTTGTTCAGCCTGGAGAAGAGAAGGCTCTGGGGAAAGCTTTTAGCGGCCTTCCAGTACTTAAAGGAGGTCTGCAGGAAAGATGGGGAGGGACTCTTTATCAGGGAGTGTAGTGGTAGGACAAGGGGTAATGGCTTTAAACTGAAAGAGGGTAGATGTAGATTAGATATAAGGAAGAAGTTCTTCACTGTGAGGGTGATGAGGCACTGGAAGAGGTTGCCCAGAGAGGCTGTGGATGCCCCATCCCTGGAAGTGTTCAAGGCCAGGTTGGATGGGGCTTTGAGCAAACTCGTCTAGTGGAAGGTGTCCCTGCCCATGGCAAGAGGATTGGAACTAGATGGTCTTTAAGGTTCCTTCCAACCCAAAACAATCTATGATTCTATGATTTTTTTGTGCCACTGTCATGCTTAGCTGGGGAGTTGGGGTAATAGTACCAGGGACTTCTGTTGAAAGGAAAAGAAAGAAAAAAAGAACAAGGATGATCCACAGATACTTCATCTGTCTGGAGTTTTTCTCTGAGTTAGGTAAGATGGAAACAGCAGAAGAAAAAAAGCAAAAAGAAAAAAGAGAAAGAGGAAAAAAGGAATTAATAACTGTTTTCAGTCAAGTGAGATCTGCTTGGTGTGACCAATCTCCCCCAAGGGAGATTATCCCACAGATAACTTTACTCTTGTGTTGCCCAGGGCAACTCACATGACTTAAAAAACTGTCAAGGGAAGAAAATAAAACTGCTTCAACTGTAGGGTGGCTCATTTGCATGGGACACTGTATTTCAAAACTTAGCCTGAGGTCTGGTTTTAGCCTCCTCTCCTGAGAAAACAAGGATAAGCATGTCATCTTGTTTTGTGCCTGTATTCATTTTGCTTGTCTTTCTGTACTGGCCATTTTCAATCCCTTTTTGCAAAGACTTCCACTCTCCACCGGGTTTGCCACCTCATGAGGAACAGAGACACTAAAAATCTATAGGAAAAGCTGTGTTATGAGCTTTAGACACCCCCCCACACACACATACCCCAACACTGCTGCATAATCAGCCCTGGAAAAACAAGCTTCCTTGGTTCCTCTCATTGAACTGCATGTCGAGATACAAGGCACAGCTTGATCTCTCACGTAGTGCATCTGCGTGGAGAACTGCAGCTCAGGACTAGCTGATGTGAATTCCTCCCCAAGGCCTTGTTCATCTCTAGCCCCAGGGATTCCATGGCAGAGGTGCCTAGCTTGCCACAGAAGACAAGTACCTCACAGCACAGAGCCAACCTAGGGGATCTTCCCTAGGAAGTGTGCTAGCTAGCTTTCAGGACACAGCTGAACAGTAAAGTACAAAGGAGGACTCTTCTGCACAGCTTTGAGGTCTCAAAAGAAGTCACAAAATAGGATCAGCTCAGAAAGCCCTCCTGGAACTCAAATAACCTCCTCCTGGCATTTGCACATGTCCCCCTGCTTTGTGTGAGAAGCCCATGCTCTGTGCTAACCATCGGGGACAGCATCACCCGCATTCATGCTCTGACATTCAAGAGCGATTAAATATATTCCACAAAAGGCAAAACTAAAAGAGAAGCCAGTGAAACAGCAGAGATAAATAGATGCATTTCTGATCTCACCCTGCAATGCATCTATAAACTATCCCCCTTCTAATTTTTGTTTTGACTTTTTCACCTGCTGTTCCTTCTTACTAGGACTCCTTTTAAAGCTGCTGTAGCAGGAAATATGTTTCACTAATGTTAAAATCAGTGGGATTTAAGTTAGCTTAGTGCTGAGCATCAAAAGATTTAGGATCCTGTTTCCCAACAGAAATGCTTTACAGATATGAGCCCATCATGCCTGAAGATGGGAATTAGGTTTCCAAGTCACCTAAGTGCACTTTGAAAATGCTACTTTCCAATGCACTGGGGATTTGCCACCGTTGTACACAGCTGCCCAATCCAGCTCCTGAGAGCTGGCCCACCAGGATTCTTCAACCACCAATTTCATGCCTGCAGGATGCCCCAGGTATATGGAAATTGCTCTAGTGCAAAACCCAGCTGCTGCTGGTCCTTGCGCCCAGGATTCAGACTGGTGCAGCTGCAGATCTGGCTGGTCATGCTCTTTGAAATCCCCTGCATCCTGAACTGCATTGTGCCCTGCAGCTGGTCCCTGCCTCAGAGCAGCAAGAAAACATGTCCTTAGCTCAGTCACCAGTACCTTGAACACAAGCACCGTAAATCTTGGCAAGGCCTCGACCTTAATTTTTTTACATAAGCTCAGCTTGGCTGCTGACTTGTGCACCTCTCTCATCAACCCTGGGTACACCCCGAGCTCACTGTGATGCCCTGTATTGGGAAAGGCCATGGCTCCGGCTGCTGGCAGCGCACAGAGGAGATCACTGAAAATAAACAGAGAGCAAGCAGCTTGGTTTTCATAACCTCGGTTAAACGCAGGGGGTGAAGGATCCGAAGCGACAAAGTCATGCAAGTTCAAGAAAGGCGGAGGGTAACCTTTGAGGGGTTCTTTTCTTTGGCAGCAGAGGGGAGGATAGTGCACAGAGGAAGGGGGGAGGAAAAATTATGGAAATTTTTGGGCCTCTGTGCACAGCAAGTCTGTCTTTATCTCCTTCTGGGGCTGTTACAACAGAGCTGACATTCATCACTGATACTGACAAAACCACTTTCCTGGGCTTATGTGACAAAATGATCTGTCATAGCTGACTCCTACCCACAGAGCAGAAGCAAATTAAAACTGAACTTATCTCATTGGCTAGCTCACTTCTGCTTACCTGCAGAGGCCTCAGAGCATCTTCCTTCCTCTCTTCACCTGAAGCATAATTTAGCTTATTTCTATTTGTGGTGGCAGGGAGAGATTTCCCCTTCCTGAATGATGCTGGGATGGTGGGAGGTCTGCCCTCCTCCGCTGCCTGTGACAGGGAGTGGGGAGCAGCCGGTCACTGCAGCCTGTGGTACAGTCTATGTGTGTGGGGTGTACGCTCCTCCGGGCAGAGGTGGGACATAGCGAGGTCCTTCTGTGGCTGCTGGGGGAACAAAAAGCCTCCATAAATCACAGGTCTCTCCAGAGTTTTTGGATATTGGTGGGAGCAAGCACCAGACTGAAAGGGAGTGGGAAGAACCTTCTTGGACACCTAGAGCTTCCCACAACTCAGAAAACGACACATTAACTAAACCCACACCTGTCAACAAGGACCTGCCTCCAAGTCACAGCAGCCCTGAGAAGTCTCCAGCATGCATTCGAATGGTTCTTATATAGCATATGTCATTACATGCAATATAGCAACAAAGATTATTTTCATGGAGTAAGTAAAATAAATACCGAGACCGGAAGCCTAGATGTAGATTTTAGTAGTTCCTCCCCAACTCATTGTATTATTTTCAGCCCAGAGGTGAATGCAGGCTACCACAACTGTGGTCAACGCTGAGAACCTGTGCATCTTTTGGGATTCTGTCCATAGCCCAGCGAGTCTTCCAATGTTAGCAACTATAGACTAGGAGCCTATGAAGAGGGTCTCCCGAAATTCAGGAAATACAGTGTTTTATCCACAAACAGATCTTTTTGTTGCACTGTTTTGTTCTGTCTCCTTATTCCTACTAGAACTTAGTATCATGAAAATGCAGTAAAAAATTTTCAAATATCAAAAGAAATTCAGGTTGTGTTGAGGCAAAGTTTTGGATTAAGGTCCAGACAAAGTTATTGCTTTGCTGAATGTCTCACTTATCCAAGCATAGAAGGAAGCTCTTTGGCCACTTTTATGTGACTTTACTTATTTGTGGACTAAGTCTGGAGATCTGAGGAGGTGTCTAAGTTTGGTGTTGTGACTATGACATTTGATAGTTTGTGCAGGAGGGCAAAATTTTGTTGTCCATCAGCCTGAATTACCCATTACTACTCTAAACTTACGTACCACAGTGATTGTCGTACCTTAGCAAGAACTTGAAATAGTTGATTGTAGACATTGCACAAAATAGAGCTGGAAGTGACTTCCTTCAGTGCCATCAACTCTGCCTGCCCACAGACAAAACCTGTCCTCCCCATGTCGTTCCTCAGACATGCTGTATCCAACCTGTCCTTAAAAATCTTCAATGAAGTCCAAATCTCAGGCTATTCCAGGGCTTCATTATCTTTCCTATTAGGAAGGTTTTTTTCATATCTAACCTACATGTCCCTTGCTATACTTTAAGCCTTCTCCTCTGTACCCTGGACACAAAGAACAAATTGTTCTCTTCCTCTTCGTCTATCTTTTATGTATTTAAAGACTGTTATCACATCCCTTCTCAGTCTGATCTTCTCCAGACTAAACAACCCCCCTATTTCAATCTCTCCTCATTAGTCATGTTCTCTGGACTTCTGATCATCCTTGTTGGTCTCTTCTGGGCATTATCCAACCAGTCCCATCCTTCTAGAACCACGGTGTCCAAAATTGGAGAGAAGAGAGTACAGCAGAAAAATCATATCCCATGTCATGCAGATAGTACTCCAGTTTATATATCCCAGTATGGTGTTTGCTTTTCTCATGGCAATCTTAACTCTTCTGACTTCTCTTCAGTTTGTGATTCACAATTACCCCAGATCTTTCTCTGCTGTTTTTTTCACATCCCATATTTGTACACCTGATTGTTCTTGCCTACATATAGAACTGTGTATCTTGCATTTGTCTTTATTGAATTTCATCCTTTCCCTTCCGAAACCTCCAGATTATTCTTACACTTATATTTGATAATTCTGAAGTTCAAGACTGTCCTCTTTTATGCTTGCAGATCTTTTCAAATTTACATCATCTGCTAATTTAATTAGCATATTCTCCATTCATTCCATCTAGGTGATTAATAAATAGTGACATAGTAACAGGTTCAGAGAATATCACTGCAGAATCTTACCAAATCTGTTCCTGCAATATGATGATGATCTGAACCCAGCTTGTTGATATCTGAATTTGGACATGAACCTACAGCTACACACTGATTCTCAGCATGCTTCAGCATCTGAAGCTCTTCCTGACATTGGTATGAACTGAAGGAAGCTCAAAAGTGCCAAAGATCAAGCCATCAATATCATTGCCTATCAAGACATACATATTCTATATTCATAGATCAATGAGTTTATTCTGTGTCATTGTACTTCATCTTTGTAACGCAGTAAGGTAGCAGATCATTAACCTTTGGGGAGGACATAAAGCAACTCCTAGTGTCTTGTTCAGTATGTCCTGATGAATTCAGCCCTTGCTTTCTTCTCCTGTAGTTGGTCCAATTTCAGCAAATGTACCCTTTACTCACAATTATTTCCTGAACGGTTTTGAAATGTGTCTATATCTTTCTATTGCACTCCTTTTCTGTACACTATTCTATTTTCCTGTAGATGGGAAGTTTTCCTCCTCCCCATTTACAGGGCATCTGGTCAGAAACTTTTTCTGTCCACCATTCCATTTTCCTGTAGATGGGACGGTTTCCTCCTCACTGTTTACAGGACATCTGGTCAGAAACCTTTTCTGTCCCATTTGGGACATGAAGAGCGATTCACCACAACATTTTTTCAAGACTCTCAAACTGAGACTTCATAAGCTAGACTTCTATACTCATGATTGATCATGATAATTGAGTGGTCTTCAGCTGTCATTTCATCTGTGAATGTTCATGTTGCAAGCTGCTGTCTAGGAACAGGTCTGGACACATGCTCCACCTGTTAAACAGGAAAACAAGAAATGGTCACTCAGAGAGATCCTCACTGGCAGCAGGGCCCATGTGTGTGTTTCTTTTCAGAATATCTTTTTCCTTGAGAGACTTATGACCCATTTCTGCAAACACAGATGGAGAAAACTGAGATGCCCGGGAAATGGAGCCCTTTCAAATTCAAGCAAATCTTGATGAACTCCTGTTTTGCAGGATTTGACCAGTAAAGTCTGAGTCAGGAGCAGGGTGAGACATCACCTTCCTCTTGTGTCTGTGAGTCCAGCAATGAACAGTCTCTGTGGCTTAGTCCCCAAGGCCAAAAGTCTTGCAATCTGCCTGGATTTAAATTCTTTACTTTTCCTCCCACAGCTCCTCCTTCTGGAAGTCACTTACCGTTACCTCGGGATTGTTGCCAGATTCCCTTTTGGCATCACTTCTCTCCCTCTTTTCTGCAATCTTTGCTTATAAGGTACCTTAATCACTTCCCATGTCAACTACTGCAAAGCTCTTTTTTTATAGCTCTCGTAAATACTTACAGGCTTTATATATATTTCCTCTCCAAACTTCAAGGGATGCAGATCATTGCTTAGAAATGAAGAGGTGGAAAGGAAGGCAGCCTGATTCAGATTTCCACATGACCCAGGCATGGCAAAGTTTCCTGCAAAATGAGATGAGATTGGCTCTTGTATTAGGATGCAAAAAAAGGATGGTTTGCAGCCCTGGCTCTGTGTTACCTCCCCACTCCCAGAAATCTCATTCTGCTCAATGATCAATCCTTTCCCAAAGCATGAAGCCATCGGATTACCCAGAAATCTGGCTTTACTTCTTTTCTTTATAAGTTTGAATGTTTTGGTGATGATTTTGTTACTCACTAAAGCAGAGGTTTTCAACTTTTTTCAAACTGTTATATTTTTTCCTGTACAGTACTTTTAATTCTCTTGGCAATCAGATGATTTATCTTCTTTTTGTTCAATAGTCTCCTACAAGAAGTAGTGCACAGACCCCACAGATCCAGGCACCGCAGGTCAAAACTGACCAGCTAGATTTCTTAGTGAGATCTTCTGCTATTTTTTATCATATATGGGATACATGTTAAAGTCTCACACTAATGGGAAAGGAATTTTTTTTTCTCCTGGTTTGAAAAGCAGAACTGTGTTTTATTTTTCTCCATCTTTGGGCTTTATATCAGCTGTCTGTTGGGTGTTTCAAAAGTAATTGTCTTGTCTCAGCACAGTAAACTCACAAGCTAATTCCCATAATGCTAGTGATACAAAGCAGTCAGGCCAGCCAAGATATTTGTGCTTCAACAATCCAAATACACTCTTAACTGCCTTCAAGCAACAATAATATTATAAGGTTTTCCTTCCTGAAAAATTGTTCAGTGATGACCTAGAAGTGAAAAGTTCCCTGTCTTATTACCATTTCCATCCAATTCCACATGAAATTTACTTACAAAGCTGGCTTTGACTAAGCCAAGAGTCAAATATAAGAGCTACAAGGTCCTGATTAAGAAAACACTTAATCCCTTTCTGTGCTTTGAGTTGGACAGATGCTTTCCCCTGTCAAGGACCATATCAGTAGCTGGGGGAGGACTGGGGAAAAGAGCTTGGCTTAAAGCCTATGAGAATTCATAACCCAGAGATACAGCTGCAGGACCTTACTAAAAGTACTGGTATTCTAGGACTATCAGCTGTCTCTCATTTTGCTCAGGACTTTCCAGGATACTTGCTCAATAAAACTCAGTGGCTTGGGTTGCATCTGAAAACAGAAGCCACAGAAAGCCCTGGGAATAGTCCTGGGAGCACCTACCTTTCATGGAAAACAGAGAGGGGCCCAGAACAACTTCTGCTTAGATTAGATTGCTCTTACTAAAAATAGGAAGCCCTTTAGTCCTCCATCTCTCTTGATAAAGCTTTATTTTTAAGTGTATGTTTTGTTTGACCTTGAGGTTTAAAAAAAAAAAGGAATGAAAGAAAGAAAGAAAAAGAAGAAGGAGCAAAAAAAAGCCTCCTTGACACAATTCCAAGTAACACTGAAGATAAAGCTGTGCTGTGGTTAGTTGGTATTCAGTGAGTGAGAGGTTTTATACAGTCTCATAGTGTCCCATCTGCATTGTTCAAGTCATTATTTCTTGGCTGCAAAGGGATGTTGAACAACACGTCATCCAGAATGTGTCTAGTTCTGGTCCACAAGGTATCCCTTCTCCTTTCTCTGGCTTCCCACTGTATTTTCCCTGTTCTTCCTAACTCACACAGCTATGGCCAAGAAAAAACAGCAGTGAAAATGGTCATCAGCACCTTCAGATCACAGTAGTTTGATTTACTGGCTCTAGCACCATCCCATCGGGCTGTAGGCATTACTGTCACTTGTGAAGACTTAACAAGTTCTCTCGATAGTCCATCAGCCAAAGGAACCCAAATGGTCAGAGTCCATGTCTCTGTTGGGGTGACAGGAAACTGACCTCCTTTCTTAACCTAAAAGAAAGACTTTTTGGACCAGAGCACGCTGTCATAAGTGTGTACTGGAAACTCATACTGTCATTTGCAAAGTGTGAGTATTATTTCAGGTGTGAAAAAGCCTTCTGAGACAAAATTTGTGATGGAGCCTGAAGAAGCTGTTGTAGATAACTTTCATCTAGAAAAGTCACATGAGCAGCACTGGTCATACCCAGCTTTTAAAGGAAAACAAACCAAGCAGAAAATATATCTCTAGCTGCAAAAATAATTCCAGTTGAGTATTGATGGTTGCTTATTAAACAATTGAAAACGTGCATAGACACAGTGACAGAAGCACAGGGTTAACATGTAGTTTCAAGACCAACAGGCAAGAAGGATGTGAGTGAACCTTGCACGACCTTGTGAAAAACAAACTCTCTAGTGACTCTGGGACTCCAGCTAGTGCTGTTTGTGAATGCAAAGCTGGTGTGAGCCACGCAACCTGATTTACCTTCCATCCCAGGAGAATGTTAATTTCCACTCCCTCCCCTCAGTACCAGCTGGGTCCCCATTGCTAGCACATTCAGGGTCCAGGAAACCCGTGCAGATGTTTTCATGGACATAGCAAAACCCCTCTTTCTCTGCCAAGACTCACACTGGGCTTTCTATAGGAGCAAATGTATCCGTCACTTCTAAAGCAATGTGGTTTTGGAGCAGCTCTAATCTAATCTGAAGTTAAGAAATAAAATCCTCCTGACCTAGTTGTTGTATTCTCCTTGCCCTAGACAATTCTGACAGTAAAATGGCTATTATTTGTCTCTAAACTTGGAATCTCAACCTGAGGCAACTACCCTATATAGTCAATTTCACTCCTGAATATGGTTTTGAAACGTTATTCTTGTTCTTTTCCAAATTAGAAATGCACAGATTCTTTTGATTGTTATTAAATATTTCAACTCTTAGGCTACTTATAGTTCAAAATAAATAATTTCAGATTCCCAGACTTGTCGGCAGAAAGTCTTTTGCCACATACACACATCCTGGGGCTTCGCAATTCCAACTCTGGACCACAACCAGTTGAATTCGATAGTCAAACTGAGATTTAGGTGCCATGCTTTGAGGGGCATATGGAGTCCTGCAAGTGAAAAAGTTATTGGCAGTGCTCAGAGATGTTGGGGTTTTTGTAGTTCACATTTGCACAGCACTCATATATGTCTATGCATTCTGGCATCTTTCCATCAGGTCTGTGCTACGGCATAGGCTCTTTGAGTGAAATTCATGACCCTTTGAATGCTCCTTTTGAAGACTCCAGAGCAAATCACCTTAGCAAAGCAATGAAAGAGTTTTTCCATGCAGAAAGGTTTTCTTAAGGTGAAAGGCCAATACAGCACCTCTCAGAATGATACCTACTTTCTGGTCATCAGCAATGGCAGTCACCTATGAAGGTGGGAAAAGGCGACCAAGTCCTTCTGCACCCACCTGTGAGCATCAGCCACTGCAGTAGCAAACAGCAGCCAGTGAGGATCAGGGTACGTGAACAGATATTTCTCCAGAGGCAGAGGCAGAAGCTTGAGCTCTGAGTTCTGGGATCCAAAGGCAATGAATGTTTTTTTTGCCAAACTTGTAAACTTGTACCAGGATCAGATATGCTTGTCCTGACTATCCTTAATTTTTTAAGTGTCATAGTGCCATTTATCTCCATGCATGTGTCTATGTTCAACTTCACTCCCATTCTTCATCTATGTAATTACACTAGGTTTTAAGTGGTTTGGAACAAACACTATCCTGTATTGGGTATAACACTTCAACAGGGGCCCGGGTTTTGTTTGGAAAGTGATAATCTTTCTAATAAATATTACTAAAAAGAGTCAGTAAGTTTTATTTCACTGTTTAGTTCTCGATTTTGGTGACCAGTCCTGGAAATAAAGCTTTTGAAAGTTTCAGTACAATATTCCTTTCTGAATGCCCAAATACTGCAGAAATTAAAAATTAAAGCTACTAAAGCAAATTTTTGCAACCAGATGAACCACCTTATATTGCAAATTTGTTTCTCTTTGGAGTCCTAGATACAAATCCAGGAAATCTTCATTCTGTTTCTTCATGATTAAAATTCAATGCGAGGTTGTGCATTTGATATCTTTTTGTTCATACTTTTTTAAAAAAAGAATCAGTCCCCTTTTTTTTCAGTTAAAAATTATCTTCAACAGTCACATGGAGATTCCCTAACCTTGGAAACCACTATGCCATTCTGGTGACTTTTATTTTTCCCTTGTCAATGGTGATTTTTCTCTGAATTCGTGCTTTTGCTTTCCTTGGTGCAGATTTGTTCAGTCCCATCACAAAGACAGGTCCAGTGCAGAGAGCTCTCATCCATGATTTCTCATAGAGATAGAGAAGAATCAGATTAAATATTACATTTGGATCTGCTGTTATTCATGGAGCTGTCAAAATGGTTGAGAAGTCACCAAAAGTTACCATCATGAGTTCCTACATCCTGGTGATATGTATCATGCATGGATCCTGATGCCTACCAACAGACAGAGGAAGGTTCTTTTAGTGTCACCTTTTCCAAATCACATCTTCAGCCACTCCTCAGTCTTCCAGCACTGCTAACTTCAGCTGAAGAGTTTGACTAGCATGGTAGGTCCTTCCCTCTGTCTTGTGAAGAATTGCCAGAGAGAAGAAAAGAAAGGGTTAAATAATATGCCTATGTGCAAAGTTAGGAATACTGTGCAGTCATGTAGAAAATACCTGACTAATAATTTACTGTGTATTTATACCTCAGAACAGTTATAATAGAAACAGTTCCTGTAGCAGCTTTTGCTTTAAAGGGAGCCTGTACTTTGCGAATGGCTCATTGAACAGATCATCTTAGCTATTCATTATGGAATGTGCCATCCTTACAAGAAAGGAATTTGATGGGCTTGGCAACACGCTAGTCTAACTGTTCGGTCCTGCGCAAAGCCTATATGCCAAATTATGAGGAAGACAATTCTTCAGTGGTTTTCGGCAATAACTTGAGATGGACAAGAATGGACAAGTGCCTAGGGTTAAAAAAGAAAATCGTAATAAAGAAACCTTTCCACCTGTAGATGCTATTACACTCATCACCATAATATGCAGAGGCCAAATCACCTATATAGCTCATACCTCTTGACTCTATTGAGAGATCATACCCTTCTTTAGCTTCCAAAAACACCAGTTAGCTTCTTTCTTGTGCATTTCTGAACTACCTGGGTTTCTCCCACACAGCAATGACAGGTCATCTTTGCAGAATTTGTATCAGTCTTTGACTTGAACCTGAACTTCTCCAAAGATCAGCAGGCCTTGGATTGTTTGGTTTTGTTATGAAGAGAGGCCCAACATATGATGTTCTAGTCCTGACTCCATCCCCATCCCTCTTTCTGACCTGTACATGTCTAAACAGGACAAAAACTCAGGCTCCTGTTTGGGTCTTAGTCCAACACCAACCTTACTGCAGAGGCACATGGTGTAGAAACTTGCGGAATGAGAAGCTTGGCTGCTTGTGTATTGGATCATGCAGAGGACAATGTGCCAAACATTTCAGCAGCCCAGTCCAGAGTAGCAATAAGACACAGCAAGACTAGCCACTCTGAGGAGTGGTGATGAGGGAAAAGAAATTACCAGTGCTGAAGGAGCCATTATCAAGAATAGTTTAGGTGGATTTGAACCTCATTTGGTATTTATTTGCAAATAAACAGATGCACATTAGTTTGGACCCAAAGGAAAACTCCAGCTTCCTCAGATGCACAAAATACCATAAGATATAGCATTTGCCTAAGAGCCATCATCTGAAAGAGAGCTCATTCCATCCTACAGGAATAAGCAACAACAGAGATGAGCAGTAATGGTTGGAGAGGAACAGACATTTCATTCATTATCCTCGATATCTGCAAATTGCACTGCCTCCCCAGCCTGTACACATCTCTTTGCACAGCACTTCTCTCTTGAAAATATGCTTTAGTCACTAGCCTTAAAATACAAGTTTATACTCTTCCCTTCCCTTGACAGCACCTTGGTTTTTTTTAGAAGACAAGGGGGCGATGTCATAACTCAGGGCTGGATTCGGGGAGGGTGTGACAGGACTGGAGGGTGTCACCAGAGTGGCGTGTGGATGGGGGGAGATATCTCATAGCTGGATAGATTCAGGTCAACGTAAAGTGTGTTCAGAGTGCGAACTGTGAAATGTGATCTGATCCTCTTGTAACCAGTAGTTCTGTGCTCAGCTTGGTAGAGACAGCCATGCAGAGATCCTGCTCTTTTCTTCTCTAAAGTTTGCTACTTTGCCTGCTATTAAATATTCATCATAATTACAGTTCCTAGCAGAGAACTTTTAACCTCAGTTTGCAGGGAACACTGCAAATACTGTTTCACTGTATCAGTGGAACAGTGTGAGATCCAGGGTAGCAAGTTCTAGTTGTAGGTGTGTGGAGCCAGATAGCAAACCCACAAAGAAAGCATGTATGGGACTGCGCTGTCCCTTGCAAAGGATAGCTGAGAAGCAGAGCAAAGGTATTTTTGGAGTGATGTTTTTGGGAAACTTGCCCAACATTTGACTACACAACTTAAACTGTGCATCAAGTTCACTCAAAATACTTTACTGGATGCAAACAACAACAAAAACCAGGCTAAATTCCCCAGAATGAGTGGACGGAAATTTGGAAACTAAATTCTTTTCACTCTTAAAGAAACTGCCATACTTTTCTTTCTGGAACCTCTCCCTTGGCTTTTGGGAGGTGGTGGGAGTATCCATCACTTCAGATCCTTCTCTCAGACTAAAGAATCTGTCACTGAGCTGAGCTTTGGCAAGTAGAAATATAGGTAGCAGAAAAGACCGAGCCTTTGACCTTCCCTGAAAAGGTTCCCAGACAGCTTTACAAGGTGCTTCCAATGATCTCATTCCACTGGTTCCCTCTTCTCTCTATTTACCAGGATAAAATTTTACCTTTCACTGTTTCCTTTCTCACTCCAGAGAAAAATGCTTCTTTTCAGGGACTGGAAAACATAGAGTCCTTTTTGCTTATCCCTTCCTCTTCTGTTCCAGTGGAATGCACTCCTGCAGTAGCTTGAAGGGCCTCAGTCCTTCCTACAGCATGCTTAAACCATGCATCTGCCTTGCCAAAGTACTTCAGCCTGAAGCACACCCAGGGACGATCCAACAGCATCAAGGTCCACTTTATCTCCTTCAGAGTGGAGCCAGCACCTGCTCCCAACAGCCAGCGTCACCTTGCACAGTAGAAGGATTACTTGGCCAAGAAATCCTTCACCTCTCGCACCTAGTTTTTTAGTCCAGATGTTAAATGGGCACAAAGTAGTGACAGATGCTTTAGAGACTGACATATACACACACACAAAAAAAGCAAAGTTGACCGCTTACAGCTAGTTTGCTCTCAAAGAGCTGTGGGACAGGGGGAAGGGAAGGTATCTAGGGAGCAGATGGTGTATTCCCCTCTTTGCACTACCAGTGAGGAGGAACCAGGTGATGGTCACTCCTGGACAGCAGGAACGGGTCACTCCTCCCCATTCATAGTTATCAGGAAAGAACTCAGCTCTGTGGAGATATACAGGCAGCTGGTCATGAGCTTGGTGAACACAGCCATGGTGTGCCTCCCTCCACGTCTTCTGAGTTTTCCAGCCCCTGCACTGCAAGCGCATCTGGTTTTGAGAAAGGCTTGGGCAGCTGCTTACTGAGAACAGCAGACCCACAAGACACCCTGGGCCCATCTGTAACTAGGGAACCATGATCCTGAAAACAGTTTCCTGAAACAGAAAGATGCAGGAAGGAGAGGGAGATGGGCAACTTCATCTTCTGAGCTTCATCACAGCAGCCTTCCAGCAGCACCCCTACTGTTACCACTGACTAGTCATAATTAGCAGGGCATAAATGCAGTATGCAGCAGGCTCAGCCCATGGGAATGGCCAACATATGGGATGTGCTCTCCACCTGACTACTCTGAAACAGTACTCAAGCACTCAGGGCTTAAAACACCTTTTCTATGCTTCTCATGGGGTCACTTTCCTCTGCAGCAGCCTTGCTGGGTGCCCTCCTGCTGTTATTTTGGTCCCTTTGGTTTTACAGCTGCCATCACATTCATAGAAGTCATATATATAGACCAGGACAGACCATAAGGTCTCATTTCCAGCCTCCACAGTGGCATCATAACCCATTTTCCTTTGTGAACAGATCAGTTTAAAATACTTCAAAACTACAGAAAGCGACAAACTGAGATATGAGCTTGCTGCATCCCTGGCTGTTTGGCTTGCTACCTTGGGAGAGTCAGAGGTGTGGTTACAGCTCAAACAAGGACAGGCTTTTTTTTTTTTCCTTTCCTTGTTTCTGGTCCTTTTAAAGCACTAACAGAACCCATAACCTGAGGAGCAAGGGGCAGTCATCCATGCTATAGCAGAGGATCAGAGTGGGGGATACTGTGTTGTGTCTTCTTTTCTAATGTCCCTGCTAGAGCGAGGAAAAAAGAAGTACACGGAAAGTGAGAAAATGAATCGAAACTCAAACTTCATTGCTGCAAAGGAAAGCAGATGGTGATAAATTTTTAAACTTGGAAACATGTTTACACTTTTTCTAATTCAAAACACTCTGTGTTTCATGTGCCTGCTGGATACTCCTGAAGACAGGTTTATGTGTACGGCTGTGCACTGGTGAACCTTATTGCACCATCTTGTTGAACCTGTTTCTAAAAATGTGCATCTGTGTAAGAGGCTGGTATTCTAACTGCCCAGTAAAGGTGAATAAAGTGACTGTCAGGCAATTATTGAAGCTCAAGGGCAAGATGACTGTTTCAGACCAAGCCTCTAGGGCACTGTTGGAAAGTGGCAGTTGTGACACCAAAACAAATCACCCATAATAGGTGCCTAAGGGTGGCATTCAGGAGGCCATCTGGCTTGCACAGAGAACTCCTGCCAGTAGTCTCTGGTCTATATCAAGCCTCAGCAACTGTGGCATTTCAGGAGGATACTTTAGAAAGAGTTAAGTGAAGCAGGACATGTGGAAGATTTAGGGTGGGAAAAGAATTACAAAAAGATTAATTACAAGTTCTCCCCATGCTTTGGACGCAGCCCAACAGTCTGCTTCTTCCTCAGAACATTTGGTCCAGAATTTGGGGCAAAAAATGAGTGTTCATAATGTCTTTGTGGATGACCTTTCACTGCTACAGGCTACAGTGACTCTTTATTGGCAGTCTCTGATCCAAGATTTGGCTCTATTATTACTCGCCTCCTTGCAAAACTTGCTGTCGCCTAAAGTCTTTGGCAGAAGATATGAAAGATACTTTACAAAATAAAGCAGGAGGGGGTTCCCACTGCTACTAGAGAGAGATTGTTGCTAGCTCAGCATTAGCTTTTGTAATGTACTTTACGTGAGGTATGTTACCCTTCTGGCAACACTTCCAGGCCTGACTTTTCTCCTTTGTCCTCATGTGGATCTAGGATAGGGGTTCCTCAGGGAAAGGTTCTCACATTTTCCAGCAGAAAAGCTGCCTCCATGCTGTGACCCCCCCATTCCTCTGGATATTTTTGGGTTCAGTCCCAAGTAAGCCTGTATTCCCAAGTTTGGTAACCCATGCTGCATGGATGTCACCTGAAATTGTCTTCTCTCTGTGCTGTTGCTGAATTACTCCATTGAACCATGATTCTGATTTTTGATACATTTGTTCAGGGCGCTTTTGTACTGTTTTTACAGTACAAAGAGAAAGACATGAAATGTGTGAGTGTGAACCATGGCCTCCTGTGGGGCATGGATGATGGCACATAAAGCTCAGACTGTGATAGATCATGGAAGTATTCATCATATCTGAAGCACAAAGAAAGGGTGCTAACATGGAGGTACTTCAACAGGATAACTAAAACTTCTATCTTTAGAACCTTTTCTGAAGGCCAGTTTTGTGCTTAAAAAGCAGAACTGGGAGTAAAGATTTTAAGGTACTGATTTTTGCTTTACATCTGACTTCCAGTCTTTGAAATCGTACGCTATCTTGTCCCTCCACCTGTTGTATGTGACAATACCAACAGCTACATTGATTTAGCCCTGACAGATCATCAAAAGTCTGTCTCCTTTATATCACCAGCCAGTACCTCTCACAAGAATTTCTTAAATACAGTCCAAACATTTTGGTTAGGCCAGCTGCTTCAGATGTTAAAAATACTGGGTGCTCTAGGAAGAAAACACAACCCAAAAGTTTGTCCACAGTCTGGGGCTCTGTGATAGCAGTGAGCAGATGAAGTGGGCTATGAAATAATGACTCTGCTTGAGACCTACACCTCATGCCAAAAAGGCAAAACCCTTCTGAGCCTCTGTCAGTGGAACTTAGGGAAGCGCTACCCTCATTTGCTCCATGTTTGGGAATCACTGCAACCCTAAGCAAAGATTTCCCACTTGCCACTTTCCTTTTTCTCTTCAGTTCCTCAGTCCTTCCCTGCTCTACAGCCAAGGATCAACCTCCTTGTCCCAGAGTGGCAAGTTCCCATATGCTTCCCTATCAAAATCTTTCTGGTGCCAGCACAAGCTTTGCAGCATTGGCACAAACCTCCTAGCACCGGCACAAACCTCCTAGCACCAGCACAAACCAATGACAAACTCCTAGCCCAGCCCAATAAGACAATGAAATGCCAGGCTACAACATAAATCCTTCCACTCCTAAAACAGGCTTAACTTCTTCTGAACTTCTCTGAGCTCCTTGTCATTTTCTGTCCAATTTTTGAACTGGAAACTGAGGTCAGGGACTGCCTTAAGCATTGTGTCTTTTGGATCATATTGCACATGCTTAACAAATACTAATAAAAATCAGCAATCTAATTAATTAAGCAGCCCTGAACTCTTTGGACATTAGGGCACTAGATAATCACACTTTATGTTTTGTTCAGCAACATGATGCAGTAAATATTTTTAAAACTCTCCCAAGATATATTTTTTTTATTATGAAATAGGATGATTTAAGGTTTTGTTTGTTTCAGAGTTATACAGTTTCATTAGGTACATACAGGACAGAATATGAATGGCTTGTACATTCACCCAGACAAATTGTTGACTCATGTCACCAAGTTCCTCAAGCTTATAAATAGCATCTCCATAGTACCGTATTGCCTTACTGGTTTTATGCCACAAGTTTGGACAACTGGAGGCATGTACACCATCATTTACACCACAGTCTGTCTCCCACCTGCTCAAATGTGCAGCATTAGCACCCCAGGCTGGTCCCAAAGCAACCTGGGACCACATCTGGGAACCATGATTTTATGCGTACCTTCTGCCGTAAAGCCTCTGTTGTGAGCAGGAGCTAACAGCTGGTGAGCTGAGACACCTCCAAAGCTTTGAGCACATATTTCTCAGCAGTCTTTGTGCACCTACTCTCTGAAAATCTCATGACAGTTGCTGCATCAAGCTGCTCAACACCTGTTTTGACACAAGTCAGCAAGTAAAGCTCCACTTTTCAAGTAAGGAGGATGAACTAACAAAGAAGGAGTCCACACAGAGTCACCTTGCATAGATTTCAGATCTTTAGCACCTGGCACTGATTCAAAAACTATTGTTCTTGCAATACCCCCTCTTTGCCCCATGTCCAACCAATGCTTCTGGTTAACTTTCTGGATTAACCCTACCTATGATCACAAAATTCTGTGTAAGAGCTAGTGGGTAGGTAGTGTCTCCTTCCCTGAACATTTCTAATGATGGCTTTTAGGACATTTTTCAAGTCTCATACTCACATGGGTCAAGTCCCTCACAAATGGCTTGTAACTGGTTTTACCATTTTCTTGTGCACACAGATCAAGTGGGGGAGGCATTGAAACCAGCTGATGAAGGGAAACAAACACACCACAGGTTTTCTGGTGACATTGCTAGACTGCATCTTTTCTGAAGTTCTTCTGTCAGCTATGACGACATTAGATGTTCTTGTTTGTATGAATAAGGCTTTTGAACAGTCTTTGCAGAAAACTACGGACTGTATGAGATGCAGAGAAATCTGTGATACCCAAGATGGATTCTGCTGTGTGGAAAAGGGATTTGTAGTGCCTGCCTCCACACTTTTAGAACAGTAAAGGAAAATGCTACCCCTTTTGAAATTGTTAACCTGCCTCAAAATGGGATCCTTACAACTAAATTAGAAAGACCTTTCCCTTACTTTGCCTGATCTGCACTTTGGGGGAAAAAATGACAGGAGATTTCTAAGCAATCTCCCTCAAATTCTCCATGGGATCCAGTGCATTTTGGGGTGGAATTCTTTGGATTATTTAGTTCTGTACCTTGTGAGCCTCTCTCTCAGCTGGAAAAAAAGTCTGTAAAAGCTACTGCTTCTTTACCTTCGGGCCAAGTCTTGAAGTGTTAAAGCACAACTCCTAGTAACATGGATTACAATAAAATCTGAGTTTCTTTAGTTCACTTTCACTGCTAGTTTATAACATTGGAACCCAAAAGATTGTTTTGCAAACTTAAAGAGGACCAAGTGTCCAGTAAACTTTTTAATACCATGTGAAATTTGAAAGCCTTAACAGCAGAGGCTTAGTAGTAGTGTCTCACAATGCTTGGGCATTTAATGAGTTGCATTTTATGAGTCTGTTTTTCTTGGGGGCAATAAAAGGATATACGAAAAGGTCAAAGTTAGGAGACTGTAGTACAATGTATCTTGCCAGGGTTACATACAACATACCTAGCACTTTCCCAAGGGAAGGATGGATTAGGTCTGCAGTGAGGGAGTATTCTGGGTGATTTTTAAAGGCCTTTGAAAAAAAGAGGGTACTGTAGACCTTTTTTTGTGACGTGGAGGTGGAGGGGAAGCAGAGACAGACATTGGCAGGCATCTGCAATCTCTATGGTTCAATGCACAAATGCAATCCCAAAGCAAGTTGCAAGTGCCTGGCTCTAGTGATGTGGTCCCCACTCCTTTTTATCTCATGACTTTTGTTTTCCACTTTTTTCCCATCAAGGGTAAATGCATGACATGAGATCAAAACTTGTATAGCTGTTCTCTAGGCTGTTGTATGAACTTCCAATTAGCTAATTATTGGCTGCTATTAGTATCATTGCAGTTATCACAGAGATATCTCTGCTCTGGAGACCTCATCTATAGACAGCTCAAGCAGAAGTATCCCAGAAATTGCAGGCAGGCAGCTGGTTTCCTAAGTCAGTTTGAATCAGTCCCTACTGAAGCTAAATTCCTATAGAATTCATTTTCTTCATATCTATAAACTCTCACCTCAAAGCTTTCCTGATACTGCATTTCCTCAGAAATATATTTCCAAAACGTAGTTGAGAGATACAAGTAAGGTACATGACAACAGCTTGTGGAAAACAACATCCTTCTCATGTACCTCTTGCCTGTGGGATATACTTTTGTAATACCTGAGAAGCTTTTGATCCCTTTTTATTGTCCCTCATTTGGGGAAGGGGGAAGCTCACCATTTTGTGTATTATTAATTAAATCCAATGTGCTTTCAATGTCTTTTGTTTATTATTAAAAGTGAAATTCATGGAAATAACTAGAATGTGGAGGTATGGCAGGCCATGCAAAAAGCAACTATGGACGGTCATCCCAGACACTCTTTTCCTCCTGTCAGTGTCCCACACCTTTTGGCACAGCCACACACTGAAATGTGTATCTGAGTCCACATATTACCTGTGCTGTTGCCATCCCCAATGGCTTTAGATGTGCACTGAATAAACACCATTATGGCATTAAGCTTATTGAATACTGACTCTTGGCAGCAGCCCCATGGGCTCATGTGGGTAGTGGAGAACATGTAGCTGGGTTTGAGCAATGGCCCTTTGCTCTTCAGGGAATAGCCCTCGCTGCTCTTGACCTTGGCTGTGCCTTGTCAAGTGGTGGATGCTACAAGAGTGCCTCCCAGCTACCAGTGGGTGGCTGATGACTAACTGGGACATCTCCCTTTTTCCAGGACCAGCCCATCCTTACCAGTGATGAACCCGCTGTGCTGGGGCTCCTGCCCCAGGCACTCCCTGCCTCTCTGGCTGGAAGCAGCTGGGCTTTGCCAAACCCCAGATTCATGCGGTTTGGCACTCTCTGTTCATCAGGAGCAGGAGCTCCATCCAACACATACTGCTGCATACAAGTCAAGCAACAGCTACAGCAAGGACTGGGCCAGAAGCTGGCCCACAAGCTCCTCTTTAAGCTTCAGGAGGTGGGTTAGTAGCCGCAGGGACAGGGTGACGGGAATGCTGTGTGCTGGGAGAAATAACGAGCCAAGCATTTGCCTGAAAAGGAAGGGAGGCAGCGGGAGTTTTACAGGCTGCAAGGGAGGTAAGGAAGAGGCCAATAGAACAAATGTGATGTATTTTAAATACTTGTTTCTCCCAAAATATGTCCCCTCCCCCTTACCCTGTTTGTAGCCCTGGTTTTCAAGGCTGGAATGATAACCCCTGCGCCTGCTATTAAGAAGACAGTGCACAGGTTTTTCTTCAGCCCTCAGCATGACCCAGAGGCAAGCGTGCATGGGAACACAGAGGAAGAGGGCTGGGGAGAAAGACAGCCACCGGAATTGTCCTTCTGAGCCACTTTTGCCAAGATGTGGTGCAACATCTTATTTTTCTTGTCATTGCTACCATCCAATAAAAGAAGCCTGCTGATGTTCATTAAACATCTTCTGTGCAGCCTAAGGATGCAAGGGAGGGTAACATCAGGCGCAGATCGGTCCCCAGGGATTTAGCCACAACATGGCCCCAGAAGCTTCCAGGGATCCTGCAGCCCTTCTGGGAACCATAAACCCTCTCAAACACCCACGCGGCTGAGGCTGGGGTGGGGAATGGCCAGCACCGAGGGAAGGAGGTATGGGTGGGAAGAAGTGAGTTGCAGTGCTCACATACCCCAAGCAAGCTGGGGCTTTCTCAGCAGCAGAAAGAGCCAGCTTTCACCTCCACCCCAGCCCAGTGAGGCTATGGGAAGCACAGCCAACTTGTTCCTGTAAACAGGCTGCTGTTCCCAAAGCTGTGGCAGTAAGACAAGCCACTGAAACACAAGTGAGTCCAAGATTGGGACAGGTGCCACTGTTGGTGATGGGCTGAAAGGCTTCACTTCTCCCCATCCTTTTCCAGCGCCCTTCTTCTCCCATGCTCTCACCCTCTTTGCCCTCCACTTTAGCTGTCCTCCTTTCTGTTCCTTTCTCACCTACCTAACTCCTTCCCAGGTCTTGGCACAAGAGGGATCTTTGCATCTGCAACCTTATGGTAAAATCACGGGCATTGTCCACCCTTTGCAACCCTCACAGGCTGCCCCTGGCTGACATTCAGGGCCTGTGTGATGTGACAGCGAAACCTGAATTGGCCTTTTCCTAGTACCTCTCCATTTTTGGGAATGGGGCAGACCTGTGGCTGTACATATTTCATCCCAGGCTAAAACTTGGCAAATAAATTCTGAGGAATATTTTTTAAAAGGAGCTATCATAGCATTATGCAGGACCAAGCAAACCCTCCTGCCCACCCATCTCCTCTCTAGCTTCTCCCTGCTTTAGTCTGAGAATGAACTCAGGGTATGTCATTGGAGGGAAGGAGGGGTCATGGTAGGGAGGCCAAAGTCATGGTAATGATCCATCTAGTCCATGATAATGATCCATCTAGTCTCATATCCTGCTGCTAACTAGGTGGCAACAAGTGATTTGGGACCACTAGCCAATGTCAGCTCCTAAAATTTCTCATAGGCCATCACACCTTCTTATCTCAATCTCAGCTGAAAACATGAACCAGGTGATACAGCCCTTGACACCAGCTGTGGCCCACAGTTTAGGCATTTCTGCTTTAAAGGACTGGCAGATTGTCAATTCCTATGATAGCTGGTGTTTTCCTTAAAACCTCAGCTCCTGGACTCCTTACTGTTCCAGATAATCTATGTTTTGTTTTCCTTATAAATCAGGTGTGCCCACAGACATCAAGACTTCTGTCAAAAGCCTGATGATATGAAAAAAAATTATTCAAATATCAAAGTGCAAGATAACATATCTTGAATAGGCTCATTTCAAAAACTGTTTCTTTTTCTGTCAAATCTTGTGATTTTTGCTAGTCTGCCTCATGGCAATTAATCACTTATTACTTGGCAACATTAGTGAGATGATGAGCTGGCAGGAATACTGGCGAATTCCCCAAAAGAAAGACATAGAGCCTTTGTCTTCCACCAAAACATAAATTCAGGATACCTGGTAACATCACGTCCTGTAACTGTGCAATGCTGGGCAAGGTGTTTGAAGGTAGCCAATGTCAAGGTATAGGAAAAAATAAAACAGGCTCAGGCTCTTGGCTGGCTGCAAAGCAGGTGGAATTTGGGGGGGTGGGGTGAATTTGGGGTGAATAAATTCACCAGTTATTAAATTTTAACCTTGTTCTGTACATACATGGTTGGTAAAGAAGAGGCAGGTCCTCCTTTCTTGCTTAGAAACCAGAACATAAGTGAGAAATGAACATATGCACAAAAAGAACCCCGCAACCAAGCACATAGGATTATTTGTGTTTGTTCTATTGATTAGAGCTCATATTTTTTTGTGAATCTAAATCCTGCTCTTGGATGTCAGTGGCTAGCAATTTTTGAACGATGCTTTCTCTCCCTGGACTAGATGGGCCTCCAAGGTCATGAAGAAGTATGTGCCATCTCCAGAGCCGCTGGGTCCATACTTCCCTTCTCTGGCCTCTATGTTCCCTATTTTCTGTTGCTGAGGAGAATTAAGAAGGGCTCTGTCTCCATGGCAATGCAGAGTTGTACCTCTTTTGGAAAATGTACAAGCACCTACAATTAAACCTTTCCAAGTCAAAGCCTGCCATGATATGCTCAGTTCTCTCCCCTTGATGACAGGTATTGGGTGTGAAAGACATTTCAATATGACCAGGGTACAAAAAAACTGATCAGAACACGGCCAAAAGGCCCTCCTGGGGGCAAACTCAGTAGCGGTCAGCAAGAAGCAACCAAAGCACACCCTGACTCAGAAGAGGCCAAGAAACCCAACCCTTAGGTGTGGGTGGATCACTGCAAGGTGCAGTTGTTTTAAGGTCAGGCCTGAAACCATCAGAGGCGGAAAGTGCAGCCTTGAAAAATGAGGTCAGTGGGAAAACCCAAAGGTGCAGAGCCAGCCTGTTGTCAGGGGCTGGTGACACCCAAGAGGGTGCAAATCTTTCCCTGAGAGCTACGGATCATCACTCCTAGAAAGGAAACAGAGGAAAGAGATGCAGAAACACTTGGAAGCCTTCAGAAAACACCCTAAGTAAAACATGATGAGAGGGCCACTTCTTGCTCTACTTGAGGAAAGAGTATAGCCAGGCTGAGTTTCTCTCCCATCTTAACCCATCCCTTCTATTCTTGCTTCAGAAGGACCTCTAGAGAAAGCTATTTCCTTCCTTCCTATCTTATCACCTGGCATGGATTTGGGGCCTTCCCTTAATCTTGGCTGACCTTTGTTTGAGAGGATACCTCTTATCCAGTGCCTTGGAGGTCCTCCAGGTAGCTCTTTGCTTTGCCTTTCAGCAGGGATTACACAAGATGTCATAGTTCGATCTGGCACCTGCACTGAACACAGTAAATTTTGAGTGTCCCCTCATGTGTTTTCTTCCAATGAGAAAACTGGGGCTTACTGTCCCAGAGGATTTCAGGGCTCTCACTGAATGAGGAACTAGGCATCTTACCGTGTGTGTCTGCAAGGCTACATTTACTTCATACTCACCTAGAACATCAGGCTACTGTATTGCCTGTCCCTGTGGAATTTTTCCTATATTAATGCTGAAGTTTTTACGTCTTTTTTTATTTCTTTCTTGTACTCCTAAGAGGAGATGACCCTTTGAAGGAAGGATGACAATTTTGCTTTTTTGTTTGTTTGTTTGTTTATTTTCATTTTGAATGCCACAGTCCACTACTGGAAATTTGGGATGGTAAAATAACCCTCCCTATACTCACACACTGTGAATCCAAAACCAAAACCCAGGACTGGGCAAGCTCCAGATGTGATATGGGCCTCTGAGACTGAAAATAAACAGCCAGAGAGTTGGCTGGAAGAAGAAGCCCTCCCTCCTGCTTTGCATCCATGAGTCACTAAGCCAGATGGGTCTGGCTTAATGCATAGAAGCTGCTCATTCTCAAACCAGTGCTGTCAAGGTGGGATGTTGAGGAGGAGGGACAAAGTCTATTTGTGTGCCGCCTTTTTAAGTATTTGGTGTTCCTTTCATACCTGTGCTGCTTTCTGCCATGAGACAGAGCAGATCCCCTTTGCAGTATGCTCTACAGCTAGCTAGCACATAATGAAAATTGTTACCAACTCTGGAGCAGCTCAGTATAAACTAATCTCATAAACGAATAATTCAAACTCATCCCAACAACACCTCTGAAAAGCTCTGCAAAGTAGCCTCCGTCACTCTTTCTGCATCTCTGAAATGTAATCAAGAGCATCATGAGAGCTGTAACATACAGGCCATAAGAAAACACGTCTGGATCATTAAAGTTAAAATCCTGAGTAAGAACTGAAAGATTTGGCCTTTGAAAGGCATACTGGCTCTGGTTTGGAATGGTTTCATCTCTAAATAAGAACGGCCCATGTCTCACAGTATGTAGAAATACACAGTTCTGACTCAGGAGGCAGGCAAAATAGCAGGAAATTACTCTGTTTGAAAATTAGACCATAAATTTAGATATAGCTGTTCTGATCCTGGCATGATTTGTTACGAGTAAATCAATGTATTTTTGGCAGAGATCATGAAACAAAAAAAACCAAACCAAACCAAAACAAAAAAACAAAAAAGAAAAGAAAAAGCAGAGAAAGGAAGAGAAGAGTAGAAATAGAGTTTTACAGAGGAAACTAAACAGAGAGATGCCAGTTTGTGTTAACTGTAACATAGATTTCAAGTCACTGGTACTCCAACCTATTGACAGCTGCCTTCTGATGTATTCAGTACAACTAGGTGGAACAGGCTCAGCACAGAGATTTGAGAGACTTGAACTGTGGTTTTGCATCTGGCTCAGACTTGCCACTGTCTCTCCTGCTGTCCCTGCCCTTGGCACTTCTACCTTTCCTCTGTTTAAAGGGCAATATTTGGGGCAATTTGGGGAAGAGGCCAAAGCTACCTCCAAGACCAGAAAGCTGCATGCCCAGAACAGGCTATGCTTCTGCTGCTGAAGCTCAGGGAGGCAATGCCTGGTGCAAGCTCAGAAGGGCGAAGGCTTGGAACAGGGAGTGAAAGCCTAGAGGGCAGAGCAGCAGGCCTAGGCGTCATGTGTGTATGGGCAACCAGGTGTTAAGCGTCTGTAACTAAGTGCCTAATGCCCTAACTAGCAACAGGCATGTCCCAGTACCAAAGGAATATTGGGATCCAGACTAAACATTTCCAAAGGCGTAGCACCACACTGCTCTGCTCACTCTGCTCCCATTGCTACAGCCCCCTCATCAGCTGACCAGTTATCTCTTAGCAGGAAACAGCACTGTGGCAGATCAGCACAATGTGGGTATGTTATGACAGCTGGAAAGGAACTTCCTGAGAGGGTTACTCCATTTCACTGGACATAGATGGACTGGCTGAGGGAATCCCCATTTATAGTCTCTGAATCCCCAGGCTGAATCCCACATCAGGAAAGCAAAGGACCACTTAAGAAAATGTCCCAGACCTGGGAGGGGACTTGGCAGAGTAAATGTTTCCAAAGGTCACATTCCAGAAATCTGGTTAAAGTGAAGTCCTGGAAAAATATGAAGGTCTGCTGATCAGCATCATGAAAAGGTGGCTTGTGTCACCCAGAGGGGTGGGGAAGGCAAAGGAAAAGCCTAGAACATGATTCATTTGGCACTATCCTCGTTTCCTCTGCGGGAGCCTCACTAAAACCTGTGCAGCAGGCAGGGTTGTATGCCTACCTCTGGTCCTCTGTCATACATGCCCTTCAGGAGCAGTACACTTCCTGGCCTGCTGCAATACAGCTTGCAGTGGAAGATGGTGGAGCTGCTCTCATTTGCAGCAAGGAAAGATCTAGCCCAGCAACTACTAAAAAGTGTAATTCAGAGTCCAGTTTCTAAGAAATGGCTTGCAAAGAAAAGTAAAGAAACAGCAAAATTGCTGGGAGAATCTAACTAGGCAGAATACTATTTCCTCCCTTTGTATTTAATGAAAATACTAGTTTTAGACTGTGCAAACAGAGCATTTCTAGCAGCCACATGCGGATAGGTCCTTGCTTTTCTGTTCTCTCTGCCTACCAGTATAGTCCCATGTAGCTCTTTGGCTCTGTAGAAAAAGCCTGAAAATCCAAATTAGACCCATACAAAGTGACTGTCTCATACTTAGATAACCTTTAGACATTTACGCCTGCAAATAGTACCAAATGAGCAATAATATTTGTAACACAAGCATTTGTAAGGCAACGGCCAAGAATTATGGCAGTGGAAAGAGCTTCGCAATCCTATTGTAGAAAGAAGCAAAGCATTTTACCCTCTTAGAGAACCTGTCTTTCCTCATTGATGGTCACGTCATACCCATCTTAAGTAGACCCAGCAATACTAGAGGAAAATAGGGAAAGAACATAGCATCAGAGCTGAGGTCAACATCTGGATGGACTTAGGCTTCACAAAGGAATTCACTGACTCATTGGCACATGTGAGGACTGTCATCTCCTCTGCAGCATTTAGTCTTTAATCATGAGAGCCCATTGGAGTAAGGCTTGGCTTTCAGGAATATTAATGGGGTAATAATGCTATGAAAAGTGAAAAAAACAAGGCAAGAAACTGAGTAATTCCAAAAAACACCAGTATGACTCCTTCCCTACATACACACACACATACATATACACACACAAGGAGGGAGTAGCCAAAAGACTGACACTGAAAACTAACAAAAAGTCACCCGCTGGGTGTTTGAACAGGAATGGGATAGGAGTCCCGTCTGTGCTCTGACCCCACCTGACCTTCAGGTGTTCCACCAGTGGAGCAAAAGGTTTGTGGAGTGACTGAGGTCTCCCTGTGACCTCAGTGGGGCGTAACATGGACTCTTCTGACAGGATATCCGCATGAGCATGTCCCCACTTCTCTGGGGCAGTGGTGCCCAATCCGGGGAGAGGGAAGGAAGAGGAAATAGAGTAAGAGATAATGGGCAGGGCTTTCCTCTTGCAATTGTTTGGAAGAACATGGGCCATAGTGTCACTGCTGGACAAAATGTGCCTTGAATGAGTTGCTGCAGGCACAATGCCTTCCCTCACACACCCAGCACACCCCTCTCCTGCCTCATCAGAGAAGCCCCACAGGCAACCAAGAGCAACAGCTTGCAGATCCATGCCAAGGCATGTTGCTCAATGTGGCATGCTCACTGACCTGAGCCACATCCTTGCCTTGCCACTCCTTGGAGACCTTTGTCTGCATGTGGAGCCGCACTGGCCAAGGATGCAGAGAAAGGGCTCAGAACTGCTGCACCATCCCATGCATCTGGGCCCACAGTCCTTTTCGCCTGCAGATTATGAATGAACTTCTGAACCTCTGAGAGGACACTGGCTGCTTAGGTATCCCCTATTCCATGTGGGAAAGGCCTGAGTAGAGGAAGAAATTTAGATTCTGACTTGATTTTGCATGATCAGTTCCACCACCTCCTTCTGGCATCCTGCCTCCCCCAGCTGTGGTTTCAATTTGCCCAGAAGGTAAATCGCTAGCTTGCTCCAATCTATCTAGCTTGCTCCAATCATATGTTGTTGCATGAACTTGAGAGCCATTCTCCCGGCAGTGAAAGATGACCTTTCCTGGATAAGGACAATTAAAGCAGCAATGAGTCTCAATCATTTATACTATGCACAATAATCAGCTGAGCAAGAGATTAACATTTCCAGCAACTTAGGAGGCAGTTTTGTTCTCAGACTAAGCTTGAACCACTACTCTAAGACAAGCCTTAACCATTTGCTTCCCATGCTTTGATAAATCCTCCCAGTCCTGGACAACCCAGAACACCTTTATGTGCACCAACAAGGTCTCTGAGATCACATTTTAGGGATACCACAAAAAAACGAGCAAAATGCATCCGGCCCTGTATATTGCAAGTCAGTTGTTTTATCAGGCTGTTCTTATGTCAGGTTCTTCCCAGAAAGCAGAGTTGTTCGTCATGCAGTTGTCGCGGAAGCTTGTTTCTACACTGCAATACGTGGCAGAGAAGGCAGTTGGGGTCTCAATACAGCATTTGCCTCCTGTAATGGTACTTCTTGCCCCCTGTAGACAAGAAGGTAGGAAAGCAAGGATGAGAAACGCTCTCCTTAATAAGAAAGCTCCTAAGGGTGTTAATGGCAGGAGTTAACTGTCCAGTCTGCTCATGGCACCTGTTAATTTGATGGGGTTTTGTTTCATTTTACATAATGCTCCCAAGTACCTCTGGAACTAGAAATTTAGTGGGACATGGGGAAAGGTGTTGCTATGGGTTTATATTTGCCTAAATATGACAATCTAATAGTTTAACTGGGTAATCAAGGTTGCCTTTTTAGGCTGCAGAGACACATGTATTTTCAGAAAACGATCCATTTGATCTATCTTGGTATACCTTAGACACCTGTCTACAAATCCAGCAAAGTACTTACCAAGCCCTATAAACATCTGCTTCACTGCTGGTTATGCTATACTGAATGGTGGGAGTACACACTAATGTCTCCTGATTGCTCCTGTGCAGTCAGAGGTATTTTTATGCTAACCACCTGGTATGAGTTGGCGGCTAGTGACTAGGGGCTGTGATTTTGTGGTACTATTTCTTATTTCCCCAAATTCCCTACCCTACACTGAGTAGTTACCATAAAGTATTCATATATGACAGCCTGTGAGCCTGTGGCCACCTCAAATGGCACGGATGCCCTTAGGGTTGCAGCCAATGTGACCATCCCAACTTTCATATTGGCTCCACAGCCAAGATCTTAAACCCATTTTCCCTCAAAGGTGCATCATCCGTGAGCCAGAAAGAGGCTTCCATGTCTGGTTGCAAGATTGTCCCTGCAGCACTGTAGTTCCACCAGGATTTTTCAGAAAGTCTTATCCTGTGTTTCCACTGCTCAGCCTGAAAGGCAGTACCTCTTGTCCTTCTCCTCCTTAGTTCTTGTCTCCTTCCTTGCTTCCTGCCTCTGTCTCTTCGCCTCCGCCGGGAGCGTTCCCTGTTGTGTTGCTTCTGATATTGCCTGTATTTTGCCATTTCTGCTTTCAAGATCTCTGCAACAGGATAGTAGCCAGCTAGCAGAGCTGTCTGTTTCTCTGATGGGTGGCCTTGCTCTATATCAGATGGTGAGTGGACACGTATCTGGCTTATGTTTAGAGGGCAGCCGCTATGACATATTGGGGATTTGTGATGCAAGAGAGTAATTTTTGCCATATATGGAAATAGCCATATTTGGCCATTTGGTTTTCCATCACAACAGAAACTGCTTCGTGATTGGTCTTTGTGAAATAAGAGCTTTTCCTTCCATCTCAGAATCCATGAACTTAGACTCAGGGCTAAAATATTTACCTCTGGGCTTTCACTTCAGGGTTTTCACTGTGTTAGGGGGAGGGAAAAGACAGTGAAACTGAGGTCTGTGATCTCAGGAACAGAACTGAAGCTCAGTAGTCCAGAGCCGACCCATGTAATTCAGTCTTCTACAAGGCCCGTCCCTTATAGTCAGCTCTGACATGACATGACAATGAAAGGGAAAAAAGAAAGAAACAGGGAAGTTTGTCAAGGATAGGAGACACACACTCATAATTGGTTTCTGTTAATTCTTTCATTTTCAGTCCAAAAATCTCTCCCATTAAAGCACTGATGCCTGCCATGTAAGAATTAAATGTCAGAAAAAACAAACCACCCTGTAAATATAAGAGCACTTTTTTCTGCTCTCTTGTTGAAGTGACATATGAATACTGTGAGATTACTTCCATTGTGCAACAGACGCATTGTTATACCACATAGCAGGATGAAGCTGACCCTAGAAACACCCAACACACAATAAATTGAGATCTTCTTTTGGAAATGACGCTAGCAGTATGCATCTCAGTAATGATAGCCTTTGGACCTTGTTCTGGAGTCACAGGGAGTTTATGAGATGTTATATTCTCCCATTTCCTCCCTGCTGAAACTTCCCTGGGATGGTCTTTCAGCATCAGGATGTGTCACTTCCAAAAGGATGTTTGGGCAGAGTCCATGGCAAAAAAATCGGACTACTGATCTGCAGCTAGGTAGGCAGAAGTATGCAGGCTAGAGCTGGAACTGTTCCCAGGCCTGCACCACCGATCTGATTTCCAGACCTAGATGTGTAAAAACCTTGAGCCCCACAAACAGCTTCCATTATGTTAATCACATTGGTTGGCCTTTATACATAGAATACAAATATAATGCAGTCACACTGGTTTGTGTAGTAAAACATCCATCTTGCACATAGGTCTCAATCTGGCCAGGAAATATCAAAGTAAGTACTAAAAACAAACCCAACATTTTCAAACAGCCCAAAGCATCTGGTATTTAAAGTCAAAGATGTAGCAGGCATTGTTTGTTACAATCCAAAGTTCTACACTGGGGTATGGATACCATAGCAATGACTTTATAACAACTGTAGATAAAGACGTTGTTTCTCTCACAGCCAGAAAATCAGAAAAGCACAGTGGCTTAATGGATATATCTTTTTATTAATTGCAGGTCAAATACATGGTGTGATTGATACAGGTTATTATTTTCAATAATACAGCCAACATTAGGTGCAATTTTTTATAATTACATCTACAATACTGCATTGTGCCCAGCTTAATAGCTAGTCCCACAGCATGTGAACATTCACAGAATTAGACTGCAGCATCTCAGTACAACACAGCCAACCCAATACACTGAAGAAGGTCTACCAATACATCGAGTCAGTCTACCTACCACCTGTTCCAAAGAAGTGGAAATATTAAAGAGGAATGAGAGCCTAACTGCTCCACAAATTATCCAGAGACAGACTGGTTTGGAAGAGTAAAGCAGCTTGATACAGCTGCAGATTCTTCACAAATCCTTCCTTTGTTTGTTAGTGCAAATTTGAGAGACTGGCAGTGAAGAGGGGACAGATGAATGATCAGAGCAGACACTGCACCAAACCTTGTAGTGTTTTTTCCTTAAAACTGTTGCTGAGGTGTCCTGTGGTTATTAAATGTGTATAGTGAAACTGAAGGTTTCTATCCACATAAAGCAAGTCAGCTCTCTGCTAGTGTGCTTGTAAACCAAGAGCTGGTACCTTGCAATCAACAGATACACAGTACACGCAGCTGCAAAACAGGCATAAGACCACATGCAACCCACTAGTATCTGGGTTCTTTGGCTTTCCTAACCTTTGTGATTTGTGACATTAAGACACCTTGCTTGTATGATTGATCCAATGGGTGGAACTCTTCTTTTGCCTTTTCCCCTCTAAGCCAAAGAAAGACATGAGGAATAAGTTTGTTCCTCACTACTGCCCCACCTTTTTTTTTCCTTTTTCTTTTTTTTTTCAGTTTATAGTCTTCAGGGCCATCATAAGAGAAGTTTAATGATGCCTACAGGTTTTTATGCTTCAGTGAAAGATGGCAATGCAAGTCCTTAGGCATTTTTTTCAGAGTGGCTCTAGGCAAAGATCTCACTTGTCTGCAGTATAGAGTCATTCTTTTAAAATGACTATTTTTTTTTTAGTGTGTTGTATTTTACTGTTAAGGAGGGCTCCTCATGAAAAAAATGTGCACTTGATTTTTTATAGAAAGAGCAACTACATTAAAACAAGGACAGAGGATTACATTTTTGTAGTCAAAAAGTGGTTTATCACTGACTTTCATACTCCTGTTTCATTTTCAAGGCTGGCCAAAAAGCATGCATGATTAAGTGCAACTTGCTGGCTATGACTGAGGAGGTAAAACAGTAGAAGTCCATAAATTGGAAATACTTCCTCACTGTTTGCAGGTGGCAGGCTCAAAATGGATAGGAGATAAGTATACACTGTGCAAGACAATGAAGTCAAGTTTTTTCAGTGGTAGTCATTGAGTGTAATGGTACATGCATGCATAAAGCAATCTGATGAGCCCTAGGACAAAATCTTTCAAAAATGCATAGATACCATTTCTGCCCAGGTAGTCCAGCCAGTGGAGTGTGACTGGCATAGGAACACCGCAAAGCCAACAAAGACAATCTCAGAAGCAGGGGTAGAAAAGTCCTACTGTCCTCACTATTGTGTACATCTTGGAGAAAAAACAATTACTTCTTGCAGAAAAGGACAAGGAGAGTCAGTGTTTCTCTCCTTAGGGGTTGGAGTGAGCAGAAATACACTCTCTGGTCTTTCAAAAACACCATGCTCAGTGTACCACCACACTCAAACTTCAACCAGAGCTGGCCCTATTTCTTGGCTTCATCCATGGCCTTAAAGCTATTCCTTAGCCCTAAATATTTCCATTTGTTTTCTATTTAGATACATGCTTCTAGGAAACAGGGCCTTCAGAAGGGGTCATATCTTTTATTTTGTTGGTAGGGCAACTTTTTGGAGTCCCTGGTTGATTATGCCTGTTTACCTTCCGATAGCTGTGTTCCCTGGATGGCTGCCATGTGTTTTTCCTTTCCAGTTAATCTTATGGCAATGATCCTGGCCTTCAACAGATATAGAGTGTTTGTCCTCCTGGCGTTCAACGGGGCTCTAAAACATAAACACTTTTTCATGTGTTCCTGGGTACATCAGCATTCAGAAACCAAACTCCTTTATGAGGAGCAGTCACATCCAGCATTCAGCATTTTGAAATCTCTGCAGACTCATGAATTCATGCTCTCTCTGCCTTGCAAGGCAAGAAAGTTTACAAATGATTCTCCACACTTCTGGGGAAGAAAGCTGAGAAATGAAAAGCTCCAGGTTGCAGGAGCAAAAACTAGTCATATAAACAGGAAACCAAACATATAAACAGGTAACCATTTAAAAGGCATCCAAAGAACCTTTCTGGCAGAGGTAATATTTCATAGCAGGAAACCTTTGTGCTGGAGCACGGCAGGCAGGTTTGATCCTTTGTCTGCCTATGTCTTTCCTCAAGGTGCATGTTACTGACTTGGGAACCCCACCGACATTTTTTAACTCTGGAGCTCCATCATCTTTTTCTTTTCTTTTTTTCTTTTTTTTTTTTGTCTTGTGCTGTTTTGCAGGTTCAGCTTTTGTATCTCAATGATGCCTCTGAGTTTTCTGTAGCTCCTTCAGTCCCACAGAGTGCTCTAGGAATGCTGCTAACTGAGTAAGACTTTTCCCTGACATCAACACTCAGCAATGTTGAGCTGAGAAAGCTACAGACCGTGGCATCTTATTGTATTTGTCTGAAATAGGATTCAATATGAAGAATCAGCGCATTGTTTCGATGTCTGCACACCAGTTAACTATTAATGAATTCACAGTCAATAAAATATACTCTCTGGGTAATATCTGGTCAACAGTTAACCTAGTAGTTATGTTTGGAAAAGAGTTTATGATCAATCCCCTGTTGCCACAATCTTTTAAGTTCTGGAACATTCACTTGTTGGCCTGAAACTTCCCAGAAATTTTAGGGTGGCAAAATCAAATCTTACATGAGCAAGGGGAAGAATACAGCTTCTCAAAAATTCTGCTTCAATATTTTCAAGCCAATGCTAAAAGATATATGCATGTTTGGTATTAAAGTTTGCCAGGGCAGGCTTTTTTTGCAGAAATATTGACTGTCCTGCTTGAGGAAAGAACATGTATGGCTATCCCAAAATTAGGACCACTGAAAAAATAACCCCATGCTGAGAATATAATTTTTTATTCTCTTTTTCTTACATCTTACATTTTTCTTACATATTGGGTCATTTCTGGAAGAAATTTTCCTATGCCCATTAACTAGATAAACAGTTCTCAAGACTGCTTTGTCAGACTTCACTGCTCACAAGTTTTATTTACATGACTGCACTGCAAGTCTTCAAACTTGATTGCTTGGGAATCTCACTGGGACCTTAAAAAGAATCTAGGTTTGAATAAACTTGGTAGAATTATAAACCAATTTCAAAGTTATCAACGATACACACATGCACACACATATTAGATGTATTACTTAGTATTACACAGTCACTTGCAGTCTTCAAACACTTAAAAAGTTAATAATACTGCAGTGGTTGGCATCACACTTCATGTCTAAATGCCTTAAAGATGCACAAAACCAAACAACCAAGCCAACAAAAACCCCACAGTTCCCAGCTCAGTAGTTTTAAAATGACTCATATTTCAGCAAAGGACCCAAAACCACCTCAAACTGAAATCATAGCACTCAGAACCTGGTCCATTTTTGACCTGGTGCTGCCTTTCCACATCCAACTCTCTTACCCAGTAAAGTCATGTACACATACATCTACATGGGGGTGTGACACAGGAGTGGGTACAAAGTAGTCTAATGGGCTGGCTAGAAAGCTGTGATAAGGAGGGAGTATAAACAGGGTTTCCCCTGTGTTGAAGCTTTCCCTACACTAATTTAGAGTGACTTGATTTTGTTTATGGTGTGGGACCTGGATTGCCCACAGAGTTCTTTTTCACGGGATGCATTTTCTCAGTCCCCCCTCATTAAAGTAAATCTGATTACATTTCAATCTCTTTTTTTTAAAGAGAGGGGAGCTAGCGGGGGGAGCTGGAGCCACACACTTAGATTATTTCCATTCAAATCCAGCACAGTAGTCCTCTCAGCCAAGTCACACTTAGGGGAAGGAGACAGCAGGGGAAAATTTTGTGCTATTCTTTGATGGGCTTCATCGGGTGGATGAAGCATGACCAATCATCCATAACCTGACAAGGCCTTGGAAAAGGCAGAATCACGACTACATCACATATACCTCCAACACCAGGACAATAGGGGATACTGTTGTGGGCTGCAGGCGTGGAAAGGAGGAGCATTTAAAGTTATAGTAACAAGGAGCAATGATTATCTAGGGGGTGGTGGGAGGTAGGGGTGGCCTGGCAGAGGACATCAGAAGAAGCTGGGGGGGGGAGCAAGGTGTGTTATCCCCTCGCTGCCCCAGCCTCCATCTACCCTGAGAGATTTCAACATATGTTATCCAAGTAGGATGCTCTTTTCTATGACGGGGAAGAAAGAAATCTATTGTGTTTTTAAAAGCGACTTGAAGCCCACAAAAGGTGCACTGTTTCAAAATGAGTTGAGGGGGCTGGGTGCTTTGGGGGGAAAGAGTTAAACTTATACCATCATTTCGTCTAATTACGCCTAATGTTATGCCTGTTGTCATGTGGGTTACTACAAAGCCAACTGCCGGCTTGTGTCCCTGACAGCAAAGACTAAACAGTTATGCTTACAAGGACAGGAGGCTTGTTCCCCTCTCCCTCCTCCCCCTCCCACACTACTGCAGGCACTGGCTTCTCCTTCGGATACCCACAGGTTTGGAAGAAACATGGGGACAGAAACCACCTAGGAGATACCAGCCATTTCTGCCAGTTAGGAGACAACCACTGGGCTTATCCTGTAAAACTCCAGGGACATGCTAAAAGATATCAAACCAGTCACTTAGACAGTGTCTTCTCCTTTTCTGTTTGGACAATGCATTTGTCATGTCCAAATCCCAGTCCAGGCACACATTGGAGCTGATACCAAAGCAAACTGTCCTGTCATCTCAACCAGGTTTCCTCTCAGACAGATGTCTTTGACAGAAGGGAAGCTGGAGGCCACCAGGGTGTTGTATATTGCCAACAAGGAAAGGCACAGGCCCCAGGGCAAAATGGACTAGACTACAAAACCAGAGCATCTACAGCGATCACCAATTTAAAATCTCAGATCCTTCAGTAAGTTCTACCTCCTCATCTGAAGGCCAGCTCTGGCCAGTAAGTGACTTGACTGTGTCCTGCTTGGACTGACCTTCATCTCGTCAAGGTTGGGGACCTTGCTGGCTTTCTAAGACACCCTCTGGTGACGTTTAGAAAACAAGCAGAGCTTGGGCTGTCCCTGAGCTAGGTCTTCAGATGTGCATGCATCCATAAGCACCGTCTCCTGCCAGTCTGGCTCAGCTTGGCTCTGCCCCTGGGTTTACACTAGTCAAAGTCAAAATAAACGTGGTCAGAACCTGATCCTTTGGCAGACCCCACCAATTTAGGCAGGGTCACACCTAATAGCTGGGAGTGGGTGAAAGACTAACACAATGTTCAAGGCAGCTTAGCAAACCTTTTGTTTGCTTTCATTTTAACTTTCACAGGCTGCACTCCCTGCCCTCTGCTGTCATCTTAGCCTAACAGGACACACCATTTCATCATTCACCTGGAGTGGACATTCAAAACAGAGAGTCATGTGCTTCTTCAGTGCTAGGGAAAAAAACTCTCAGTCTTGAAGCACTGAGGTGCACTGTAAGCATTGCCAAGGGCTTCCAAACCCTCACAGGTCCAAGCAGGTTTTTACAATATTCTTTTCCTGTTTGCACATATATTAAAAAAAAAAAAAAAAAAAAAAAGAGATGATGGGAAATTAGTCTGGGAGAATGAACTCTTTCTTGTTTAAGGAGGCTGTGCAAGGGGATTCTTTTCTTTCACCTTTTTTAAAAACTCTGATTTATAAAGACACGTCACCTGCCCCAGTCCCAGTCTCATCTGAGCACTTTCTGCTGTATGATAAAGAACATCTTTCATGTGACTGTTCTCCCACACTCAAACAGTGTTCTGCTTTGGTTTGTTTTTAATATGCAGGGACACACATTGCCGTACACCTATGCTAGAGATGGCAAAGTCAAAAACCAGATGCTTACCTCTAAAAGCCGTCCTTGTTTTACACTCACCAACCTCAAATCCTCCCCATCATCCCCCTTCCCCTTTCTTTATTACAGTGAAGGACTTGGAAGACAAGTGGGTCTTGGAGCTGACTGGGAAGCTATCCGACCTGGTTTCTGTAGGTCAGACAAACTGACCTTCAAAGGTCAGTAAAGCTGTACAAGAGTACAAGACTGTAAAGCTCACCTTTACAAAGCAGCCTTCCCAGCTCCACCAAATGATTGTTGGGACAGACATGCTGGAAGTGGTAACAATAGCTGTATTGATGTGAGGGAAGATTTTATTGTAAATTGGATTTAGGAATGAATAATTATGCAAAGAAGCAATTAACTAAAATAAATATGAATGGCTTCCTCTTTGGGGGGAATGCTTTTGGTTTGACTTGTAGCAAGATCAGAGGCAGGAGATTACTCAGGGCTAAATCAAACCTTTAAAACAAAGATAAAGAGGGCATTGGCAATGAGGGAATAAATACTGTTCTGTCTCTCCTATGCATCATTAAATGCTATGTGCATATATATGCAACAGGGCAGCTGTAATCTACAGAATCAGGAAATACATTAAAATATCGAAGATTTGAGGCCACGTAAGGCCCACTTTATTGACTCAACATCTGTGGAGCAGCACCATTCTACTTATTCCCATAGATTTCACTGATGCAAGACAGGACATATATTTTTTCTCTTGGTGATGGTGGCTGTTTTCTGATTTCTCTCCCCCCTGAGAAGGCAGGCTGCAGGATGCTTGCAAGATAGCTGAATATGGTGATACTGCTGTCTGCCTTATAGATTCAGCTAGCTCAGCTCATCAAACCAGACACTTTGGAAATCCAAATGTTTCTGAGGTCAGCCTTCTCCTTCTGTAGTGCATCACCACCTTGTTTACAAGGCCTGTTCTGCCCCACACTCCTGCGCTGATGGAAGGCAGCTGGGCTGAGAAAAGAGTGCCAGATTCCAGGAAGAAAGAGAGATCTTCCTGTAAGAGAAAAGGCAGCCCTGCAAGTTTCTGAGTGGGAGAGGAGGTAGTGACAGATAAGGTACATCATCTTTCCATGTTTAGGGACTCTTCAGCAGAAGGGACTGGATCTAGGCTTCCCTTTGGGAATATTATGCTGATGAGCCTGCAGAGAGGAATTTGCTGGAGATGCAATGGTAGGAATCACTGAAGCAATTTGTGAAGTTCAACTTGACAAGCTGGGGAAAAAAATCTATCCCCCCCCCAAGATTTTGCTTTTACATTTTGGAAACAAAATGTGTACAAAATGTGTTCCCACATAACTTTGAGTTCCCAAATGATTACTTTCATTTTGAAATTCACCTGTCTTTTTGTAAGGTAGCATTTTAAAAAAAATAATTAAATAATCCCAAACCAAAATGGCTTGTTTCATTTCAGGTTGAAGGAATGAAATATTCTCTGTAGAACAGAAACAATTCTCTTTCCTATTACTTAGGTCAGATGTAGAACTTGAAACATTTGCTATTTACAAAGCCTTTTGTTATCAGCTGAGGTCTAGAGCCCCATCTCCTGGAGTCAGGTGATTATGTTGGAAGCTTAGTTTGGTTGCTTTTGACATTTCTTGCCCTTGTGGTTTGGAGGGAGATCTTGAAAATGTGTTTTAAGCATAACGAACACTGTGACGTCTGCCTGAGCCTCCACACATCCGGGAAAAAAAGTTTCATGTAGAGCAATCTGTTCCAAGTTTATCAAGACAATGTTAACTCCAAGGCTCACTTACGAGGCTCGGCCAGCATCACTCATGGAGAGCTTGCATAGGACCAGATGCTTTTATTCAAACTCAGAAAGATTTATTTTATCCCCTCAGTTGACACACTAGAGTACATCAGGAGAAAAAAACTACTCAACATGGGTAAGCCTGTTCCTCTGTCCTATGGGGTACTAAGACCATCCATTCCCTGGTCAACATTCAATCCCAGTGCTGCTATACCATTTTGCAAAAACAGCATTTTGCTGTTCCCTTCAAGGATTTGCATACAAGCTTCTGGTTCACAGGCAATGCCAACACACATTGATTACAGTTCAGAACCCGAAGAAGAGGAAATGACACTGAACAAGAGCTCTCATGTTTTGTGTGGCTCCAATGGTGATGGGGTAAAGGCCAGCCTATGCTACAGCTACAGGCGTGCAGGGGACTCATTTCAGTATGGCCGTCTGCAGTGGTAAAGTCAAAAGAGAACCATGAGTCTGAGCCAGGACCTGGTCCAGGGCCAAGACCATTTCCTCTCTAGCCTTGGTATTTATGCCCTTCAGCGATCTGGGGGTTTAACAAGGCTCTGCCACTGCCTTTCTCAACCTATTTACAGTTATTCACGAAGCCGTGGCAACTTGATTGTGAGTCTGAGCTCTTCACTGTCATTTGGCCAAGCCGGGCAGATTTCACTCTCTGAGTTGCAGCTCAGAAACCAAGCTAGCTCAGCCACCTCTGGTCATTTTGTTCATCCTTCCTCTGAAGTGCCTCCCCTTTGTCTCTCTCTTCCTGGCAGTGACCTGAAACCAAGCTGTCTTCTTACCACTTTTTCACAACAACACACAAGCTAGAAAGAGGTCTTCCCTCCCAAGGACAGAGGCTGCTGTTTAGGATTTCTGAGCTCCATGTTGCTTATTTCCCTGGTCTCCCACAGACCCACTGTCAGGCCTCGGGCAATTAAAGTCCATCTCTGGGGCCTCAGGTCCAACTGTCAAAGGAAAAGCCCAATCCTTCTTTTTCCTAACTTGCAGTGGAGCTAAAGTATATAATTCAAACCCCGCTGAGCTCCTCACCAAAACAACATCCCCCCCAACCCCCCCCCCCCCCCCCCTTTTTGTTTGCTTCCTATTAATGCCTTCTAAATAGAGCAGCCTGTCACAATTTGGGGATGAAGGGGTGCCATCCGTCTGTTCTGTTCACTCAAACTCTCCCCTACCACCCACTGTAGATATATTACAACCAGCACTACACAGGTCTTTGCTTCTCATTTGGACCCCAAACCCCTTCAATGACAGGTCTTATCAGGCCTCTGCCCCTTTTTGACTGAGTTTATTTATCCCTCTCCTGGATGCTCAGCTCTTCCTGAGTGTATGTCTTCTTTCTAGCCTATTTCTCTTCCCCCGCAAATCCTGTCATGCCCTGCAAAGCATTTCTTAAAGAGCATTGTGCTCACTCGCTTTCTTCACAGCATCTTGCTCAGTTCAGATGGGGAGTTAATGACTTCCCAGGGCAGTGCCGTGGGCTGCTGCATCCCCTCTGCTGACAGAGCATCCCCAAAACTTACCTAAAAGAACCTGAATTCCTCCCTTTGAGGGCACAGTGGGTCAGAAACCTTTCTGCTGGGGAATCTTTCTGAGGTTTGCCACCTCCGGGTGTTCAGAGGGAGGCCAAAAGAAAAGAAAGTAAAGAAAGCCAAGAAAGCCAGAGCAGCTGCAGAGGCTGCTGCTGAACAAGGAGACAGTGGCTTGGCACCAGAGGCAAAGCTAGAAGGCAAAAAGGCATTGTGGGGTAGAAGAGAGGAGCAGGAGATTTAAAGGAGAGGGTTAGGGCAGACGAGGTTAGAGTTGATGGAAGGAGTGGAAATGTTGAGGTGGAAAGTGCTGGTTAAAGAGAAGGAAAGAACGTAAAGTGGCCACAGGATGGTAAAAGGACTATCCTCCCACTAGCTGCACCCGGATTAGGAATTATAAACTCACCCACCTGCCTGCCCCATGCCCATGCCTCAGACAAAATGAACAGGACACTGAGAATATCCCTAATCCAGACCCATAGAAACAGCAGAGAAAATTCATTTAACCACTTGCACAGTTGCTCAGAAAGGCCCAACTATCCCTGGGAAGTACCTTCTGGACTGCATCAGGTGTTTTTCCAATCCCCAAATGCCTAAAAGGTAACAGCCTCACGGCAGAAGCAAGAGACAGCTGTTTGGGGTGATGGTGTATGCTTTGCAAGATGTGCTTGGGTGAGGCAGGGCTGCCGACAGGCCACATCGAGGAGTCCCCAGGGCCCACCCTGGATGTAGAGATCAATCCTCAAGCTTCAGGCCCAGCTTTTAGGCAAGCAGAAGAGCACTGTGCATTCAGGACTCACAGCAAACAGCAGGTCCAGGGAACCAGATTAGGGACCCCCTGTCCCCAGCACCATCGCAGCTCTGGGGAGCAGCTGGGCATCTACTGCTGAGGGTCCCTGAAGCAGTGACACAGGCTGGCTCCCAACCAGTGCCTCAGCAAGCAGCGCTAAGGAGGAGGGTAAGTCTGTAAGGAAAAGCAATATCTTTAATTAAAACAGGCCCTATGTGACTTAATCACGCACAATTCTTACTGCCTCTGCCCCACAGAGCTTCTAGTTGTAGTCAGGCAGATCATCTGCTGGGGGTAAGCAGAAGAGAGCTACAGTCCCAGCTTGCCAATTTTGTGCAAAATGTAGGCAGTTTTACTCCGGGGACTGTAACATCAGCAAAAGTGCAAGTGAATCTGGTTACTGGAAAGCCAGGACACAATACGCATTTCTGATGTTTTGGGGGATGATGCTGTTTTAAAGATGATAGGATAGCACGCCAGCTGCTGGCCTTGCAGCACTTGGAAAGGAGCTGGGGACAAAGTTCCTGTTTATGCAGAAGTGACTGAGTAACCAGTAATTTTGGGAAGGGAGCATTACACACTCCTAAAGAGCAGTCTTTCACTGGGGGGTTTTCAGTTTGTGGTCAGTTTTTGCAGTGCAAGATTCACGAGCTGCCATCCAATATGCCTCAGGCTCGGGTCATGGCTGAACAGCTCAGAGAAAGTCCCCCAGAAACAGCAGGGAATCTGGTTCTTGGCAAATAGGAAGCAGATTTGGGACAGGGACGTGACACACATGTGGAGTCACACAACAGATACACATACAGGCACAGGAGTCAAATGGTACCTAGCGAGACAGGTAGGCAAAGGCTGGACACATTGCTGGGAGTGGATAGCAGGAGAAAGGAGCTCCCCACCATGAGCTCTGCGTGCACATCTGGACCCCATCCAGTCGCATGCTGCTACCCAGAATATTACACTTTCTCTGTCCTCTCCATGGGTGCAAAATCTGGTCATTTCTCTATCAGCTCCCAGCTTGCTGTTGTGGCTTTTGCTGTCCACCCCAGGAGCCGAGAGGAGCAGCATTGCCCCATGGTCTTGAGTGAAAAGAGAAAGGACAAGCCCACATTTGCTTTGCCGAGGATCCAGTGTCTCTGCAAGTCAGATGTGCCGTTAGCATGAGTTCGGACTCCAGAATTGGCCACAGGGATACCAGAAGTTGGAGGTCCTGCTGCATCAGGCAGGCGATGGCTTCTCTGGTTGCCCTTCATGGTGAAAACTACCCGCAGTAAGCCTTGCTGAGTGCCACCCATAGCCCCCATGCAGGCTGATATCCTGCAAGAGGGGTGCTGTCTGAGCAGGCCTTGCCTGGGGGCTCCTGAAGACGAGGGCCTCTCAGCGAAGTCATGCTGGGGAGCCAGGACCCCCATCTCAACCAACACTAAGCCAAGGAGCTGGCAGTGTTTGGGGCCCTGTGGGTAGGGGACAGGGTGCTGAGGAAGGCTGCTTGCTGAAAGGGAGGGATGCTTGCAGTGCAAAGGCAATTAGGTTTTAGCTGAAGCAAAACTACCTCCCCCACCCTAAGGACTCCATCATTCCCCATCCACCTCATTTTATCAGTTTGATGATAAGCTCCAGGCTTATCATGTTTGGTTCAAGTTTCCACTTGTGCTGAGGCGAAGCAGAGGGAACTCAGTGGCACTGAGGGAAGACAAATCTCATTTTTATGAGTGTCACACTTCTCTCACCAGGTGATGCTGTGGCTGTGGTTCCCCTTGGCCTTGCTGCAGCCAGGATCTCATTCATGTTTCTTTCTTTTTCTATGGACCTTTAAGGCAAAGCTGAAAGATCCCCCGGCAGTCTTGGTTTCCAAAATGTCAAATTCCTATTACAACCCTCCTTTAAATGTTAAATTTTTAAAAAAACTAAATTGCATTAAAAAAAAATATAATCATCCAGAAGCTCCAGCACGAGCACTGATTCAAAGGATAAACCTGCAAGAAGGGCTGGCTAGTGATTAACAGGAAGGAGGCAATTCTCTGTGGGCTGCAGAGCACTCAGGTGCTAGGAATTCTGGGTGGGAACCCAAGCCCAGTCTCTTGGAAGAGATACTTGCTGGTACAGTGGTTTCCTGAAGTCTAAATATCTAAGAAAAAAATGAATACATCTCTCCATGCAGAAAATTTCTCTGCTGATATATTCAACTCCACCAGTTTACAGCTTTCCTACCTTGGCTCTGGAAGTTTGCCAAGCAGTGTACACTGCATGTAAAACGTTGCAGGCTTGTGACTGTTCTCATTTCTTTTTCAAGATCCAAAGTCAGAGGTGGGACTCTTTTCCTTTTCTACTTATTTTTCCCAAGGGGTAGAGACAAAGCTATTCCTTATGTGAAGAAGCTGATATCCTGAAAAGGTTTTTGCCTTTGCATGCATGGCTTTACATGTCCCCCTTGCTCAGCTCTGAGAAGTGTTCTGCTTTAAAAGAATAACATGGTGTGTAGATGCCTATAAATGGAAGATGAAATTGTTACTATTAAGCTTGGGCCCTGCCAAGGCAAACAAGTGCAGAGCAAACTGTGTGTGCAAAGGAACGGAGCTGAGAAAACTTGAAGTCAGCTGAATCATAACTTCACTTTAATTTTAACATCACTTAAACTACATAAACACAGCCATCTTATTTAATAACAAAGCTAGGTCCTCAGTAGAGCTGTTTGGAAAGCCAAGCCTGTGCACATGGGTGCAATGGGAACAATGTTGAAGAAGAGACATGCCTTCCAAAGCTGTGTTTTAAATTTAAAATAGTTGGGATGCCTGAGATGCAGCAACTTTGCAGGAGCCTTGAATAGCATTTGATGCTTCTGCAGCAGTTCACCAGGGTCCCAACCTCTGCAGGGCTAGGAGCTTGTCAAGACTGGCACAAGGAGGAAGAGCGCAACAGGGACAGCTGCTACCTGTCCACCAGCAACGCAGCTCCGCTTGAATGGGAAAATGCTCACAAATCCCAGAGGCTTCCCAGTTTGACTTTCTGCTTTCTTAGTGGAGGATGATGTGCTAAGACACTTTCATTCTCCTCCTTTCAGGCTTTGCAAGAGCTGTCAGTATGACCTTGAATGAGTAAATCATGTACGCACACATTTTAAAGTACGCATAACCACTCCGCCCATGCAGAAGTCGACGGGGTGCAGCAGTGTAAATCCCCAGTGCGTTTCTCCACCTACAGTTTTGACTTGCCTGTTGAGGGTTTTCTGTGGGATATTCGGACCCTCACATTGTGCAGAAGTGAGCAGGCTTTGGGGGTGCACCGTCATGAATGCATGTAGTTCAGTCCCATGCTCTGCTACTTAGTCAAATGGAGAAATACCACTTTGCTAATTAGGAGATGAAAGTGATAAAGTTATAGGAATGGTCTGCAGGAGTTTTGAGATATACTGTAGCAGACAGAAGAGCAGAGCAAAATATTTTTATGGTTGTCTTGCAGGAGTGATTTGGTGTCTGCGGCGATCTGATAATCTCAGGGTGAGGAGTGAAAACACACTGGTACAAGGCTTGTTCTTTATTACTTCTGACATTTTATAAAGGCAGGCTGGCTCAGCAACTTCCCTAATATATAGCCCGTAAAGCAGAGATGCAATTCCTAACGCATTCCTAATGAAACTCCCCTGACTTCCATGCGCTTGTGTTAAGACTGGATTTGGCCCTGTCAGTAAAGTACATTTAGACTTGCAAACTGAAAACTGCCTCTGGATTCCAGAGGGACTTGAAAAACTCCCAGAGCACTGCAGTGCAGCAGTGAGATTTATGCTTTTCCCTGACTTTTCACTACTCAGTAATACATTTGTATGGCCAAAGTAAAGCCAGATCTGGCATTCTCCACTCCTGATTTTTCTACTACCCAGGGAACTAAATGACAGTGTAGACTGGAACAGTAATGCTTTAAGCCCCAGAAGAGCTTTTCGGGGGTATTTTCACAGCCTGTGGAAAGAATGCATACGTGGATATTTGAAATATAAGGGCTTGACACTTTAGCTTACCCCAGTCTGGAGAGCCACTGGTGACACAGGTTCCTGTGCAGAGGCAGAGACGTGAAGCCAAAAAAAGCTCCTTCTGATATTTATTTGTAGGAAAGTAGCACCTCTAGTCTCCAAGTGGATGGAGGACTTGGTTGTTATTGGGCACTCTTTTTACCCACTGCCAAAGCCAGTCCTAGCTCTGGAAGAGGATGACCACTAAACACATAAGACAAGCAGGTGGAAGGAGGAAAGAGGCACAGGGAAGGTCATACAGAGCCAGAGCACCCCAGCAGGGGCTCAAGGCTTCTCAGCAGCATGGGGAAATTGGCTGTTGCTGCTGCAGTCCTGAGGCAGGAGCGTGGAGACGGGGAACAGCAGAACTGGGCCTGGGAGCCAGGGGCGAGCATAGTTGCTCCTCCTGTTGCCCAGGGGTGAGAGGAGGTGGGGGGGGTGCATTTTCCTCAGCCTTACCCACTGCCCCACAGACCATGATGACCCCTCGGAGTTAGTTGCCACCTTCCTGGGGATCTAGCATGGGTCTTCCATGCAGTGCCCAACAGGCAGCTGAGACTGCTCCAGGGAAACTCCCCTGGCCTCCCTGTCCATCATCTCATGTCCCTTTTGCTTGGTGGTGGGGCTTGCTGAAAGCTCTCAATCACTACCACCATCACATTTATAGGTCTCACATTCCTTCAAGCCTCCCTCCTTGCCTGGTGCTAGGAGAAATCATAAAGTCTGAGTCCTACTGTTAGCAGCGACCACATCCTCACAACCTCTCTCATGAGTGTATCAAGAATGAGGGATGCTTTAGCTGCTTGTCACAGGGCTTTGGAGTGGAGGATTGCAGTAGAGCAATATTTCTCACCCAATCATGCATGAAGTACTGTCAGATGGAAGGGCTGTGAAATGACTGCAAATTATTAATTTTAATATTTCATGTTCTTTTATGCAAACATACAGCCAAAATGGGGAAAATAATAAGAGGAACATGCGGGGGACAGTCTTCTTTTTAGTAAGCTGTGAATGAAAAGTATTGTGGCCACACTGACAAAATGGTCTCTGGCTTTTCTCTTTTAGGAGCAGTTGTCATATTACCAAAGGTTAAAAAGCCCAAAATGAGCAGGTCTCCGGAGGCTTTTCTTAGCTCCATTTCTATGACTTTATAATCTGAAAATGACTTGGTTTCTTTTTTTTTTCACTTTTGTGTTGCTGGTTTCCGTCTGTTCCCATTGTCTAGATGCATTCATGGGCAGCCTGTACCCAGCTGTTCCTGTGCCAACATTGTACTTGAGTTAAATAGCTCTCTTTCCTCCCCAATATTTAGGCCCCTGATGTATCTGTGGCAGCCAGTCCTACCCTTTTCAGCCTTCATTTCACTAAATTCAACAAGCTGAGCTCTTCCAGTCATTTTCTGCAACATGAGTGTGTACTTCTCTGGGCTGTTGCAGGACCCCTCCTCTGCACCTCCTCCTTCTTTAACATTGGTGAGATTACGGTAGTTCTGCCAGGATTTGCTGCCCAGAAAATATTGTCTAAGGGAACGTTACCCAGTTGAAGTTGGATGCAAAGAGAAATGGGAATTGGTGGGAAGAGGAATACCACTATAACAGCATTTTCTAGTAGCAGAACTGGCTATATATAAAAGGAATGTTATTGCTGTCACAGTCCTTCTGTGTTTTGCATTGTGGTTCAATAGTTAGGATAGTCAAGGCTATTAACCAATTCATGTCTTTATTCCTGGCTTGGTACTTCTCACCATAGTTTGCCCAGACCCTGAGTTCAAACTGGATGACAGCATCCCGCTCTACCAAGGCAGAAAAGCTGTCCTGCAAACATTGCAGCCAGTATGAACCTGCTACCCTTGGGCTCCGTATTCTCGCCAGAGACCTATTCTGAGGTCAAATCCAGGTTTCCCAGCTTCCTCTTTAGGTGCCTTCTGTCTAGTGGAGCAAACTGGTGAGGCACCCACCTTTCTCTCAGATGACATTATCCCTTCTGAGGCCATAAGCTGTAGTCCTCTCTGAACCACCAAAGAAGAGTCAGAGTATGAAGAAGGATTTGCTTTGCACTGGGTCCTGAGTGGTAAAACTTTATGGAGGACAAGGCAAGGATGCACCACTGCTTGTAGAGCACAGAGAGCAAATGTCTTGCTCCTATCCAGCTGGGGAACAGCAAGAGCTGTGAAGGAAAAGAAGAGAGGCAGGCTGAGCATTGAAAAGACACCATGTACTTAAAAAAATATAGCTGCATTTAAAGAGAAAGGGGAGACTGACACTCCCGGAAGGATTTTATTGTTTGCATTTGTAAGACACTAGACATTTTTAATGATGTGTTAATGACCATATTCTATTCAGATGGGATTCAGAACATTGCCCCTTCTCTGTTTAAAAATTTAGCATCTAGTCTTAGCCGGCCATTTAGGATCCCCCTCTACTGAAGGGCAGGAGAACTGTCTCTCTCCAAGAATGACAGAGAGCATGCACTGCTATCCAGAGCTGTCAGCCTCTTTCCATGCACTGTAGCAGCACATCCAAGCTCCATCCCAGCTGTGCCTCACAATTGTCCCTTAAGCAACAGCCACTCTCTCCTGTCGTGGCCAGGATTTGAAAAAAATAACTTGAATTGCCCCAGAGCTAGAAGTCAAGTCAAAATTAGATGATGGGAATCCCATTGTTAATGCTGCTGAGCAATAGATACACACAGTCCCACAGGATCAGAAACACCCCTGACTGCATGTCACATATTGTTCTCCCTACTCTTTAAGATTCATATATTTGCAACCAACATTAAGCTCAGGCAAGTAATATTTGGAACTTCTTTGCTCTGCAAATTGCCTTTCCCACCCTCCAAAAAATGCTACTGAGTGTGTTCCACCCTCTGCTGCCCTGGGCCAGGCCGAAAGGGCTGATTAAGGGCAAACATCTATAGGCATTAGTTGATGGGTGAACCAAGACTTCCCAAAGGGCCTGGTGGTGTATCCAGCTCGCTGCTGCTGAGAGGACCATCCAGTGTGAAATCATACTCTTTTTACTCTGTTACATTGGGCAGCCAAAACTGGAAACCTTCAAAACCCTGAGCTATCACTGAAGATGGGAGTCTTTATTTTAAATACTTCAGGGAGGGACTGCAAACATTGGCTGCTATGACTATTGCCTCTATTTTTGGTTCTTCAGCCCTCAATAAACAGGACTATAGAAAGGCAGAGATAAATCAAGAGGCCTGGCCCCTGCCTTCACAGCCATTTGTGTCATTGAATGATGCAGATCATCTTAAAACCTGATACCAGTTTTTACTGGTGCTATACCCATGGTGGACATGCTCCAGACCTCCTCCCCTCTGCTGCTTAGAAACCCTCTTCTAATTTCTAGTTTCTAAGTTCATTCATAGCTAACTCTGAAGCCTTTTTTTTTCTTTTTTTTTTTTCTCTAGTCTCTATATAAATAACCCCCAGCAGCCTGGACAGTTTGTTAGCAGGGCTATAAGTTGTCCCGCATTGAAGGCTTTGGGAACCCCAGACTTCAGCTCAAATTGGATCACAACTAATGGCATCTGCTGTTTTTCATGGGGAAGGAGAGTGGACTTTGTGGTTCAGATGTTGCTGTGACCCAAGTGTTGTGTTGGAAGACATGTTTTTGTATAACAGCCGGTTTATCTGCAGCATTAGTCAGAGCTGAATTTCTCTGTCCTTTGTCCCGGGGCTGTTTTTTGGCACCACCTGACATTTGACTCAAGAATCAGTCAGTATTTCCGTAATGATTAACCCACCGATTGTCAGCATTCACAGCTCAGTGTTAAATATGGGAATACTTTGATTGCACAGATGCCAAGTGACCGTTGCTAACCAAATAAAAACGTGTCTTGAAAGCCACCCTCCCGGGCACACTTAGTGCTGTGGGGCAGCCTCAGGAGACAATCAGGAGTGCTCTTGCTTTTGGCTGTGCTACACAGCACTTCCAATGCAGTAATTACAGTTCAGAGCAAAATGTGTGATTGGACTAATTGGCAATTTCAAGGAAAGAGTTAAAAAAAAAAGGAGACATTTTGGCGCTGGAAGAATCTGAAGGAAATGACATTTTCAAGGGAATTTATTTCTTGAAATATGAAGTTTTGTTCAACTTTAAGGCATTTTCTGTCCCTTTTGAAGCCAATTTGCTTCTCCAGAAATACCAAGAGGTTTCATTTTTAGCTCCTCTGAAGGGCTTGAGGATTTTTTTATCTTCTGAATGTTTTCAAAAGAAAATGTGGAGCCAGAAAGTTATTTCAAACAAACAAACAAATGACAAAATAACAAAATGCCTGATTATGAAATGAAACATTTCAGGTTTTCTTCTCTTGCCACCCCAAAAAAAAATTAAGAAGAATTTTGAGATTTTTCTCTCTGCATGTTTTTTATTAGAGAAACTTACACCTTGGAAGTGTTTCTGGGAGCTAATCAGAGGTACTGTGCAGATTACAGGTGCAGCAGGGCAGCTAGTTGGAAAGACAGTGAGCTGGGAAATCTCTCTCTTTAATTAATGTGTGTCTCTTCCTTTGCACTCAGGCAGACAGTAAGAAGTATAACGCCAGGAAAAGCCAAATACTTCAGCATAAGAATTGATAAGGGCATGAGAATTCCTTCTTATCTTTAGCACCTTGCATCCTGCAAGCAGGGAAACCAGCTCTTTTCTTCCATGGTTGCTTGTTGTTTGATGTTAAGTAAGTGAGTCACTACACTGAGTATGATGGAGCAAAACTTTCCCAGTGTCCTGCAAGTCATGGAGAGGCTCTAGGAAGAGGATGCAGTGATAACCAGCTCAATCAGGAGAGGAAAGAATATGGTCCCTAGGCTCAAAGCATTCAAGGAAGGAAGAGTCTGCTGGAAGAGTCTGCTGGAAGAGAGCAAAAAAGCAGGTCAGAATATGGACCTGCCACTCCAGTGATGCAACTCTGACCTGGAATGACTGCATATATGGGTCCAGGAGATCATGGGATGTTTGTAAAATAGATCTTCTCTCTTGTGTAAGCAAGAGGATAAAATTATCCTGGCAGCAGCTGTTGTTTCCCAGAATGAGGATCAAGGCTGGCTGTTTTTCCTGCAGTATTCAAGACATCAGGCTTTTCTATCCACACGATCCTGCGGTTGCTGTCCTGTGCAAGTGGTCTCAAACACGCAGACATACACATTTCTCCCTGACACAGTATCCACACTAGTGTGGCATAAGGTTCCTCTTAACATCTCACACCATGTAAATCTGCTTCCTTACTCATTTCTGCAACACAAAAAACAGTAGAAGGAAGAATGAGGAATGCAGAGAAAAGAAGGGAAGACAGAAGAGAAAAACAGAGTAAATCAAGCGACTTTGGCAATATAATACAGTCTTGCAGCATGCCCATGACTTGAGCGACAGACAGGGTTGAAGTTCATTTACAAACCTAGAAGTTAAGTCCTATTTCCAGTTTTTAAAGAGGACACTTTCCCGAAGCCTCTATCCAAACATGTGCTCAGCTAGCACAGTAAGGACAGATCCCATCAGCAAGGGTGGCAGACGGTCATTCAGCTGGCCAGGAGGGAAAGGAGGGTGGTTGGAGAAACAGATGTCTCGCCACGTGACACCCGACAACCCGGCACCGCCGGGGGAGATGAGAGAGCCGGAGCCACATGGGGTTCCCGCTCCAGCAGGCTGCAGGCTTCTTCGGGGCTTGCTGCTTGCCGGCTGGCTGCCATCCCACGCAACCCATTCAACCTCACGTTGGTAGTTCAGGCGTGAGCTCAGCAAAGATAAAGTACCTTTCCACCATGCCATGAAACCACGCTGCTCCCTCTTCCCACTCCAAAGGAGTCCACATGCTTGAGTTTCTATTTTCCTGGGCAAAGAGGAGGGTGAGAAATAGATTTGCTTTGTTACTGGCAGCGCTCACCACTGAGGTGTGGGCCTGCATCTGCTGCTGAGATAAATCAGAGGAGGTGGCAGGGTGGTCGGGCGAGCATCTGACCAGAGTTTTAACAGTGCATTTAATTTACAAGCAGGGAGAAGGTTTAATATTTCCACCCCTCTGTAAATACACTCATGCGGCATCCCCCCACCTGTCTTCTGGGGAGTCAGGCTAATTGCCACAGGCTGAGGAGCTAAGCCCAAACTAATTTTACAGGGCACTGCAGCCAAGTGTAGCTGTGGGCAGAAGCATTAGGTGTTGTGATATCACAGTAAAGGCCCTGGTTATCAGCAGCTGAGGAGCAAGCAAATACCTGACTGGCTATGTTGTGTTTATTGCAATAGAAAAGTTTATTTGGATTGTAGAGAGATGTGCAGCCAGATGCTGCCTATGGCAGGTAAGATGCAGCAAGTTTCCAGTTTCAGTCTCTCCATCAAGACCTGGCTCCTGGAGCGTGCCATGCCCATCACCCAGATCCAGTGTACCCTTCATATGTCCCATCCTCAGGGCACTCTCCTGACCACACACTTCCAACACCTCCTGATCCCATAACCTTGGCAGAGTTTCCCTCCATGTGGCTCAAGGAGAAGAGCATCACTTCCATCCTGTCCATAATATCACGTTGTAGTGGTTTGTGGATTTCTCCAGTGCCCAGGGCGGTGTCTCCAGAGTCATGACTCACTGTGGGTGGGAGCAGGGGACAGCAAGGATGTCTGTCAGTGGTGGGAAAGCTCTGCCTCCCTCTCTCCGCAGTTGCCTGCTGGGTTTATGGGAATAATGCCCCCGAGTATGCCGCGGCTGGCCGGATTATCAAAGATCTTCAGCTGAGATCTTTTCACACGGTGCAAAGTGCCAGCCACTGAACAGCTAACCTGATATTGAAGGACACATTGCGTTACAGCCTCTGAACTGGCTTTGTTTTAAAAGTGCTGTCTTTTGTCTGTAACTCTTCAACCTTCCATCTCTTTTTACCTTCTCTGGGGCCGCTCTCTGCTTCCCTTTTTCAGCCCTTATTTTTCTTCTTCTGGTCAGGCAGTTAACCTCTCTGTGACATGACCATCAGGTTGTGCCTTCAGCTCACTGAACCTAAATTTTAGGCATCTGTGCTAAACTGGTGATCTAAACTCCTATGGCTGATGGAGAAAGAGACACTCCAGAAGACAAATCTTCCCCTCTCATTTTGATTTCTTGGTTAGACTGGCAGAAGTCCTCTCCTGGAATTGCCAGTATCTCTCCAGCAGCTATAGAGCAAGTTTCATTTATGTAAGCCACCCACTTTTTAGGTAACCAGGATATGATGACATGACTCCTGCCCCTATCTTCAAAGAAGTGAAAGAAGAATTTTCTCCTGTAGCTTCCTGGTGGCCTTTTTAAATAAACATAAACACACAGGAAGCTTTGGGTTCTTTTAATTTTTGAAAAGGAGGGGTTGATGTGACTAGATCATTAGGAAGGTTTAATGCCAATATCAAAGTAGCACTTTCCACCTTCAGTTCACATCAAACTGTTGTTCAGTTCATCTGTATCTAATGAGTAAGAGCTGCCATCAACAGACGTGACAGCTGCTGTCTTGCTTAGTTTACAGGGGCTGGACCGGAGCCTTGCAGAGTGAAAGCCATGAATTTGCACTGCTTCTCCCCCAAATCAGCCTCTCTCTACCACTTTGGACCCTCAACACAGCCAGGAGCCTTGCATAAGTTCTCTTTGGTGGGTTAGACTGGCACTTCTCATCACCAAAGCCCCTTGAATGCTTTTAAAACACAGTATCCACAGGAATCACTCCATCTAGAACTTGAATACAAATACCCCACTGCAGGATGAGACTCTCATTTCTGACACAGATTTAGTGCATGGTCTATGGACCAGATAAGGATTGTTCTGTTCGTCTGGGCACAAAGGTGTCTCCACTACCATCCTAACATGCAGATGGGATAATGTTTTTTTAACATCACTCAGGAGGATCACATAACCCTATCGTGAGGGAAAGGAAGGATGTTACTTCCAGTTTAAACCAGTATGAATTCTGCATTTCTAAGACCAAACGTTCAAAAGCGTGAGTTCTGCTGCAGAAATCAGGAATTAAACTTTAAATCACAAACATTTAATTAACATGAAGAAGTATGAAAGGGACAGTGTTTGATTTCAAGTTTTTCAGTGTTTTAAATATAACTTTCTAATTGTACAGGCCAACTCCAAAAGTTAAGGAGCTCATTATTATTCTTAGCTAAAACAGAGATGATATGCAATCAGCTGACTCCAAGAACAGGCCTTTTAGGAAAAACACCTGCAGTTTGCCAGGGTGGGGTGGGAGGCAATTTTAATGAAGAAATTTGATGAAAGGATACAATTCTTCCATTCTCCCCATCCCCCCAGCCCAAATCTGGAGGTAGAAACGTGAACACAGATCAATTTAAATCATGGCTTCAGGCTAAGGGGTTTTGGCCCGCTCACTGCTTAGTGTTAATATCAAAGCATGAAGAGTTTTGCATGCAGAGCAATATTTTTTTTTACCCAGCTAACACCCCTTTCTCTGACTGCAGCTATAATGAGCTGCTGAGATGTGACAGAGCTGGGTGGAGAGTTGGCTATCCATGGACCCTTGTCCTGTCTCCTCCTCACTGCCACTGCTCACTGCCTCTGCCAAATGGCCAGAATAGGCAGCTCTGCAATCACCTCCAAACCCAGCTCCCTCAGAACAGCCTGGGTTGCTTTTTGGAGCAGTTAACAAGCAGTTGAGCTGCTGGGTTGGGAAGGGAATGGAGGGAACAGAGATGAACAGCTGGAGAGTAATAACTTTCTAAGGGGATTGGCTGCCACTGGAACAACACGTCTGATCACAGATTTTTTGCCAAGCATCTGTTTTCCTCCTACCTCCTGATGTGGTCTAGCTTCTTTGCTCTGACTCTGCTCCCTCCTTCATTTTCAGAGATTGTGTTTCTCAAATCCTTATGCATCCTCGTGGGTACAGAAAGGGCTCAGCAACTCCACAGGCCCTGCCAGTGTGTTTGAGAATTGCCCCCCATCCCCCTGTATGTTGTTCTGCCTAACAATATCATGCCAAACAGGCTTAATCAAGCTCCCCTGAACTAGTCAAATCTCCAGGGAGTCCAAATTTGTATATTTTCTTAGGCAGAGTAATATCACACAGAGTATTGAATGACAGTTAAAAACCACATCTGGATCTTGCTCTGTTATAATACATCCATAGCCCTAAGGGGAAGCAGTGTGGTTTAGTGATTCATGAAACCTGGGTTTTATTCCCAGCTCTTCCACTGCCTCCTTGGGTGACCTTAGCTAAGTTATTTCACTGCCCTGTGAAATTCCATTTTGCCATCTGTGAAAATGGACAGAATGATACTGTCTCCTGCCCAAAGTCCTTTGATAGCCTCTGAAGGCAAGTGCCAAGCACTATTGCTCAGCCTCACATGCCACTTCCACTTGGGATGGCGGGTGGTGTGCCCCACACCTTTCCTCCCCATGCAGACACAGGTTCCTCCACAGCTTGGTGCACATCTGCAGGCTTCCTGAGCCTCTCCCAAGTCTCTCCTCTACTGCTGCAACTGGCCATGCCCAACACAGCTGGAGCTGTGACTCCATCCCTGCTGCATGAGACCCATGAGTAAGAGGAACGCCAGAGCATGGAGCAGCAACTGGGGACTCTGCCATCCAGCTTGTCCTGCTAGGAAACACCACTCTCAGTAGCAGTCCTGTCATTTGTCCTGCTGTGGTACACGTATTTAATGGCCTGCCATGCTAGTTTGTATATGTCGGCAGAGACAAAGGAGGTTTGTGCAGACTGAAGGTCCCAATCTCCCTTTCTTCTTGCATAAAAAGAAAAACTTGGGAAAAAAAGAAGAGTGTCTGTGACATAAAGTTTGTGTCCTGTGGAGAGGGGGCGAACACATCCAACCCCTCTGCAGGTCAACACGAAGTAGTGGTTGTCCCTCTGTGTGTTATGTGGCTTATCCAGCTGGGACCTACTGAGACACAAACAGTTAAGCTCCTAAAGAGCACAAAGTGACAAGCCCTGCTTTTCCTTTGAGAAATATTCCCATATTTCCCAGGTTACAACCCACTAGATAACAACCTTGAGCTGAATGTTATCACGGCTGAGATTTCCCACCACAGCAACATACAGGATACTTTTTTGGTTTACTACCCACTCCAAAAAAAAAAAAAAAATGCATACAGCTAAATAAAGTGAAGGTTCACAGCTCTGACAAAGCCTTTCAGTGGGAATCTGGGACGCTTTTCAAGTGTTACCGACTGCTTTATTTTCCCATGGCTCTTTCCAAGATAATAATTGCTCCGCAGATGTTTCCCTTAGGACAGTGAGATGTTCAGGTACCGGGGCGAAAGCTGAGGCTTTGGGCTATCGTTCACAAGGCTACTGTTACCTGCTGTGTTCTTGCAGAGTGCAGTCTTTTCCCATCACAGAATTTCTTAGGCGTCTGGTTTATCAGAAACACTGTAAATTTGAGCCCTCTGGCTAATTGTGCCTGATTTATGTGAATGACGCGGTTGTGTCTGTATGCAACATGAATAAGAAAAGGGAAGGCACTTTATTCCTGCCACACACGGTAACTCACACATGCCCAAATGCACGACTGAAATATGTTACTCAGCACTTTGGGAAGACATCCGAGAAGATTCGAGCTTCCGGCTTTTGACACATTACCAGCTTTTTTACAGGTCCTGCAAAACTAAAAATGCAATGTTTTGTGTTTAATCTTCCACTTTATGTGTGCCTTTCTCTGTCCATAAACTGGCAGAAGCAATGTGGACTCTCCTTTTGCTTGAGGATGGAGTACCACCTTAGGAAGAAGGGACTTTGCTTAACGCCTGCAATGTCATGGTGAAAATTATGAGAGTTATCTTCCTTCCTAGTAACACTGCCACCTCTGCCTCCTTCATTTAAAAATAGGGCCCATTAAGCATGTGAGTCAGGCCTTGAGAACAACTATCCCCTCATGTGGTAATTTGAGGTCTGTAAAAGTCAGCTCCACAGGCACTCACTGAGTCACATACCCATGTGGACAATGTTTACAACTGCTTGTGATGACTATGGTTGTACAAACTCAGGTGATGGGAGGAGCAGCTCATGTTTGGACTGCTGGGCATTGGACTGCTAGGCTTTGTCTTAGTAGGCCACCTGGGGAAGATGTTGAAGGTGCTCACCGCAGTCCTGCTAAGAGTTCTATGGGCTAAACCACCCTCCAAGGAGCAAGAATGGCAGGTTTGGGTACCAAGTCAAATCCAAAAGCAGGTGAGCCACACTGGAAGTGGGGCAGACACAAGCCTAAAGCAAATGAAAGGAAGGGATGCTTCATAACACATTCATATCCCATGAGACAGGAAAATCACCCATTTAGAGGAACTGATAGCAAAAGGCTGCTTCCCTCTTGCTTCCAAGTCTGCTCACAAAACACTGGCTTTGTCTAACTTGAAAAGACTTGGTCCAGAGCTGCAAATTACCAGTGCTCGTCTGTAGGAGCAGAGGAGGGGACTTCCCACCACCCACCCTTTCCAGAAAGGATGACCACCCAATAGCTCCTCAAGACCTGACCAGGAGGTCATTCTGATAATTGAGAACTCTTCCCACATGGTAGCTTTTATGCAGGACCTATGAAATTACAAGGAGCAACTTGCTCTCTTTCCTCGGCCCACTGTAGGTCCAGTCAACCTGTATGACACATGCTTCCAGATACAACAGAGAGAGAGTTCTCTTTTCTCTGCAAGTGCAGGGGAGAAGAAAGGGACTGAGAAACCCTGAATGCAGCTGCAAAACTTGGCTGTGATTTGGTTGGGCAGAATGTTGAGCACTCTGGAGGTCTAGCCAGGCAGGGATTTGTACCGAGTTAAAAGAAAAATGTACTCTGCCTTACATTGCTCTTTTCAACTGGTCTTCCTTTGCTTCTCTCCTATATAACAATGGAGGGAATATTTTCTGCCTAGTCACATTCACACACACACACACACACAAACCAGCCAGAAAAGAAGCCAGATATATCACTTGGGATGCTATCCAACAGTCTCCTAGAAATAGAACGCCAACAAGAGAAAACACTTGGTCACTGCCAGACTCCAGTGCCTCTGTCTGAGTTGAGTTCCTTGGAGCCAAAGCAGTCACTGTAATGTCAGGACACTAGTTTTCATAAAATTTGAGTTCGTTGCAAGGAGCCCTGCTTGGGAAAGGCAGCCAGCCCCACAGCCCATCAGAGGGGGTGATGAAACTTTGATCTTCAAAGTTTCCTGAGAGCCTGTGGTAGTGCCAAAAGCCTGTACCACTGCCTGGTTTTGGCTACAAGCGGCAATGCTCTTGCGCCATAGAAACTAACAGGAGCTGTTTTCCACGCAAACTTCTCTTCCCAGAAGCTCAGAACGGTGACTTCACTCTAGTATTGTTGCTGTAGCCTGAGTGTACACAGGGGTCTGGACACATCTGGCTTTGGCACCAGTCCTTTTCTAGAGGACAAACAGACCAAAAAAACTAATAACAATACCTTTGTGCCCCAATGCACTGAGATACAACTTGGAGTAGTAGTTTGAGGGATCTCTTTAAACCTCAGCACAGACTCACATTCCTGGAGAAGGTGCCCAAACTCACCATGCTGGACTACTCCACAGTGGCATCTATTTTATGAGCAAGCATAAAACCCTCCTTCCTTCCCATTGCATAATCTTGCAGGAGGGGGAGAAGGCAAGGGGAACATCTTCCTCCAGACAATCAGCTAATTAATTTGCACATGCCTGGGTGTAATGCTTTCAGCAAAGCCTTGTCTGTGTGCTAATTAGTATCATCAACTGGTGCCCCGAGGAACGAGCTTTGATTACCCTTCTCTTACTGATTATACAGGAACAGCCAGGCAAATGCTTTCATAGGTCATAAAATTATCTCAGCTCTTCTTAAAGCCCATCTACAGCCCTTAGCTCTCTGACCCACTGTGCTGATGAATCATCCATGCACTGACTGAAAACGACCCTTCTTACTAGTTAACACCTGCCAATGCAGCCTTTTATGATGTTAAGCTTTTTCTGTAGATCTACATATTGCTTTAGTTCTAGATGCAGTCTAACGGAGGACACATATTTGCCTGGGTCGTCTTCTAAGAAGCAGTTCCCTATCTCAGATTCTTCAGTGACCCCTGACGAGGCTGTGTAGGAAGAAGCTAACTTCCTACATAGGCTCATCTCTATTATTATTTTAGTTTCTGTGGACACATTTGACCTGGACCCCTCAGATCTCCCTTCCAACAGTCAGCATAACCCCAGACTCCTGGGTCCTCCAAGCTCCATGGAGGGAAGAAAAAAAACACAGCATCTCCTGCAAAACTTCCCATGATCACTCAGCTCTTCCCTCTGTGCTGGGACATGTCCCAGTGGATCTGTCCCTTCCACTTCTCCCTGGATGATTAAGTGTAATAGGCACAAAAAAATGTTGACTGCTGACAGAGTCTTCCTATGATTGGAGTTTTACTAGGAGAAGTCACATTTCAAACCCATGTGCTCAAATATTTTGTGAAAGCAAATGTTTTTCTCTAAGAATTAAAACTGGTGCTTTATATGCTCACTCTCTTTCAGACTGGAGCTTGAAGTTTGTGAAAAAAGGTATAATTAGCTGTGTCACTCAGCTCAAGATAAAACTTGGTAAAACCTACATTCAAATAAGGTGCCAATCAAACAAATGCAAAATAACAGCAAGCCATCCTTTCTTCACAGCTAGCTTAATAGCATGAATTAATAACCGCAAATTACTTAGTTCAAGGGAACACTTCTGTAACAATTAAGGACACACTTAAACAGTCATGAGCAGCTCTTTCGCCTCACTGTGGGCAGCCACCTTTTGTGCTAGATCGTGGAGGGTGGTGGAGTGAGGAAAAGGACTTGCAAGCACAAGAAACTAACGATGTCATAGAAAGAAAGAGAAAGAGAAGGAAGAAAGGGCAAGGCCAAGGGCACACTGCTGTCTCAGATCTGACACATAAATGTGAAAGGGGCTGTGGTCAGTAGCTCAGTGCCTCTTTGGCTGCAAAATAGAACTGAAAATAGCTGATAGTGAATGTAGAAGAAAATTAAATGCAAGCAGGCATGGTTTTAGTTCTCTGAGATAAGGTCCACCATATGCATTTATAGTGTTTGGTAGGGACAAGAGCAGAGCAGGAAGGACTCTGTAAAATCCTAGAAGTGCTTTTCAACCCACAGAATCAGGAACATTGTCCAAGAAGCTGAAAAAACAATAGATCAGTATATTGCCAAACTGCGCAAAATGGCTGACTCATGCAATTATCAGAACCACTATCACCAAGCAGAACAATATGCCCAAATTGAAAAGGAATGTTAGAAAGACATGGGAAGACTCAACTGAACCAGTCACATGCCAGTTTCAAAATCAGGGCTGGAAGGAAGCCGGGAATACATTGTACAAGACAAAAATTTACAAATGTGATCATTCATCTTCCTGTCAAGCTGAGCGGACACGCAGAGCAAAGGCCCAGCTGCCTCTGGAGAGAGGACCTCTTCAGGCAAGCTGACCTGCCACCCTATGTAGCCTAATACGCAGATGAGGTGTAAGCTGGAATGTCATCCTATAGAGTTTCTCAAGAGTAGGATCCAGGATCCAGGACAGATGAAACTGCCTGGCCTTCTCGCAGCACCCATCACAAGACAAAACAATGAAGAACCTCAGCCAGCAGTTACTGGGCAATGAAAACCCATTTCACATGCTCTGTGTTCATATTTTATCCAGGAATGGCTTTCAGGTCACATTCTACCAAAGTACTGCTACTGTCAGGCACAAGGTGAATTTCCTAATTTTAATAAATTAAATTATACTAAATTACATTTTAAAATTGCTAACACACTCTCACAGAAACAGGCGTAACCCAACAAAAATATTAGGCCAGCCATTCTCGAATTTCTGCTTGTGGCCTTGATTGATAGCATCCACAACCACTAACATTAACACACACATATGTAATACACACATATACCCTTCTGTGCTACTAGTCCTAGCACTGTTAGAGCCTGGAGCAAAGGTGTAATAGTGAAAAAGGAGTCTCTGACTGAGAAGCAAAATCTCAACCTTGGACTACTGCACACATCCCCGGTCAAGATTAGTTAGTTCCTCAGAATAAATCATGCATCCAAGGAGGAAGAAACATCAGTGGAAATCATAAATCTTTGTTTGTGCAACAGGCTGGTTAGCGGCCATGGACTTCGCTGCAGCCAAAGACCAAGAACTGGGTAAAAGCAGAAGCTACAAGCTCATTAGAAGAAACTCAAAGGGAGACTCCCCGTGTAGACCCTACTGCTTGTGCTCGTGCTTATTCAACCCCTCCCGGGCATTTCTGGAAAGCAGGTATTTGGCTAAGCATCATCTCTTCTGCTCAGTAACTATCAGAATAGATGCCAGAACATACCTCACCCATCAGAAAATCAATTGGAGAACAGATTCATGTGGTCACAAGACAGATGTTCATTAAATTGCCAGCCTACCTGTGTAGTGTTAAGGTGGGCACAGGAGCCTTCAAAATCCTGCTTCCTGAAAGCACGAGTTAACACTATCCTTCATCTCTGAGCTAAGCTGTAGTTCTGTAGACATTAAGATCATTGCTAGCATATTAACTACCTGGGCAGAACATGGCATTTAAGATTCATTTTGCTATGTCTTATAAACAAGACAATAAGGCTGTAAAAATGGATTGTGATATGAACAGGAGGGAAGGTGTGATGCTGAAGTATAGGGAGTGAAGAGTGCTTTACTCCTTGAACATGCTTATTGCAGAAGGATGGGTACCACATCCAGCAATAACTTGGTCCTCTCTCTTCCTGTCCTGGGAGAAAAAATACCCAATGCACCCGACCAAACCCGTTTCTCATTAGCTGAAGACTTGTTGAGGTTCCAGAACAGAGCATGGCAATATTGCATGAAGTTTCAGAACACAATAACGAGCCACTATCCTTGTCATCACCTGTCCTGGCTGACTTGGTCATGTGGCCTGCCCAATTTCTGAACAAAAGCCGTATTGTCTGTGATGCAGCTATTTTTAAGAGCACGTACCAACTGATTGCACACAAAGCCTTCATTATTTAATTCTGCAGTGAGGGCTTTGCAGATGTGAAAATGCTTTTCTATGTTGCACATAGCCGTGATCCTGTATATTTTCTGGTTTTGTTTTTAGAGCAAAAGTTGGAACAAAGATAGCAGGACTAAACCAGAGCCCCTTTTTCTTGCTGGTAATCCTCTTGGACCCAGTCCAATTCTGTGTCATCAAGTAACTCTTTCCTCTCTCGCAGGGTTTGCATCCATTTCCTCGCTCTTGGTATTGCCTTGAAGAAACACTGCATGCTCTGCAAGCAGCTGAACTGTAAATAGAAGCCTTGGTTGGCATCACCAACACCTTTTCCTATATTTGGGGCTTTTCTTAAATGATGCGAATCAAGTATTTCATAAACCAGTTCATGCTCCACCCAGCCATAAGCTTCTAGGCCAATGAACGTGTCATCCTTCCGCAGTAAGGGGGAAATCAGCAGTTACTATTTGAGTACTAAATAATGGTGTTTCCGTGGCTGCTGAGAAAGGACATTTTTTATCTTTGGAGTTTTAAAGGAAGAGGTGGGATCAGGAAGTTTCTTCTGGAGAAGAAGTCTTGTAGCCCCACATTTTTTTTCTTGCTTTGGAGCAGAACAGCATCAGACAAAAAATGAAATTTCCCATCAAATAAAATTCTGAGGCAAGGGACTCAAATATCTTTTCAGGGCAGTTAAAGTATTCCACTTCCAGGAAAAAAAATGGATCCTATTTTTTGTAGTTTTGATATTCCTCTTACAAGGTCTATTATGAAAATATATTAAATTTTTCAAAAAAGGGACATCTAAAAATTTAGTTTCTAACCAGAAAATGTTAGCTTTACCAGAAACTTATCTTGAAATAGACATTCATCAAAATCCATGTGTGTGCCTGGAGTTTTTCTCTTCCCATGCATTGTTATTTTATGAGAGAAAAGATGTTTTCTTGGGAAATTTCCAAACCACTTCTATTCATGATGTTGTCTGTGTAGTATCTGAACACTGGTCCTCTAAAATCAGGAGTGATAAATACTTGTTTAGGTTTGAATTCTCTAGTCACTTAAGTCCTGTATACTGCTGAGACAGGTGGTAGGTCAATGCAAAATGACAACGAAGCCATGCAGAGTCAGTGGTGGGTTTATACTTATGTCTAGCATCTCAGGTCTAGCTATGACCAGACCAATCTCTCTTTCTTTCCACTGTCACTGCAAAGAGTTGAACCAAGAGACTGGGACTGATGTATTGCCAGAAACTGGGATGTGGAATCAGGATCAAAACTTCAGATCATGGCCATATTTCTAAGGAAATAAGATAATGCTCTTACCAAGAATGGTAGCATAGGCTATGTCTACATCTGGGTAGAGTGGCACACTAAGAGCAGATCTGTAGCATGCAACAGTTGATGCAGAGAAGCCCACACTATATAACATCCACGCTATACACATTCTTGATGTTTTCCCTCTGACTACCGCTACCTTGGCTCCATGGACAGAAATGTTCTAGTGAATGGAGAGCACTAGGTTCACTTCTGCTTAGCTTCATCTGAGACTACTCTGCAATGGAAATGAAAATTTTCATGTGGAAAAATGGGTTAAGTGAACATGGCTCACATAAATTTCCTGACCCAGACTAACGCACCCATGTAGCTGCATGCAATATCACACTGAAGCTTGTCCAAACATTCAGCAAGTTTGAATAAAATTTTCTCCACTCACAAAAAGAGGTAGGTACAGCTATATGTTCTTTACATCTCATTATAATTCTGTAGTTTCAGACACACCTGTAAAGGAGGAGAACAACAAACTATTGTGCATTTCATGTCTACAAAACCAGCCCACCCCGTAATTGTGATTTGATTTACTAATGCCCTCTGTATTTTTTAAACATGAGCTTATGCTGGGTTACATGGCAGGCAAATGCAGAGACAGTGGATTTCTTGGGTAGACCCAGTAAGTTTCACACTAGCTCACCTGGGCACTGTGGATATGATAACCATGCAAGCAAGATACTGTATATATTTTATTACCTGAGGTTTCCTCCTCAATCCTTTTTGCTCTACAGCTATTCCTGAGCTTATGTTTCTCCAGATAACGCCAGCAACATTCACCAAGGTTGTACAAAGCCCAGGCAGGTGTATCTACATGAGCTGTAGTCACACCTCTGACTGTAGTGTGGACTTAACTCCCAAGGGATTCACCCCTGAATCGAGCCCAACTTCCTGAGATGGCAGGAGCTGCAGCAGAGAAAGGACCTTATGGAGAGGGATCTATCTAGTAAACCAGCAAGATGACTAGCACCAAATGTTATAGTCACCAGCTGCCAAACATTGCTGTGATGTTTCCTCTACCGGCCAGCAACCCCTGTGGGACCACACATTTTGACTGTGGCCCTGTTCCACAAAGGGTAGATTGTCTTCATCAGAGTTGCCAGCACCAGTTCTTGAGGCATCATAGCTGGCCCGAGGGCTCTTCTCAAAAACCTAGACACTTCATATCCTGCTGAAGCTTGCCAGCCGGAGGGACATTTAAGAGCCAGACTGATGTCTCAAAAGGAATAAAAAGACCCACCTGATCAGATCACTCCCCCTCACCTGTGCTGGACAGATCAGGATCTGTTGGTCCTACTTATATTTCATGGAAGCCAAGTTTTCTCTGAGGTTTTGTTTTTAAGAACATGCACCAACCAATTGCTCACAAAACATTCTTTCTTTAATTCTACAACAGAGGCTTTGCAGAAATGAAAATGCTTTTATATTTTGCACAAAGCCAAGAGCCCATATATACCTCTCTTTGTTTTCAGAGGGAAACTTGGAACATAGAGTAAGAGTAAATCAAAGCCTCCTTTTTTTTTTTTTTTTTTTTTTTTTTTTTTTTTTTTTTGCCAGCACTCTTGGGTCTGGTCCAGGCTCTTGAGTAACTGTTCCCATGCTTTCTGGACAGCCATGCAAAGCCATAGGGTTACGTGTGCACTATTCACAGTACATTGATTGGTTTTGATGGTTGGGCTCCAAATGCAATGGCAGTGCAGAGAGCAAGAGAAAGTCCCTCCTAACATAGCTACCTGCTGCTCTTTCCTGGGATTGCTGCTAAACTGGAAAGAAATTATATCAAGAATGAACGGAGGGGGATTGGTTTAAAGAACAAATTGTGTCCGTCTTGCCAGTGGAATGACAAAATCTACATGGTATCCTGGGATAGTCTAAATGACAAATGTCCACTTATGCAGCTCTGTAAACACCACAGGAAATGTGTCAGGAGATAGCACTGCCCAACATTTCCATTTTTAAACATTTCCATTTTAATTTTGAAAAAGATTATAGAGACCATGAATCTAAGGAGCAGAGAGATGTTCTAACCCTGACCCATAGTGCGTCACTGGTCATGGCAGGGAGATATAAAGTCCCTGCCAACATGGGGTAATACTGTGTTGAATCTGGAGCTTCTCTTTCCCCCTAGAAAAAGAGGTTCTTAACCGAGAACTCGGGTGTCTCATAGAGGATTTGCTGCAGTCCCAGCTGCCATGCCCATTCAATGACTCATTTGAAAACAACCATTTTCTGAGAGTCTTTGTTTATGGATATCTGAGAAAATAAATGTCAGCTCCTCCTCTCTGGTTATTAATGATACAGTTGCCTGGCTCTGTCTGCACAAATTTTGCATCCTTATCTGGTGCCTCATCTCAGACACAAACTGAATGACCGAGATAAGCCATGTGCATCTCCTGTACTTCAGCATCATCAGCAACAGCTAATCTCTGGGATCACCAACCAAGCTCTACCTGCAGGGGATCCATGGGGGCGGATATTATAATAAGAGCTATCATCTCTTCATGAACAGATACCTTCTCTTGAAACCCATGGTGGGGGGATGGAGAGAGAGGGCACTGTCTTGTCTAAGAAAAACAGGATTAAGGTGACATCTGGGGGGGGTGGCCTAGACAACCCACCCGGTAGTCAGCTCAAGAAATCAAGGATCTTCTGGTTCTCCTTTCCACTCACATCACAATTTTCATAGGGGTTGGGGTACAGCTCACTGAAGATTTTGGTACAAGAAGAATATAGCAAAGCAGGTTGGAATGACGTTTTTTTAATAGAAAAATGCCAACACATCTCAACTTAGACTGTTCAAAAGAAAGAGTTAATACTACCAAATTTTGCTTTGAAAGTCATAACTGCCAATAGCATATGTTCTAGGTTTTTTTCTTTATATTCAAAATGCATTTTCATTTTAAAATACAAACTGTAGAACAATTTTAATTAAAGTTTAAAATCTAAATAAAGCATTTCAAAAACCTGATTTATTGATGTCATTTTTTAATTTGTCAGTCTAAAGGAATTGTTCATTTCATGTGACTTTTGCCAATTCAAGAGAGGAAAAATGAAAAAGTTCAAAAATCTCAAAAACATCCCTAAGAAAAGAGTTTCTTTCATAGACATGTATTTGTCTAAGAAAGGCAAATGAACAGTTTTGACAGTCTGATAAGTGCAACGACAGTGATGGAAAAATAGACTATAGTAACAGTATTCATTTTGTCTCTGTCTCATTTTCAGCCTTTTTTTTTTTAAAAAAAGCATGACTGATGTCTGTAATAACCTAATCTTTAATTTTATTCATGCACTTGAGCAAACGAAAATCAAGACTTTCCAAATTTTAGTGATTCAGCTGACTTAAAATAGAGGTCTGTATGCATGCATGGTATAATGGGGAAACTCAGGAGACCTGTACCAGCCACTATCCTTTCTCTCCCTTGCACATTTCACCTCTTATGAGTTGGAATTCAGCTGCTCATTCTTCTAATGTAAGCCCCCAGTTAGCTTCTTTCTACACTTGCAGTTGCATGAAAATATTTTGTTTTGGAGCCAGAGACCTGGATTGTCCTTTATTTCCTAGCTCTCTCAAGCTATGAGACCGCAACTTCAACCTTGATTGGTCCCAAAATGCTCATGAAACTTCCTATAGTCCCTGTTTCCAGACAGAACTAAAGACTGTCTTTCGTCTGAGATACTCATATAGACTTATTGCCAAATTGTCTGAGTGTCTCACAGTCCTCCCTCTATTTATTTTCCCAGTATCTCTGGGAAAACTCTTGCTAGCTAGGAATCAGACACATTAAGGCTCTCCCCAAACCCAGATCTTTCATAGGTAGCTGACATTTATTCAAATGGAAAAATCCCACTGATTTCAATGAAAGCAAAGCTGTTAAGTACGCTGGGGGCCCACAGATATGGGCACATAATTATCCAGCTTAGCAAGTTACCACCTCTTCCTCTGAGGTTTAAGGCAACCCCTTTCACCTCATGGTTAGGACCAGGTCAAACACCTTTGGGTGCATTAACTGATGGGCAATGACTCCATTCCCTTAGCACACGTAGCTGCATTCTCATATCAAAGTTCAAGAACCTTTTTAATGGAAGGTACATGTAATCAGTTTGGGGAAACAACTAATCCATAGGCCTCCTTGTGTAGTTTTACTATTTTAGTTTTCATGACAGCCCATTAGAGATCAGGCAGGACTTTGTGTTCAGCTACTACCTTTATTTTCTCCCATTTTGCTTGTTCACTTGCATGTATGGGACTGCACATGTAAGCTTGGGAGCAGGGTATTCATTTTGGTTTTAATTCTCAGTCATTTGAGGGCCACCTTCTGATGGATCAGTTTTCAAACATTCTTCTAAGTGGCTTATCCAGGGTCACATACCAGCAGGACCTACAACTGCATCGGTTTCTGATAGATGCTATACTAGCAGCTTCAGGACTGAAAAATCTTTCCTATCATTGCTCTAATGACCTTCATGCTGGCTATTCCCAACCACTCAAAAAGCATGGTGCACTTCAGAAATAATTTGTGATAACAGGTAAAAACATACGAATAAAGGGAATCTGCTTCACTGTTGCAAGTACCTTAGGAAAAGTGACAAAAGCCCACAGTGCCTCAGAGCTAATGGGAATTTCCCCTTTGGGCTAGCAGCTCATGGCTCTGAATCACATTCCTCTTCAGACCAAGGTTAATTACCGAAGGACTTATGGGTTCCAGCTGCCTCTCTGTCCCTCAGCTAGAGCAGCAATGCCCTTTGGCAAAGGAGCACAATGATCCACTGTGGACAGTAACTCCAAGGTGTACATGAGGCAGGTAAATCTGCTCAATTTAATTAGCTCAGCTCTTGCTCACAGTTTCAGTGTAGACCCAAAATAACAAAAACCCAATGCATCTGGTTTAGTCAGTGATAGGAACTTAATTCTTTTATTCTGTTATCTACAAAGGCAGGCAGATATGAGTGAGAGAGGGAGAGACAGAACAGCCTGAAGTCATTCTAGTGATAAATTTATTTATTTTGCTGTATTTATATGGGATAATCTTCTTGGCTGAAAAATGCCCTCAAAAGAAGTCCCTGCGGCGTCAGTTTGCACAAAGGCAAAGCAGCAACAAACAAATAACTCCATCTCACATGCTGTATGGGACATGAAACACAAGGCAAGCACTTTGCCCCTGGAATGTTTCCAGCAAAATCTTACCAGAGGCAGTTTTGAAGGAGATGCTCCATGCTTGTTTGGGGATCTGTGTGCACATGCCGTTATTCTGAGGGGAGAAGAAATGCGTTTGTGAAGCTGCACCACGAAACACAAAGAAGTTGCTGTAAGATCAGTTCTGAAGTCATGTGCTTGGATTGATTTATTTGCTAAATCTGGGTAACCATTTATTTTTTTAAGCGTATGTTTATTTGGATGGGAATAGATACAGAGGGTAGGGAAATACTAAGCCTCATTTCTGGGGAATCTGCTTCAATGTATTTACACAGAGCAGCCTTTGTGGGATGAAAAAAGGTTTGGAAACAGTCCCAACAGAAGATCAGGGGCAAGGGAAGGGTCACACTTTCCTGAATTATCTGTTATCATCAGAGACAAGATACTGATTGAGCTGAACCTTGGCATGTTCTTGTCTGACCACTTTAATACTCCTGTCACAAGAGTATTTTAAGTTTCTGGCCAAAGATATCTTCCCTAGCTTTTGCCCTCTCTCTTTTATCCAGCAGGACCTGAAACAAGATAGTCAGCAGAGAGACACTGAAAAGAAACATAGGCAAGAGCCAATTGCCTAAGCCATTTTAGACCCTCTAGTGTATCCTCAGCATCCTCATGGGCCTGCCAGATATGGGGTAGGAGCTATGCCCTAGTCCCCTCATTCTGCATATCCAACAGAGGCCAGGTGGGTCCTAAAATGACACTGCTTCTTTTGTTTAGGCAGCCTAGTCCCACACACATTGTTGGTGTTGTGTTGTCACCACCAGAGAGACAGCTTCATGGAGAACAAGGGCGCTTCCAGCCCAATGTCCCAGTCATTCCCTGGCCTTTCTGGTGTTACGCCATTTGCCGATTCATTGTCTAGAAGATATTGGGAGCATCTACTCCCCAGCAACTTCAGGAAGTACCACTGGAGATGTCTGTGTTTTGTGTGATCTCTGCAGTCCCAGCACCATCCTCTAGACCAGGATGACCTCAAGTCTGCTGCATCCTAAGTCCGTTGTCAAGTTGGGTCCCCACAAAACTGTTCACACAGTGGCCTTGAGGAGCCAGGATCAAGGCAGGGCTGTGCTTATGGGCATCCATGTACAAATGTAGCCACTGTGTCAGAGGAACAACACCCAGCCAAAGATAGGGTCAGTTTGATGGAGACCACTTTCCCATTTCATATTTCACTACTGTCCCAAAGGCACAGGTTCAGAGCTGTCCAATCCCAGGATGCAAGAGTGAATACTTTGGGCCACCTCGCCTTCAAGGGAATCAGCTAATTCATCTATCTTGCCATGCAGATAAGCTTTCATCAGATCTTTCATCATCTTGTTTAAACACAAGCTTGGTAAAGTCCATCTCCCTTTTAACACGTTATTCATTCTGCTCCTTTCTTCATTAAAATTCCTGCCCGGTGCTCAAACACCAGCAGTCAGTGTCATTGTCAGATGTATCATTTAAGTCCCAATAAATCATTATTAGTGCCAGCATTGTTTGGAAACACAGCTATTAATAGAGTGCTCCAATGGAAATGCGGAGAAGCAGCCAAGCGAGGGGTGATGGGTGAGCTGGCATTACCCCCACTTTGCCAACAGGGACTCCCCCTCCACCACTCATGATAGCCAGCAGCTCTGAAGACCAGCCAAGGAGAATGTCCCATCTGCCTGGTAAAGGCAAATCCCTGTGCTGGCCTATAGCAAGCTGAGCCTGCCAAAGGAGATAGGCTGTGTCACAGGGAAAGACATAAAAAATGGACATTTAACTCAGAGCTGGAAGTGATGGTTCACAGCAGCAAGGCAAAGCCATACCCAACTGCCTGTCTTAGCAGCTGGCTCAGAGGGTTATTTTGACATCTCATGGCAAATGGGACCTTCTCTCATCCCCATGTGGGAGTGCTCACTCCCCCATGCACTTCGATGTTGTGATGATGAGTCAAGGGAGGGTTGATGGATGGATGTTTGAATTAGCCGGGTAGCACACGCCGCCTAGCAAAGCATGTGGAGACCAAGTGTTTATTTTTCACGTACAGCAGCATAAATCCCCAGCACCCATCCCTCCCCTGAAGGGGAGCAGCCTGGCTCTCAACACACACGGCCGCCCTCCATCCCACCTGCCCCTGCGCCGAGCTGGCTGGATTTGCCACCTAGGCCATGAAGCTGTCTGACAGCCCTTATGCGAGGGGTCTGGAGGGCATTTGCGGAGAGAGGCAGAGGTGCTGACTGTGGAGACACAGCAGGGAAGGAGGAAGAGTCTGCCAGCAGTCTCAGTGTGCACCCAAGATTCTCACAGATTGGAAAGTAAAGCTTTGCCTCTGAATTGTAAGAGATTGCTGCTGCTTTTGCCATCAGACATCTGGCTCAGGAGAGTAAATGCCAGTGAGTAAGATTGCCTGGGAATACAGTATCTTCCCCCACTCCTCTTCCCCTTGTCACTTCACTAATAAAATGAAGATACCCCCCAAACTGAGCTCCCATCATGCTCTTTGTCCTTTGCTGGGTGAATTAGAGTTACTCTACCAGGGAGACTGGACTGCTTCAGGCTTTTGTGCCTTTCCCTCCCAAAACACTGTCTTTTCAAATTACCTCCATCACAGAGAGTGACCTGAGGGAGACCAGCCCTAAGGAGCTCCCTTCAGGAGGTGTTTGCTTCACACCTATGGAAACACGTAGGAGAAGACCACACAATAGCTTGTGTGCGGTCATGGGCCTCGCATGGGTGGCTGAGGAAAGGTGTGATTAGGACAATGGGAAATAAATCTTCAATCTTCTCCAAGCACATCTCAGGGAATGTGCATGTGGGTGTGTGTGTGTTTTGGCAGGGGAGAGGGATGGAGGGCAAGTCTCACAGCTGCAGGTAGCAACTGAGGTATTTCCCATCTTGCTCTTCCCCAGATCTATCACTGTAAACAGCTTGGCTTGCTTTCTCCCCCTTCTTTTTTTGTGCTTTCTAAGACTCTGCAACTTGCATGAAAACATGCAAACTTAATTGGCATTGTCAATTCCAGCGGACAGATCTCCCATAAAACACACCCAGCAATAAAAAATGTAATCCCCTTTCCCTCCCCCACAACGAAGTTCAATTAAAGTGAGACAAGGAAGACTCCAGTGGATGGCTGTAGGCAGACTGCAATTTGCTGGATTTATGAAAAAATGTTGTAATCTTGCCAATACTTTGATGAGGACCACTTTGTGCTAATGAAATGAGGTGGTATTTACTGACTGGAAGACATTAAATCCCGCTGAACTAATGGGTGGGTTTTAAGGCTGCCCTAGCTGCTTCACCATGAAACCCGGTGTGATTTACCAGCAAACAATCAACTCCTACCCACTCTCCTGAGCCTTGTGCTTCTCACAAACACTCCTGATGGTTTGCTTTCCTTCCTGTTTCCGACACTGCTAACTGCCACAGCATTAGGGACTCTGCATGCATTTTCTCTCTCCTGCACAGCTTCATGAAGGCTTGCTGATGTTCATGTGGTGAAGCCTGCTCAGATCCAGACTGAAGAGAAGCAGGGGATGCAAAAAGGAGGAACACCCACCAGCCAGACCCCTCTATCCTTTGGTATGGTGGGGATCTGCAAGGACTGATTTAGTCTGGAGCTGTGCCCCATGCCCTCAGCCCCTCCAACGAGAGCCTCAGGTGGGAGGTAAGAGAGAAACCCAAGCTATTCTCCCAACCTCCTGACCCCATGATATTTCAGCCCTCCTCTGCATGCACTCACAGCACCTCCTCTGCCCCCTCCCTGGCCACGAGCCACTACTGTGGTCCGTGGAGGTAGCAGAGGACAGCAGCATCAGTAACACTGTGGCCAGGGGCAGACAGGGAGGAGGGGAGCAGGCGAAGGCAGAGAGGGAGCTGGCTGAGGAAGGTGGGGTGATAACGCAGCAACTATCTGGAGCCTTCCCAAGGGAAACCACAACCAGATGTGCTTGTGGTGTTGCAGCAGGACCTTGAGGAGAGAACTACGGGGGACCCTTTGATCCTCATGTCTGAGGCAGGTGGAACGAGGGGGCCAGGTTTGCTCATTGAGTGGGAGGTGGGAGGAGGAAAGTGCAAGACTTATCCTGAAGGCTGGTGGGAGCAAACTCCCTCCTTGCCCTCTGGCAGGGGGCTGAGATGCAAAGCCATGACCAAGGTGTGAGGGGAGAGATAGGGAGGGCACGGGAGGTGTCCCAAGTCTTTGGATTTGGGTTTTGTCAGCAGCAGCCCTTGCAAGAAGAGATGAAGGCCCGGCTGGAGGCAGAAGTGGTCCCTGGGGAGGCAGGGCCAGGGAACGGCGCTCTCCGACACCCAAAGCCAAGGCTTCAGAAGCAACGTGGGTAATGATTTTGGCAGCACCAAGAGCAAGTGAGACGCTCCTCCTGCTTCCCCACTGCCTCGCTTCTTGGGTGGCCACTTCCCTGGGGCGGAGAGGGAGCGCGAAGCACTGCATGATAAGGAGGGGAAGGGCAGGGTTAGGTGGGGGGCAAGAGGAGAGGGCAAGGAGGACTGGGGGAAAGAAATCGCGACCCCGATCCCCACTGCCACCTCAGTGTCTTGCTGCTCTCCAAGTGCCAGCTTCCTTCCTCCTCCCCACCGAGACACCTCCCTGCTCCGCTCCCATCGCTGCCCAGAGCCCCACAGAGCTTGTGGCTTACTGCTGCCACACTGGGTCAGACATGGGTCCCAGTCACAGGTTCAAGCCCACGGGTTTGTGTGCCTGCACGTGCTCTTTTGTGCACAGGCAGCGGTGAAGGGAGAAGAAAGTTGGTGCCAGTTTTTCCCAGGCTTTGCACTGTGCTTCTGCCCACTGGCAGCTTTGCCAAGGAGGAGGAGAGGTAGGCAGCCAGGAACGCAGGCTATGAGCAGAGGGGGAGGCGGAGGAGGTGGCTGCTCGGGACAGGGATGCTGGCTTGTGCTGCGGGTCTCAGTGGTGATAGATCAGTGTGGGATGCCAGAGCCAGAGTGCCTGTGGGGGAAGCTTGTGCTGTCTGGCGCTGCTTGGATGTTCTCTCATCTTTGATAGAAACAACTGAATTTGCGAACTTGTTTCCCACAAGAAAGGCCCTCAGTGTTCACAAGGGAACAGATTAGGGATTGTCCTAAAGCCTCACGGTGACCAGGGCAGCAGGGAAAGCCAAGTACCAGATGATTTCCTTGGAATGCAACAAATCTTGCAGTGCGATAAGAGCAACAATAGCTTTCCCTCCAGCCCTCCCTCCGACCTCAGACCCAGCACCTCGCAGGATCTTCCTCTATGGGGAAGTGCTTTGCAGCAAGAGCAAAACAAAGGTGAAGCCTATTGAACTCTGGGGTCGATGGGTCTGGAGGGACAGGTGAAAGGCAACAGGCTGAGCAGAGGAGGCAAGAGATGCCTCTGTGCCACCGGTGCTCCACTTGTACATGTCTCCTCTCTAGGCAAGGTGAGACAGAGCTGATCAGATCTAGGCATTGGGGAAATCTCCAAGCAAAATGCTGAGCTCTCTCTGTCTGTCTCAACCAAGAGTATCCTTCTCATCCAGAAAAAAACACTAGATTCCCTGCTCAGCCCCAGCTCATGAATTTGGATGTCATATCCCTCCTAGGCATCTGTAGAGGTCCACTGATCACAGGTACAAGAAAGGCTTGGTGAATCTTCCTTTCTTTTTTCTTTCTTCACTGCATGCTTTTTCCTCTCTACCTGCTCTGCTCTTGAAAATGGTCAGTGATGTCTTTGGGGTGTATAGACCTGCCACCACACTGACATCCAAAGGTGAGTGGAAAGTGTAGCCCTGTGACTGATAGCTGCAGGCTGTCTGCAAACTGAAGTAAAATATCCCACCACGGCATTAAACTCAGTTCCCAGTTTAGATGTTAGGCCTTGGCCCATGAGAGCTAGAAGCATAACTTTAAAAAATGCAAGCATTTTTTAACATGATTTACATATGATTGTTGGAGCCCATGTATGATTAAAACCTTTTTTCTGGGCATAGAAGTTACACTCATTACCAGAAGGGCATCACAAGCAATGGTGATGCTGATTGAGTGTAGGAAGCTCTTCTATCCTAATTATTGCTCTGCAAATGAGTCAGAAAGGCCTGAGGGGTATTATTTGTTAGAGGACTAGCCTGAACTCCTGACTGCTGAAGGAAAGGAAAGATTTCTGTGGGGTTACCACAAGACATTCAAACAGACATCCTCCTTGTGGCCTTTAATCCTTACATCCCAGACGGTCTCATGTTTACATCATCAGCCATGATGAGGATTATTAATCCTCATCACAGCAAAAAACAACAGGCTGGTCCCTGTCATGAGAAACTTAACAGTGTAAGGCAAAAGGCTTCTGAAGGCCATGGCCAGATGCAGCAGCATAAAGTAGCCATGACCAATGCAATGCAATGGTCACCTTTGAACTCCCCACTCCACAGTGGAGCTGGTGCACTACACAGCCTGTGATCCACCCCAGAAGCAGCTGCATTTCAGCTGAAAGACAAAAGTTGCTTGTGAAACCACTACACACAGCCCTGGGGGTGAAATTCCCACTGACCATATCACATCTATTACAGCCCATGATTCCCGATAGCGGTGATGGTGAGGTTTAGATTAATTTGCCGTCATTTCATCATTTACACTAAATGCCATGGTTCTTTGATAAACATTTCAGGCCTTTTTCCAAACAATTTTTCCATTCGGAGCTGATGAAAACAGGCTGTCAGCACTCCTGGTAGAAACACCCTGCTCATGGCAACAGTCGCTGTCTGGCCTAGTGGTCTCCCTGGAGAAAGTCCAAGTGGGAAGGCAGTCTCAAGGCTCCATTCCTGGAGCTGATCAGATCTGGGAGGAACGTGACCACTGTTTCAAGAAGATGATGATGCTCTTTCCTTCTGAGGGACTTAGGGGTCAACACAGAGTGGGCTTTGTCAGCCTCGAGGCTGTACTGGCACCAGCCAACCCAAAAATGAGGAGGGGGATGATGGCAGCCCCCAGTACTGGAGGAAAGGAACCATTTTCTCAGGACAAAGTATGGGTTGTCTTCCAGGTGTTGACACTAGCTGCCTTTATCTAGTGAGCTCTTTAGCATCTTCGCCCTTACTCCCTCACAGGTCTGCTGAGAGGCACTGACACCTGGGGGCACAGGTCCCCAGATCACTGGAGGCTTCCTTGTGGGGACTGTCCTCCAAATGCTCTTACTTCTGCATCCATCACGCAGAGCTGAATGAAGACCTCATTCCAGTCTGAGAGAAGTCTGAACCTGGAGCCAAACATTGCACTCCTAGAGTCCATCTCTATCTGTGAGAGGTCATCAAACCCAGAGTTAGGGCCAAATTCTGGTTTTAGAGACTGCACCATGCTAAGGCAGGGCCCATGAGACCTGCTGAGTCTGACACCAAAATTGGAAAGACATCCCTGAGAGGCAGGTGCAGGCCTAGTAAGGCACCTCAGACTTAAGAAGACAAGCATACCCCTTCCCTGGAATTCTGCATGGGTCCTGCCCTTAAGGAATCCTACAGCATCTTTCATCTATGCCTCCAAAGTTTGTCCTTAGGAGCAAAGTTCACTGTGGCAATACTAAAAGGCAAAGCTTAACTAGATCACAAAGCAGGAGGGAAAGGATGACAGTCTGTATGTTGAGTTATGAGAGTCTGGTGATTTCTTTTTAGAGTATTTATTAGGATATTGTCCAAAGAGTCCTTCGCTGTTTATGACACACCATAAATACCATCTGTCTCCCCTCACCTCCTGAAACAGTAAGCTGTTCTTTGCTGCAATGCTGTTTGTAGGTCATCTTGATAACCTGCCCCACAGGAGGAAGTGACAAAAATAGATCTCCCCGCTTAAAAAATCTCTTTATTTGCACTAAGCACCAATATTTTGCCTCTATTGGTGTAATCAAACACCACGCTGACAGCGTGTGAAAAGTCTAAAATAAAGACTCCCTTAATCTGGAAATCAGCACCTGGAAGTGTGCGATCAAGGATAGCTGAAGCGGGGAGAGAGCAGAGCTTGTATCCAATATACTGTGGCATTGTTCAAGATATCCAGCTTTGCTGAGGGCCAGTGACATCAGTAGAAGACAGTTGCTTTACAGAGAGATATGTAAATAACAGGGTTTTTTTCCTGGCTACCCTCCCTTTTCTCAGTTGGACTTCTACTATAGGTGGATTTTGAGGCCTTTTGTTGGATCTCTGTTGCTCCTTAGAGGCTGCTGTATCTCCAGAAATGTCAGAAGTATCTGTGTAAGCAGTGTATGCTTAGATTAATTAGACAGGTATGAGGAGCTCTGTGTGGACTTCGTGAGCATGACACTGTCACAGAGGTGTCTACAGAAGTCCTGAAGTTTCTGGGGATCTATTACACAAGAGCATTACACTCAAAACAAGTTGAAACTGGTAGCTTTTTTTAATCTCCCATTGTCAGCAGGGTGTGCTTGTTCATATACAGCTCACAAGCATAACTTTGATTCTAAAGCTTTATTTAGATAGACAGGAAAAACTAGGCAGAGAATTCATAGATGACAGCAGCTCATATGTGGAAGTTGAAGGAACACACAGCCAGGCCAAAAAGAAGGGGCAAATGCTCAGGCAAAAGTATGACTTACCCCTGAAGCAACCAAATTTTAGTTGATGGTACAACCTCCAGCATAGGAAATATTTGCTGAGGATGAGGTGTTTTTTTCTAGCTGGCACACTGAAGCGGGGTTGAATTAACGGAAATCTTCAATTCTCAGTGTTGCAGAACTAAACAGTTAGAGATGTCTCTTCCAACTTTATAATTGGTGAATCCAAGACCCTCTGAGAACAATATCTACCTGGGATCATACGGAAGGTCAGCAACAGACAGCTTAAGTATCCAGTTAAAGGAGATCAGCTCTTTAATGTTAACTACTCCCAGTGGACAGCTGACAAATGAGGCTATTTAAAGAACTATTTACTGTCATTATTCCAAATAGAAGAACAAATTGTTTTGAAAAATTCAGAATTGCTTCACAACTGATCAGAGCTGAGGAAAAAGACTGAAAAGGTCAGATGACATATTGTAAACTGGTTTCCCTTCTCTGAATCTGTCTAATCAACTTGGCTAAATTACACAACACAGCCCCCACCCCAACCCGAGACTGCAACGTAGAAAAATCTGTGGGCAATTTGGATACAACAAAAAAATAACATCTCACAGAAATCTCTGATGTCCCCGTATTGTTTGCATGGGGACTAAGTTGTTCCATACACACGACTCCTTGTTTAGATTGTTTGCTGCCATCCTCAAGAGAAGATATTGCAGTGGAAGGGGAGAATGAACTAACATACTCTAAACCATTCCTTAGTCTCTTAGCTTCATGTCACGGTAAGTAATGAGTTTGATACTACATCATGGCAATGTTATGACAGAAAGTAAAGCCCTTCTGACCTCGAATTAATCCTGTCTTCTTTGAGAGCTTTGTTTCAGGCTTCACTGGGGACATGTGTGCGCGTAACTTTAGATGATATCTGAAGGCATTTCAGATGTTAGCCAAAAATGTGCTTTATATTTATGCTGGATTTTGTTGCTCTTTTCCATTCAATAATTTTGGGGAAGGTGGGGAAATCTCAGGTGGAAAATCCCTTGACATCCCCTATTCCCAGAGTAAGAAACTTAAAAACAATTATCAAAAATGTCACTACTGCATGACCTGTGTCTGATGAAATGTAGAGACCTGTGTTCAGGATTATTGTGACCACTTAAACTAGAGGCAGAACGTCAAGATAATCACAGATTGCAGGAAAGAGCTGGCTATCTCAGATCAAACAGAGGAGAAGAACATACCAGTTTATGCATCTAGATCATAGAAATTAGAAATGAAAGAAACCTATGGGGTATTTAGACCAAGCACATGTTGTGTTGAAGTCTATGGAAAAGTTCCCATGCTGATTCATGGAAGAAAAACATCCTGTTCCCTGTTGGTCTACCAAGTATCGTCAGACCATTCAGTTTTAGGCAGTTTCTGTCAATCAGCCTTCTCTTCCACCTGTACTGTTTCTGTCCCTCTCAGGATGCCTGAGACATTTGTCCATTATCAGGCCAGTGAATAGTTGATGCCTGGTTTATTTTAATTTTTGTTCCATCTACTTTCAAATTTGAGTGAAGATGGAGGAAGCGGGATGCTTAGGGGAGAGTTTCTTTGCATACTACAGGACAACTCATGCATTCAGGCTTCTAAGGTCAGGAAAAAATTAGAGTAGGACTAGAAACTCCTTGAGTTCCTCCTCATAGGATTTATACACCTACCCTCTCAGCTGGCAGAGAAGGGCAGACCTTGACAATGCTCCTCACATTTTCTAAGCTTTCTGCATTATGGCAGGCAGGAATTGAGAACAACCCTATGCTTATGAGGCAAGGAGGTCTCTGCTGGGAGGTGGGAGAAAAGGAGGTAATGCTGAGCAGCAGCAAGGCCACAGCTGTATCCAGGAATGGCTGGACTCTCCAGGGCCAGGGCTGGAGCAACTGAAGTGAGTAGGTGATTTCCCCAGCATCCCATAAAAGCCAGGCTGTTGATATACTTTTTTATTTGATTGGGAGTGGAGAAGAAGCCTTGGTCTTTGGGCTCTGCAAAAACTCCCTTTGGATTGGGACCAAGACCAGGCTGGATAAAGCCTTTGAACCTTTAGTGTCATGTGGGAACTCTTAGGTGTCTTCTCTGTTTGGTAGTTCTGGTCAAGTGTGTTTCCGTAATGATAGTGAGGGAGCAGTAGATGGCAATGTGAGGAGCCATAAGACAACTAGAAAGTCGTATTTCTTTTCTTGTAGTACAGATGAACAGAAAAGGAGAGGTTTGAGTCCCATGGTGGTAAGTTCAGGGTTAGCAAAATCCCCTGAAGCTTCATGAATTGAGACTGTCTCAGTTCCCCTGTCTTTGGGGAACCTCTACCTCCCATGCTCTTGGCTCTCTTCTGATCCCTCATGTAAGTGTAAGGAGAGAAACAAAAATTTCAACAAGGGGCAATTGTTTGTGTGGGTTTGCCCCGCTTTGTCTGAGTCTGTTTCCTATGTCCTCTTCTCTACTGCTTGCTTGGAACAGTTGAAGTCTTGTGAGTGGTTCAAATGTTGCTATGTTGGATGGCTTGGCCTGAAGTGTCTAGTCCTGCCCATGCAATGGTCCAGCTCTCTCTCACCTCAGGCATACAGATTAGGATCCTGCTAGCTTTCAGCTCCCTCTACAGTTAACAGAAAGAGAAACCATCTGAAGGTTACACGGGTCACCTGAGACACAGCCAGAAGGCCCTGGTGTCTCTCCATTGACTGAATGTGGAGCTCATCTTGTCTGTGCTCCTAACCAAGGCAGCTCACTTACCAGCTGTAATTTAGGGAAATCATGATGTAAGGGGCGTAAATGAGCAGGGAGTAGCTGAGAGAGGAAGTACTTCTGTCAGAGCAATGAGATGCACTGAGGAGAGACTGGAAAAGGATTTATGTCCCTGCTTAGGACTCAAGAAGAGGGAGGACATTTTCAAATACCTTGGTTCCCTTGCTGCAAGATGGGAGGTAGAAAGAGGAGCCGTCTGAAAGCATGAGGAGAGGAAACAGATAATGGGGAAAAGTCACAGGGGATGGTACTTAGCTTCAGAGTAAGTTGTGGGGCTCTAACTTTTCCCAACAGTGAGAACATGAAGGGCAAGCAATGACTCATGTTCGTGTGTTTTTCACAAACTGTTACAATCTCTGCTGGCGCAGCAGAATTGCCCCCTTCACAGAGGATTTACATATCAAGCAACCAGGCTGCCTATACCATTAACGTTGCCTTCTTGCACCTCTGTCCTTTACTTTCCTGACTCTCACATACCACCAAATGAACAAGTGCTTTAGTGCAACGTAGGAAAGGGGCTTCTGGAGTGTTTAGAGGTGCTATTTTAGGAGGGGATATACAAAAGTAAGGTCTTGGAGCTTGCAGCCATTCACCTACATTTTCGTCAAAAAAATTAGTCTTCATGTTTCCTGGCTCCTGCTTGTGTGTTGCCTTCCTTAACTCCCTCAGCAAAGCCTACGGATTATAGTATTTCCCACCCAGAACCAGTTTGTACTACTACTGTTTTCCATTAGCAATCAGGTGGCTGTTTCAGTAGCAACAGTTCCCTTGAATCCATGAGGAGACTGATTGTCAAAAATATTAAGAATTTGTGACTTCTGATGACTTGAAAATGAACATTCTCAGTACAAACCATCTTATTTTCTAATATTTGGGCATTTCTCTTGCTTCCTTCACAAGGGTAGTCCTTTTAGATGAGCAGATCATGCAATGGAATGCAATTTGCCTTAGTTTGTTTTCAGGGTTTTTGCCATTTTTGTGTTTGGGTTGCAATTTTTGCTGTGTCTACTACTCTATTCACATACCTTCCTGAGGTATGTCTTCCCCATGGTCCAACAAAAAGACATGACATGAACCAAGCAGCAGGGGTATAGCCTGCTAACTGAAGGAGAGTGAGAAATTATTGGGAGATCTGAAGGTGGCAAATAGGCAAATTTATGGTGAAACTGCCCCCCCCCCCAAAAAAAAAAAAAAAGAGAGGGGGGGAGTGTCTTTCTGAGCCAGTAGAGGGCATTTCTCCAGGCTTGGGGACAAGGAGCTTTGCTCTGTCCCAGGGAGGAGACTTTTGTCCTCTAACCCTTGGTTTGGGTTTTTTTTTTTCCTGTGGTTATAATGGAGGATTTGAATCTGTGGCACTTGTCATCCTTACATCTTCCTTCAGGAATTAAACACACTAAAACCTATTAATTTAATTTCACTGGCACAGTGTTCATCCAAGAGCTCGCTGGCAGCCCACCTCACTGTCTCTAATGTTTCTGTGGTCAAAAGCAACAACCAACATCAGTTGCTGGCAAGCGGGTCTCAGCATCCCGGGAGCAGGATTTCATTAAGGAGTGCCATGGCTCACTGCATGGGTGTCTCTCACCTCCTTGCCATTTGAAGCAGAACAGTCAAGAGAAACAGCCAGAAAGCTAATAACCACCACAGCCTATTGGGAAGATAGGAATAATTATTTAAACCAGTCTTGAATTACTCATTGGCATGCATCTAATTAACAAATTCCGTTTATTCCTGTAACTATTGTGCAACAATTAGTGGGTGTTAAATTGAGCTCTTCTGCCGGCAATTTCAATAGTGTAATTTTGCCAAGATGTCTCTGTTTTGCCTGCAATGCCTGGTGCCACTGAGAACAGTCTGGAGGTGGTCAGAGCATTTCGACTAAATTTACTTTTGCTGAAAAGTACCATTCCCTCAAAGCCTGGGGCACTTGGGCAGGGGGGGGACAACAAAATGATTTCAAGCAAGTTTTTTCTCTGGCCGGATTCCTGAACTCTAAGACCTGCTGGTCACTTCAGACAAGAGACATCTGAATAAAAGCATAGAGCCGAAAACAGATGTTCTGACACAATTATGCTTCACATGCGTGTTGGTTTTTTCCTTAAAAAAATGCTGACCCTGCTCCAGGGCGGACCAAAAAGCAAATTTCAAAACCTTGAAAGATTTCGCAAAGCTGAATTGTCTTCCTCTGGCAATGCAAGCACACCCGCCCCAGGGTGCAGAAATGCTCCTCAGGCTGGGAGAAGGAGAAAGCCCCGCAGACAGTGTGGGGCTCTGCCTCGCACTACCGCATCCAATGCCAAAGACATTACGAGGCTTTGAAGCCATGGCAATGAGCAGGGGAAAAATGGGTCTCTTCTACAAGCACATCCTGAAGAATTGGATTGCCATAAGATGCTGCTCCCTCCCTGCTATATTCAATTTCCAGGAGTCGTCTTCCTCCTGCGGGCTGGTGGGGTGGCCTGGGCAGATGTGTCTCTTCACTGTGATACCTAGACACTCACCTGAAGCTGGAAGCAACAGCATGGATCTAGAACAACCTCACCTACCAAAAAGGAGGCTGACATGAGGCTTTTTCCAGTATGCTAGGCTTTGGTTGTCCTATTTACAATTCAGTACCCTAGCTTCTGTTTCATACAGGGAATCCCAGAGCCAGGCATGGTTGTGACTATGTAAGCCAGATCCCAAAGTGAGGACTGAGGTGTGGTTACAGGTATTTTACTTCAGGAGACATCATGGAAGCTCCTAGAGACCTTTACCCAAGCTACAGCTCAAGATATGGCCCTTTCCTCATGGCTGAGCTCTCTAACACTGGGAGATTAGTTAAATACATAAACAAACAAGAAACAAAGTCCTGGTACCAGCTGTATTTTGCACAGACCCCACCAGGGTCCTGCTATTGGTAGGTGTCTGCCAACGTGAGGCTGCCATCTTCTCCCACACACGCACACCTGATTCTGCCAATGGTGAGCTTAGCCCCTCCTGGGCAGGACAAGTACCTCATCATTTCCCTGAGGTGTTTCCCTTTATTCATCTGTTTCCATCTTGGCTAGGTTGAGTCTAACCTGCTTTACATGGGTTCATACTGCTCGTATATTAATTATCACTAAGAGATCTTGGCTGCTCCCAGGGCCTTATTTTTTCCAGCAAGAAATGGTCCTACAACGTTTGTCAGCCATTTGGGACACTTGCTACTTTTCCCTTTGACCATCCTCACTCTCTTCCACTCGCATTATATGTCTCTCCTATAAATAAAAATCTCCCTGAGATATCCAAAGCGTTGCTTAAAAAAGAGGTGGGGGGAGCTTGCTGGGGGGGGAATGGGCCATTATAGAAAAGGCCAGGTGCTTGGCATGTCCCCAGCTTGCGAAGGTGGGAGCTGTCATGAGTCCGAAAAATATCAGTGTGGGAGTTATAAATAAAAGCTTTAAAGCCAGGGGTTTAGAAAGTCGTCTTTAAATGCTGCATAATTTATAGCCTGCTGCAAAGAGAAGAGTGTGTGAGCTCTGGAAGCCGAGCTAACCCATTCTTTGCTCCCTCCATAGTTGGGCTGTTGTTATGCATGTGGTGAGGTGTATGCTGGGCATCCAAAATTCAGGATTTTAACCACCAGTGCCTCCTTCCGCAGGTTTACCTTGGTCACTGTGGCTGTGTTCCTTTCACCTCCTGGTGTCTCAGTATGAACTGGAAATAAATATCATTGGCCTTATATTGCAAAAAAATGGAGTCATGAGTAGGAATGCTACACTCAGGTAGGGCAGTATTGAGAGATAGCAAGAAACTCAGCAGTAAACAAGCAGGCTTGCTCTGTGCTCTGTACAAGTGATTTACTCTCTTGTTGACTTAACTTCTCCTCTTTACAACAGGGATTATCCTAAAAGGTTGAGAAATTTCTTTCAATAGCAGCTACAAAATGCTTTACTCTTCTCTCACAGAACAAAGCCATACGAAAGGCAGGGGGTAAGGGCCTGCCCCAAGGAGGGCCGGAATAGCTGCCAAGCTGGCATTTACAGCAATGGTTTCATCCAACCCTGGAAGTGCAGCTACCTCTAGGATGTAACATAGCAGCTGTGCTATTGCCATCCAACAATAATAAACAACGGGAAGTAGAACGGGCTTTCAAGGCAGCTGAGTCTCCTGAGAGGATCTAGCCCACCACATTATCATTGCTCCCCCTTTTCCCCACCTGGAAACAAGTCTGGAAATCTTGAGTCCTAAACCAAAATAAAATAAATATATGGTGTCGGAGCTTTAGTATTAATGGCAAATAGCTGTGGTGCTGATGCCTTCCCCAAAAGATGGTTCAGTGTATGCTCTGCTGCCTGTTTCACCACCTTGGGACTTGCTTCTGTGGTGTAGAAGGACCAGTGCCACCTCTCTGGTCTCCCTCACCTTGCTTCTCCCCAGACATCTGCATCCAAGCCTTGACTTGTTCAGAGCCTGCTGAGCTGGTGAGATTTAACAGGATCTCGCCGCCCAAAGTGCTGTGGCTTGAGGCTATAGATTTAAGCAGAAGCATTAAGCACCCTGCTCTTTAACTCATTTCTAATCCATTTATTTAAACTTCAGAGTGGTTTTAAAGCACAAGAATCAAAGGCGAGAGCAATTTAGAGTTTTCCAGCCCAGCTCAGAGATCTGACCTCTGCACATATCCTGGCTGCCTTTAAAAGTGCACCAGCATAAAAGCACAGTTTGTGACAAAGCATCTGGAAGGATTAAAAACTTTCTGGGATGGAGTATGCTTCTGTCAAGGACCTCTTTCCTATCTCAACTCAGTTGCCAAAAAAAGATCTTTCCTCAGGGGCTTTCTAACCCGCCTGAGGGATTTAGAGAAGAATTGCTGAGAAGAGCATATAGCGATTTGATTAAGGGATAAATGTGAGAGGGAGAGGGAGGGGGGTAAGGGATAAGAAGAGAGAAACAGGGTTAAGAAGAAAATAAAAGAAGTGGGAAGTAACTGAGCTGAATGAATCTGTGTAAGGCAAGGTTTGTGGAAGCATTTTTGAGTCTAGACTTTGGGGGCTGTTTTGCCTCCTGGTATGCATGACATCCTTCAGCAGTGCACAAAGCTAAAATGGGGGGTCTCAGGGAAGGTGGGAATGGGAAGATGGAGCTGCTGAAACAGAGCAGAGAAAAAGCAGAAGGGCAAGGGGATATTGAAGAAGGGTTTCAAATCCTAGAGTGGGCTGTTCACACTGCCTGCCTACTTATGCCTCTTCCTTGGACAATGCTTGGGAAATAGTTACCTGATCCCTCCCACCTTTGTTTACAAAGGCAATCTGGGTCAATTAATCCCTGCTTCATTTCTTCTCATTCTGTCTGGATAGTCACTATGAAGTAAGTGGTAACCAATCTCCCAGCCCATGGAGTCAGTCTGTCTTCTTATTTCCTTATTCATTAAAGCAGACACCTTAGAAAGGCCAGAAAATATTACCAAAGCCCAGGAGACTCGATCTTCAGAATAAGGAACCAGTATTTCAGCCTCAGAGGCGACATGAGTCTGGGACATGAGACAGAGCTGGGTATGAAAACAGGCCCTTCAGCTGAGGAGCAAGCAGTCTCAGGACATGCTGCTGTTTTCTTGGTTTGTCTGAGGTTTTTGTTGTTGGGGTTGTGGCAGTTTCTTTTTTTTTTTTTTGCTTTTCACTTTCTGCTCCCTCACCCCTCCACCCTGAATTGGCCTGACATTAGAAACCGATGTGAAATGAAGAAGCTGCCTGCTAGGATGGTTTCTTCCCTCTTCTTGATCCCTCCTGCATGCCAACTCTCCTGCTGTGTTATTACAAGTGTATTTCTGTACACCACCATGCTAGGTGCTGTACAGATTCAAACCGAAAAAATAAAAAGAAAGGAAGAAACACTGGACAAACAAACTGTTTGTTCATGTAGTACTACTGATGCCTGGTTTCCCACTGATTTGTGTCTGGTGATTAATGAAGACCTCTGTTTGAAACTTTTCCTGTTCTCAGGACTCTAATTTTAAACACATGAACTTGTGCTACCACGTATCTCTCTGTATCTCTCTCTGGGTGCTTATTTTTGCTTATATCTCAGAAAATCTCTAAGAACTCTATCATTTGGCCAACAGGTTTGACAATTGTTTGGAGGGGAACAGATTGGCACATACAAATACAGACAACACAATTGCTCAAGTCTAGTTTCCTTAGGAAATTGGGTGTAGAAGATCCTTCCCAAGAAGGATGAGCCCTCCCAAAGAAATGTTTTTACCTCATGGCCAAACAAGCTGCAAGATTTTGGGGCTCTTGTGGCCTAAGCTAAGAAACAACCAGTCAATGCAGATGGACAGGCAGGGGAGTTCAGCTGAACAATCAGACAATATTGAGCTTAGTCAGCTTAAGCAATGCCAACAGGCGCTTGAACTGCTTTTTCTCCTATGGCTATACTGCTTGCCAACTATTGAGGCTTGGAAGGCATCTACCCTACATCTCTTCTGGGGTCAGAAAGTTTTAGGTCAGCTTGTTCAGGCATGAACTGGAATAGGGAGGACATTTCACTCCATTGGATGGATGCCCCAGTTCAGCTTCCTTGTGCTGAGTTGCATTTTGGAGAGGACATCCCCACTGCAGTCTGGTGGTGGCTGTGGCTTTGGAAGTCACATCTCAACTAGCTTTATTCCTGAGGGGAATACCAGTGTGATGTAAGGATTTTCAGCTGGGAGCTCAGGCTGTAAAAGTGGACCAGAAAGTTTGACGGATATCCTGCAAAGCAGGATCCCATTGAGCTTGATTCAGTTTCAAGTCTGTTCAACTTGAGCTGCAGTCCTGCCTTTAGCTGCAAGGCAGTTGTATCCTCGGGGAGGGAGGATCTTGGTGCCATTTGGTGACAACTGTGCTGGATAAGGTGCCCCCTCTGAATTCAATGGTTGAACCAAAGACAAGAGAAGCGTTGAACTACTGTAAGGACATAATGCTACCAGAGGGAGAAAGGAAGTTAATGACCAAGAAAATGTGCCTTATGGTGACAACTGCTCTGCTGAGGAGTCTCCCCAAAGACACAAGGAAAACATTACACTTTTTTTAGTGTGTTAACGGCACAATGGATATTAGATCTGGAGTGGAGACCATATGGCATCATCTTCTGCTTTCCTCCAAGAACAGAACTGAGAGGGAGGTCTGATTGGTCTTCACTGTTTCATGTTTCTTCTACACTCATGGCTGGTTAGCATGTTTCTAAAGCAAATGTGATTGTCATATATGGCAGTTTGCTCCAAACAGCACAGTGGGGTTTTTGTATGGCAGGAAGATATGAACAGACAACCCGTGTCAGACTGGGTCCTTCTGTTCCATAACACCACTGCTGACAGTGGCTAATAGCAGATGCCAAGGGGAAAGATTATGAACAGGGTGAATAGGGAGTGTTTTGTTCTCCCACCAGTCTGCAGCTTCAGGACTTCTAGAGATGAAGATGAAGACTTTCTGCTTAAATAGCTGTCAGTACTTTTTTCTGGCTGCCCTTTATCTTTGAGATCCTGACTTAGCGACCTCCGCAATGATGAACTGTCTTATGAATATTACCTCATATCAAAAAATATCAAGATTTCAAGGTCTCTGTATCTCACATGGAATAAATTTGTCTGTGTGTTGACTATATGAATCTGTGCCTTTCAGATATATCTAGCATGCCCATCACCAATAAATCTCATCATCACCAGCCAGAAAATAACAAAATACCAAAAACTTGTAGGATACTAAAGGCATAAATACATATTTACTCTTCCCTATGATTTGGCTCCATTCCCTCCCTTTTCCTCAGTTTATGCTACCAAGAGCATGCTTTTCCTTCTTCTGACACTCTGGGTGGAAAGCCTTTCGGAATGCCTAACATTAATCCTCCACCCCTTTTGTCAGTCATGAGGCTGAGTCCCTTGAGAATAACCTTCCGGGTGACACTTAACACATTTGTTTTGGGTGGAAGAGTTAAAGGGAAGTTTATCACTTATGTCACTCTTGGCATAACTCCTAAGTCTTAGAATCAGGCCTGAGCATAACACAACTTTTGGCAAAGCTCTGTTTCAGGTGATGGGTTTTGGTAGGGACCCTTTCTCCTTGATACTGATACTCAACACAAACCAATCTGCTTTGATTTCTCTTCTTAGAATAGAAAGAGAGAGAAAGTATTTTCCTTCAGCACCACAAGTAACAACCTAAAGGAAGGTCATTACTTATCAGTGCTGACGGAAAAATACACCACAATACAGATCCAGCCCAAGGAGACTGCAATGACACAGTGCAGGTGTAATTGTAAATGGCCATAGAAAATATAATCACTTGTGAAGAATTACCAGGGCACTGCCTTCATTTGTCAGTTCCCAAGCTTACCTGGAACACAGGTAAGTAAACCAAGGAAGTATCACTTACTAGTAAAGCCTTCCTCAACGTTCCCCCTCCCTCCCATGGCCAGCTCATTCCCATTGAATATGTTCGCTGACTTAGCCACTTTGTCTCTGTTGTCTGTTGTTTGGCTAATTCACCTATGGAAAATGGGAGGTATCAGGTGCTGTTCAACAGAAACTTGAAACTAAGCATAAGTGCAAGGTGGGTATTGTATCTCTTTGCAATTTACAGACACAAATCCCTTCCTTTCTTTCTTGATCACTCTTGCCTTGCTGAAGACTTGCAGCGTTAACTGTTCATGCTCAAGACCTGCTCAGCCCTTGAAATAGGTAATTTAACAAGGACTTTCTGGGGCAAGAGAGAGGAGAAAGTCTCTCAAAGACAGCAGGATCTAAGAGGATCCAGCTCGTTATAAGTTATTCTAATATCAAGACACTCACTATTTAATTCTTCATGCTAGGCTTTACTAGAACCACGATACATCTCTGCCTTAAACACATATATTGACTTGTCCACTGTAAGTTTTTGGCTGCCTCTGCTTTATGTGGTTTGACATTGCTTGATAACTGCTAATCTAGTCCAAGCCTGAACCACACATAGATGGGCTTCCCTGACCTCTCCTGTGGTCCTAGTCTAATGGTCTGATTAGTCCCAAGCAATATGTGGTTCCCACCCTCAATTTCTATGGGTCCCTGGAAGAATTCTCTTAATAGAAACTCAGTCCTTGGGGTTTCTTAAACCCTGACTGGATAAAGCTGGGCTGAAAATTGTTCTTTTTATTATTATTATTATTATTATTATTACTGTGTTTTTGTTTTCTTTTCCCGTGGAAAATGTTGAGATTTCACCAAACAATGAAAATGTTTGGCCAACAGCCCTCCATTTCAGTTCAGAAATGCTCCCCCGTGGGAGTTGTAGCTGGTATGCTTTGTGCCCCTGTCCTTCCCTGTGAGCTGACATTCCTGGCTTGCCCACATCTCTCATGGTGCAGCGTGGTCCCCTCTCTTGCTGAGACAATGCCACGCACCATGGAAGTCATATCACCATGGTGCTTTGTGAGAAATGCACTTCACATGGCAAGCCCAGCCGCTACAGCAGGATAGGGTCACAAAGCTCTGCAGTAACAGCCTCTAGGAGACACTGTCTGAAGATTTCCCAGCTGAATCTCCAGGCCTCCTGCCACACTCTAAAGCCTTGTTGAGAGATTGGTCATAACTTAACACAAAACAACTTTGCTTTTATTGAAAGGCAAATTTTCCACTGAAGAATATTCTGATGGAAAATTTCAAGCAGCCCCAGACGAAGTTCTTTCCAACACCCTTTGCACTGTATTTTACCAACTTAATCTCACTTTTGTTGGATTTCTTTTCTGTTGTCTCTGCTTAATCTCTGATAACGGAGGGAGAGCTCCCTTTCACACAAATGTGAGATCAGGGGAAGCTGACATATGTTACTAACAATGTATGGAGGGGTTTGTACCTTTCCGAATGGACAGATTTACAAGGTGAGCTCTCCTAAGTCCCTGAAGAGAAGACGACTTTTCCCTGTCTTTTGTAGGTATTAACAACAAAACAAAAATCTTTTCAGATCTAAATCCAGCAAATAAAGATACCCTCTTTTTTTTATGTTTCTTTGCAAAGGGTTTTGAACCTCAGTATTCCATTCAACTTGTTTGTTTTTTTCTTTCTTTTAAACTCATTTCAGGCTGGTGAAAGGTGCCAAACTTCCAGAGCTAGAGATCTCACTCACTCTTTTTTTTTTCTTTTTTTTAAGACAGAAGCAAGAGAAAAGTCGCATGCTGCAGCTGAAGACCCCTAACTGACTGGACATCTCACATGCTTTCGAAAAGTTTACTTTTACAGCTAACATCTACCTTACTATCTTAGTGAGGTAGTAAGCCTGTTTACCTAGGCTAGTAACACCTTCCTTCTTCCCAGAATACCAAGCAGCAGCTTCCACTCCCTCTTCAATGTCTCTAAGCAGAGTGGGACCAAAAGGGGTGACCCAGAGGTTGAGAACTGGGTATCCTTTAGCAGGGCACTGAGCTATGTGGCATCCCACAAATTCTTCTTTCTTTCTGTTCTTTTTTCTCTTTTTCTTCCTTAAGTCCCTAACTTGCGTATATTCTTTTGTCTGAAGTGATGCTGTAGCAACTGCTAATTGCCCAGTGGCATTTTTGCTGTGGATGTGCTCTAGATCAGCTGCATTTCAGCCTGGAAAGGGGGGTAGGGGGCATGTTTATATACTTGCGGGTGGGAAAATGCAGTAGACAGCATATTCTGTTCCAGGCTAGCTGTACAGTTCATCTCCAGATCCCAGGTTCCCCCATTAAAGCCTACCCCCTGCCCCAGGGAACAGCCTGGCAAGCTCTTCTGACCCAACAGCACTGGCAGCTGTTTGGCAGCTTCTGAAGTGGATCCAATCTGGTATGAGTTTGCTACACTTTCATTTTGTCTACAACTTCCAAACAAATAACCGAGTCCAGAATCCCAAGCTGTGTTTTGCAATGGAAATGCTTCAATGTCTGGGAATTGCTTCTGCTGCAGGGAAGATATAGTACACTGTTAACTGTTTAAAGGGTCAGCAAAGAAGGTAAGGCAGTCCCACATTTGCGGGCCAAACACTTGCTTTCAGGGCTTCCTAATGAATGCCATGTGGTTAGGGAACCTGGTGAAACCGAGGGAGCCTGGAGATATCTGTCTCTCTGAGTCAGTGACCTCAAAATTCTTGGACCAGCATTTTTCTGTTAATTTCCCATCTCTTCTATGAATCTTCTTTTACTATCAGACCTCTTAATTGGAAACACTGTACCTTTACTGTTCAGCACAGTTCCACTGAGTAACTGTGAGTCCCATTCCACAGCCTTGTGGACGAGCAACACAAGTTGGGAGTTACCTTGCTTTTCAGACAGACATAACTTACCACGTTTAACACCACTGGACTTGATGTGATGAGCAGCAGAAAGGACAACTCAGCAGTGTTCAAGACTGTATTGCTTAGTGATATACACAGATGTCTTTCTGTACCTGACATTCCTGTATAATCCAAGGCAAAGGAGTGAACCAAATAACAGCTGACACAAACCTTCACTTAAAGTTGGAAAACAGTGGGGTAAGTATGGCTGTAGGAAGGCCAGGTTTTCATTCTTGTTTGTGCAGTGCTTGAGAGAAGAAAAATTAGGAGAGAAGAAATTCTTTTCTTCCATCCAGTGGTCTCTAAAGCTTTTGATTCCCTTTGCAATAGCCACAGAGCATCCACATGATTGGACTTCATGGATTAGCTGGATTATATTACAATATATATGTGAATGGACGGTCTCAAAATTTTTCCAAGCAAATATGTTTGCCTTATTTTACAGCTGGAGTATGGGAACAGGAAGACACTGGGCATCCTGCCCCAATCCACGTAAGAAAACAGCAGTAACACCAGGCATGGAATCCCTGCCTTTGCTTTATTCCCACTACTGCTCCTCCAGCTCCGTCCCTCCTTAACTGAACACTCTTTTCTAAAACCTAATTAAAAGTCAGGTTAAATTATTTTTTGCAACTTCTCTTTCGAATTTCTTCTACCTCCCCATGAGAAATCCTAACTGGATAGTTAAAAACCAAATCCATCAAGATTTCTGCTTTATTAAATTACATATGTCTTGATCACAGAGCTAATCACAGTTCATTTCATCTTTCATTCCTTCCTTATGTTACTCCAGTGCAGCAACAGAGGGGCTGATCCAAAGTCACATAATTCCCTGAGGAAGGCATGTCAGTTCAGGGTGTGTGTATCTTTAAACCAAAATTTGCCCAAATACAGAAGGATGACAGATCAGCTCAATGCAGCATCTTTACTTTTCCTGCCAGACTAAGTTTTATTCAACTTTCCAGCTGCTCTGACTCAGGTCAATGATTTGCCAAAGGTCAAAAGCTGACTCAGGAGCTTGGAAAACCCACAATACTGCTGGCTCCCAGCTCAGCTTAGACCATACAAGCCCTCTAGGTCAAAACCCTCCTCACTTCCATCAATCTCCCCTATCCTGGAGCAAACCGCTTTCTTCTTGGAAGAGGTAATAACCCTTCCAAGCCCCTAACTGAGCAGAACAGGCACAGCTGCACTGGAACACACCTGTACATTTTCTAGCCAAGTACCTTGCAAGTATCTTGAGAGTGGCTGATGTCAGGTAAGTTCAGAAGAAAAAATTATCTTAACCAGCTCATTTGCAAGACACCTAATCCCTAAGGCATAACCAGCTTGACTCCCCTTTCATTCACAGCTCACCCCAGAGCACTGCCCTACCCCAAGCTACATCCAGCCCCCAGAAGTTCCTTCTGGCTCAGAATTGCAACACTTCTCTGATGACAACACTGGCAGGCAGAGGCCTGGGTCATATTTACCTCCTTTTTTGGGCATACCCCTCTCCCTCCATCCTTGCTGCAGCTCTGCCCTGATCGGAGTGCAGGGCATCCTGCAGCTCCATCACAGTTCTGGCCTAAGCTACAATCCCAGCTGGTGGTGGGATGGCACTGGCTCACAGCCCAGGGACTGACAGAATTTGGATGGGACTCATCTGACATGGTGCTGACAGCCCCATCTCAATTAATCGTGTTAAGTGTTTTCTACAGCCCATTGGGATGTAATCAGTGGAGTCAGTAGAGACTTGGGCATGGACCACCACATCCAAAAGTAACTGTCTGCAGTCATACAGATGAATTGTATCCGAAAATGCCCGTTTCTCCTCCCTAAATGTGGCTGGAGAGACTAGTTTGGATGGCAACCTCTGCATCACAGACAGTTAACTGAAGTTGGGCAAGTCCTTTATTGCATCCAACTGAACCAAGGGATGGGCAGGTTTTTTTCCCATGCAAAAATCCTCTTCTTCCTCCACTTTCTCTGCATTCACCTCTTCGTTGCATCAGAGCAATGAAGACTCTAAGATTTTCTCTATCTCATGCTGTCTGGGAGAGCTCAGTCAACACTTACCCATTTCTAACTCTCATCTCACAGCCACTGCCATATTTGTTCACAGAACAACTACCATTTCATCTTAATTTTCTTCACTTAGAAGACTGTTATTCCAGAACCTGTGTAAGCCATCTCAAGTGCAGAGGTGGTACCACCGCTTTTAGCAGCAGACTTGACATTAGATTGGGTTGTCCCAGACACAAACCCCACCTAAGTAACCTAGGGTTCACTCACAGTTTCTCTGAAACCCTTGGTAGAAGGAGGCAGAAGAACTTACAGAAGCCACAGCCAAGCTCAAGGGGTATGTCACAGTAATTATTCAGCAGGAGACAACAGGACATCAGGAGTCTTTGCTCCCCAAATAGCTATCATTTGATTTTGAAACAACATTTTGATAGGGAAGCATGACATAAAACAGAGGAAAAAGGAGGGAAAGCAAACAACCCACACCACAAAATTTGTTGGGTCTATGTTTTGCCAAGTCATTGGAGAATGATTTGGTTTGGACTTGGTTTGGGGAGCTTTTGCATTTTTTAAACAAATGCATACAACCATCACCCCTCAATGGGCACATTTGGACCCATGACTGACTCTCTAGTGGCTTTGCAAAGTCTTTGAGATGATCAGATCAAAGGGTGGCACCTCTCAAGCAAACAATTTCATAAAGGAAGATCTGAACACCAGTTAGCTATTATAGCATATTCCAAATGATATATTCCTACTTTTACATTTGCTTTCCCTACAGAGCTCTCAGAATATCTGACAAAGTTGATCACAAGCATTAGTGTCAGGGAAGAATCTCAGTGGGGAAACCGAGACACAGGCTTACTGGGGTAAGCTCTATCCTGCAGGTTGGTGTCAGAGCTGGGAAAAGACTCCAGCTCCTCCCACCCTTGTGGGTAGTGATAGCCAATATTTCCTCAGAGTTTCCTCCATGGCATGTCTCCAAATGGAGTCCTCATAGCAAAGCTGGACTCACATCCCAAAATAAGTGCCGATACCCTCAATGGAGTCTGTAATTATTCTCTTTGCTGCCTGGCTGCCCTCTCCCCTGCCTTCCCTCCGGGCCTGGACACCTGTGCTGCACTGTGATTGCCTCCTCGTTTATGGCAAAGAAGTCTGGATTCTCCCACTGTATATTTTTAGGACATTTTGAAAAAATCTGTTTTCTTTTTTCCCTCTTTTTTGCCTTGGTGTGTGTTTTTAATTGGATCCACTGCCGTTCTCCTGCTTACTGATGCTTTTCTTTGGGGAGGCACAAGTTTTTAACAGCCCTGCAAATACTCACTCCTCTTTGCTAAGCCAAGTCCATTTCTTGGGGATAACCTGGCTCTGACCTACCTGTCAGTTATACAACAAATGCTCTGCTTTCAGATCAGTCTACTACTGTTCAAATCCGTACCACTCAGCCATCATTTGTACACCTGCAGGAGAGAGGAGGAAAGCCACACTTGGCAGCTGGTCTCTTCAGGAAGGCTAGGTGCTTCCCCTGAGGGAAATCGTGGACCCATCCCAACAGTACTGACATTCAGAGATGCCTTTCGTTGGTGCTCAGCTTTCCTTTCATACCGCCCTGCAATGCCTTTTCTGCAGCGACTCAAGCCTGAAGCTATGCACTGGTGTGGAGGATTTCATCCTTTTCAGTTTCTCTCTGGTACCATTTGCTTCGAGGAACATTCCTGTGGTTCCTGTCAGGCTCCTTTCCAGGGGAAAAGATTCAGGTGGCTTTGTTCCCTTTGTCTTTGCCAAACGTTTACATTCCTGCTGACGCCGCAGGATAGCAGTGTCACAGGCGGGAGCACTGGCAGGAGAGCCTGGCCTCTGCTCCCTGGCCGTAGTTATATGGCACAGGGCATGGAGCAACTGAGAAAGGACCGATTCACGTGGCTTCCTCTAGGAGACCCAGCAAGCACATTTTATACTGATGACTGCATGCTAATTATCAACGCTGCCCAGCCCAAAGGTAGAGGATTCTTTGACTCATTAACAATGGTAGTGATTAACTAAATTCCCCATCTGTCTTCTCATCAGAGCTTTGGGATCTTTCCTTCACTGCAGATTGCACTGAAGACGCTCGAGGACAAATTTGGTGGCTCTGTCCATATTGCTCCGAGAAAGGGTTGCTGGAGAAGTACGTACAGCACTTTCCACCTCGCACTTCTCAGGAGAAAGGACAGATGTGCTCAGCAGGTCTCCCTTAGATAACATTCTTACCATGGGAACAGAAAGGCAAAATTCTGTCCAGATCCCCTAGTACCCAAGATGTTTTCGGTCTGGGCAGCTACGATGTCTTTGCATTTTGCAGCTCGGTGACAGAGGTCCAAGCTGGACATCTTTGAAGTTTCAATAGCAGGTTTGATGGTCTCATCCAGACTTCTGAACTAACCCACTGCCACAAGTATGGTGATTTAAGGCACAGCAGGGTGGGAGATAGCAAGCCAGAAAAAAAAAACAAAAATCACAGGTTATACGTGTGATCCGGAGCCTCAGGAGCTTTCCATCCATTGCAGTCAGATCTTCAAGGAGCACTTCAGGCCTCCATAACCTTGCCTTGCCTGTCAGATCAAGAAAAAGTAGTTGCTATGACACCGCAAACCATATTTCTCAGGCTGAGATGTGCCAGAATTTCAAACAGATGTGGCAGTGCAAACAAGAAGCCCCCTTGGAAGCATGCCAGGAGACTCAGACAATGCAACAGCATCCAAACATGGTTAGAAACCATTCAGAGCCAGCCCAGCAATAATGGCCCGTACATGTACTTTCTGGCCTGCCTTGCAGCCAAGCCCAGAGCAACTCAGCAAACAGTGGTACTGGAAAGCTTTGAAAGAAAGTTGCTGAGTCGGGAACTCTGCTGAAATAGCACCTGCCTTTCTTTTTTTTAAATCTGCCTTCTTTTCTTTCTCTCTCTCTCTTCTTTTTCTTTTTTTCTTTTTTTTTTTTTCTTTTAGGGCCACGTTTATAGCTTTTTTGCTGCTTGGAAAAGCTAACCCCAGGCCTGTTTGGCATTTGCTCTTGGCCTGAGCCTTCACATGATGATCCTCTGTAAATAGGCTAATGTTGGTTTCATTTCCACTCTGAAAGCAAGAAGGGATCCTTCTGTTTCACTAATCCTTTCTTCTCTGGCTGTAACGGAGAGGGCTGGAGCGGGGCAGGAGGGGGGTTTTGGCTGGAAACACCACCAGTCAGATTGGAGAGGTTCTGCGGGAACAGGTTGACTTTGTCAAACCATTTGCCTGAAAGCAAGGTTTCCCAGGGAAATGTGCCAGCTCATCTTTCACGTCGAAAGGTCAGAAACCCACTTCCAGCAAATTTGGACATTTTGAGGTTTCACTCAGAGGTGGAATGAATTATTTTTATTAGAAGTGGGTTTTTCAAAGAGAGGGAATATCTCTCCTTAGACTAACTAGGTGAGTTGGAAAAACAGATGCACTTTCAGTTTCACCGGCCCTTCTTCATGTCTGAAACTGGAGTGCACTGTTTTCAGCTTCACACAGGTGGGAAACACTTGTTCTTGGTTTAACGTCTCCATGTCAGCTGTTTAGACAATTTGAGGAAAGAGCACTCAGCCTCTGGGGGATGAGGGGAAGAGATATCAGCAAAGAGAGAGGGGTCAAGGTATTAGTGAGACAAAGAGAGGTACAGGTAGCTGAAACTGTGTGTCTCTGTTGAATCCATGCTTTTTCTTTCCAGTTTGAGTATCCAATTTATTTTGCATTTTTTAAATTATTCTTTTGCTCTTGCAGCAATTCTGGAACATTCCTGGGTGCAGGAATCCTGGGCTTTAGCTCCTATCACACACTGGGATTAAAGAATAACAAGTCTGCTGCTCTGGGAGAAGGCAGGAAAATGCTGGCATAAGAATAGACAGTAAAGAATACTTTTTCTCCTTTCTCTGAAGGCTAGGGAAGCCTGTGTGGCCCCCACAAGAGGTGTTAAAGCAACTAGAGCTACCCTTAGTTTTATTCCAGCTGCAGTTTGCTATCGGTCATTGCGTTAAACTGAACTAGCTGATACATGGAAATCTCCCGACCCTGATTCTTCTCCGTCCCCAGCCTTTGTCTTACCTTCTATGGGAGCCTGGTAGCATGACAAGGATCAATTTAGCCCTGTCAAAACATCACTTGAGCAACTTATGTGACAAGGTGAAAAACAACTGTTCACTTGGATGGCTTAGTTCTGCTACTGGTGATGCACAGAGGAAAAGGACATTTGTATTTGAATACAGAAGGAGCTGAATGCCTGGGGAGAGCAGGCAAAGAAAGATCCTCTTTGCTGTCATGCGTTTGGGTCCCCAGGCAACTGTGGACACTGAGCTCCCTCCTGAATTCCCAGGAGTAGATGGGCTAATGCAATACCTAAATCTCTGCTTATTTTATTGGGAGAGAATTCATGAGAAAAAATAATGGATTACAGACTTGTTCTCTGCATTTTTGCAGGTGTGTGGGCAGCTGAGGACATGAGGAAGGAATGGTGCATGGTTGTGGGAGACCAGCTCCCAAACAGGAGGGTCAGTCTGGGGAAGCTCAAGGAGCTGGTTGAAAACATAGTGGTATTTTTTCACATTACATGCACTTTCCATTAGAAGCTCCTTTGCCACTGAATGCTGAAGATGCCAGAAGCAGGAAAGAGGAGGATTTGCTGAGGATGGTGCCTATTAAACACAATGGTCTACAGGGCAGCCTTCTCAGCAAGTCCTCTAAGGAACTGATTAATAGGTGTTGGGAGGTCCCAGCTAGACAATGGATAGATAGTGCTGTAACTTCCTTTCTTATGCTCTTTCCCCAGGCAATTTGCCACTGACAATGGTAGAAGAGCCTGCTTAGCTGGGTGGATGATTAGTCTGACATTTGCAGAGGACATTTGACAAAATGCTTGGGAACTGGAGTGCCACCGGCACAGGCAAACGGGGAAGCAAAATGACTGCCAGTGGGTTGCATTCAGCCAAGGCAATACCTTTCTGCAGTGAATCTGGACCCTTTCAGGAACCAAGTCATCAAAATGAGAACTAAAACATTGGAGAAACTCAGGCTGGACCCATCCAGTGCTGTCTGACCCCAGTGAGCTCACGCAGCTGAGGGATTTCACCAGCGAGAACAGGAGACAGTGAGTGACAGGTATCACAAAGAGCAGTCCGAAATTCTCTCCTAGGGAATAAATATCATGTTTACCAGTGCTGTCAGCACCCAATGCCCAGCTCTGTGCACCTGCCTTCCTCCTGAATTTGATTCCAGTTCCTCTCTCCTTCTTTAGCTGAGCAAGGTAGGAAGGACGTAATTTATTTTATTCTATTTATTTATTTATTTATCTATTTATTCGACTTACTGCACGTAAATCAATTCCTCCTTCGCCATCCTGGCAGGGTTTCAGTGAGCAGGAGGATGCGTGGGAGAGGAGGCTCCTGAATGGTTGCACACAACAACTCCCTGCCTCCTTCCTGGCACGGAAAAACGGTTTCCCAGCACTGAGTTTCCATATTGTTCTGCTGGAAGAAACAGAGCCGGGCATGCTCTCTCTGGGCCTGATCTTATCTAAAAACGCTCCCATCACTGTATTGCGTAGGTATGGGATGGCTGTGGAGAACCCTATTTTGGCAGTCTTCAGCAAGCTGTATGGAAGGTCTGATTTTCACATACCCTGCAGCACGTTTTGTCTCCTTTACATCTCAGCTTCTTTTTCTCCCTTTGATCTAAGAGAGACAGAGTTTCCTCCTTTATTCCCTTGTTAGGTTTCAGGCCCTGGAGGATTTATGATCATTGAGTCATGATCATACAGAATCTGATTCAAAGAAGTCAGAGAGACCTCTTCTATCTGCCCTCTCCGAGAAATGAGTTTCCAACCTGAACCTGACCCAGGAGAGAGAGGAAAAGTGACACAATCAGTATCAGGACAGAATCTGAAATTGCCTAGCAGGGAAGAAGATAATTTGTGTGAGAATAACCTATTGGCATCTAACCCCAGCAGGGAATTAGTCACCAGAGATTCACGGTGGACTAGAGCCACAGAGTCTGGACCCAGAGCTGGATCAGAACTCACCTCTCCCTTCACCAAAGTGAAACCAAAGATATTTCTAAATCTGGCGTCCCACTGACAAAGGGCCTGAGTCAATTTTTCAGTAGCGTTCAACCTGGGAAACCTTTATCTAAAGTCACATACTTCTTCCTTTGAGATCAAGCAATTAGGACGCCAGTTGAAATGGATTTACCCTGCTCTCTTTTGTCTCCTCATGGCAAGAGGCAGGTGCCAACAGTGTCACTCAGAAAAGCCAGCAGTCTGGGAGAGACAGAAGAATGGAAAGAAGCTGCCTGAGATACATGTGCTTTGTATGTGTGCTCCTTTTGTCCTGTCCTTCATCCAGATTTCTTCTGTTTCCTTCTGCCACTGCATGCCTTCCTCACCCTCAAGCTAACGTCACTGAAGCTACCACTGGCTTAGTGGCCCAGAGAGGAACCCATGGGGCACACATCAGCAGGGCTTTCTCATCAGCTGGAGAGAGCATGGTAGGATTTTCCCCAGATCCTTCTATACACTGCTTTAGAGCAGCTGAGCAAAAGACCAGAGCTGTAGGCATCCAGCAAAGCAGTGCTGGTGCAGCCAGGCAATCACTGGTCATTTCTGAATAAAGGTCTTGTGGCTTAGCTGAGGCAATTACAGGTTTCAGCCATGATCCTGCCCCTTCCTAGCAAACCTACCTTCTGAATAGCAAATTGGCAGACACACCAGGTTGGCTGGACCCCAGGCCTTCCTGGATCCCTTCCCTGACTTCTCATCATGCATGTTTTAAATTACTGTTTAAATCAAAGATGTCAGTGATTCAGGCCAAAGGGTTTTGCTCAGAGGTAATCTCATACTTTTTCTCTGGCGTCCTTCCTTGTGCTGATCCCAGCACTGAAGGCTTGGGGAGCATGATGGGGCTGGAGGGGCTGCCCTTCCATGCTGCATGGAGCATGGCCTACTTCTTTGGAGGACCAGAACATTTCATCTAACATTTCCTGCTATAGGAGGGACATGGGACAAAAATTACATGCCAGATCTCTCCTGGTTTTTGACACGTTGCAAGTTGTAGCTTTTGGGGTTGTTTGCTTTTGTTTGTTTGTTTGTTCTTTTCCAAAAGAGTTACATTTGTTCCAAGGGCTTGGGAAGAGTTCAGGGTGGGTGTATGCAATGGTGTAAATGCTGTATGGACTGTTAAAAGAGCAAATTTAGTTTTGCAGGGCTTGGCTTCGGTGACCTGATTGCCCTGTGTTCCTCTCCCTGGGTACGAGGTCACCTGCTGCTGATGTGGGATGGACCCACGCCCCACCAGCGGTCTCGATGTGAGCTGAAGGATACTTGCAGACTAAAAGGAGTGTTTTAGAGAACTGCCCAGCTCCTCTAAACTGGGACTATAGGACCTGAAAATGAGGGAGAAGGAATCTAATATCTGCTGCCAAACTCTGCAGGAGAGGGGAAACTCCTCTCTAAGCATAGTGGATATTAATGTATATTCCCTCCCCTACGACAGCATACCCCACTAGGGACACTACCTATACCATTGGTGATATTTGAATGCAGAGGAATAGCATGTTATAGCCTCTCATGTTTTGGAAGGTGTTTCAGTAATTATCTGCAGTACTGAATTCCCTAAGTTGGATAGAAAGGGAAATACATTTCTTTCCCTGTCACCTTTAATTGCATTGCACCTCCCCCTCATTTCTCAGCCACAGCAATGCTAGCAAGATGCCTCCAGTGGGATGGCTGGCATGGTGGATTGGTATTACATCCTGCTCCAGGTCCAAGCAGGGGCTAGCTGAGTAGGATCTGGGGGGGTTAATAAAGCTGTACATTTGCCTTTAGTCCGATGGATAAATTTAAAGTGTCTAAATCAGATGATACTTGCTTTGACATATCTCTGCCTTGCCTTCAGTTTTGCCCAAGAAATTCTCTATGGGGGCTTATTTCTGCTTTACCCTCAGCCTGCCCTTCTGTATTTACTTGTCTCTCTCAAGCTCCTTCTCTTGTCTCTCCCTTCTTGCATGTCTTTCTATCTCAGCCTCTTCTGTTAAGCTGGAATTTTGCTAGACTTAAGAGGCCTTTTTATAAAAGCCCAATAAAATATGATCGTGGCTTTATAAAGTGCATGAACATGAAAAAGTCAAAGCTGTAAACGCATCTCCAGCTGAAAAAGCTCAGCACACAGACTAATGCTCTCAGGCATGAGTGAGGCTCCTAGAGTTAGTCTGAGGGGCACAAACCACTTTTATTTCCACCCCTGGCAAAATCTTCAATCTCAGCACCTCAGTAGCGATCTCTAGATCCCCTCCATAGGGGATGTTTCTCCCAGCCCCCAACTTGGCTATAGTGTGGCTCTGTTACTCTCCAGACTTCTATCTTCACCAGTCTCTGCCAGGGATTTGTGTCCAGATCAAGCTTTTCTTGCATTTTTTTTTTTTCCTGTCCTAAGGCCTGAACATCTGCATCTTATTCTAAGGAGCAAAGAAGTCCCCAGTGAGTGGGAAGGATGTCTCCTCACTGTGATCTAACCTACTGTTGTCTTTTGACACCTGATTGCTTCTCTTCCACTCTCTAAATGCTGAATCCAAATGGACCTAGCCCCGTACTGCCAGTCATGATCTGTTCTTGCACTGTTTTACAGACTGGACAACACAGACTTAAAATTTACCATCCAGCTTTTTTTTTAAAAAAAAAAGTAAATATAAATATGTCAGTATAGTTCTCAGATGGATCCTTAATACTTTTTCCCTAAAAAAAAAATAAATGCTGTCATGCACTTGTCTCATATCTGTTTTCTGTGGTCAGTCAATGCTTTCCCTGGCATCCTAGGAACTTTCATGGAAATACTCTGGTGAACATTAAAACCACTCTGGTTCTATGAGATTTCCACGGATAGATACTGTCCAAGGTTTCTTGCAAGTCTGATTTTTAATGACATCTACTCAGATATGTGGCTGGGATATCAGCAATATTGAAAAACAATCTAGAAATTCTCTCTTTCAGCTAGAAGTGCAACAGGAGGGGACACTCACGTCACAGGGATATCCGCCTTTTCTGAATTTCTAAATCAGTTAGTTACTCCCATCAAAAATGAATCACAGCCACCACCACACTCCAACAAAGATTTAGTAACAAAGCACTGCTAGACAGATGTAGTAATAGGATAAATCCTACTACTAAGGATTTATCTGTGTAGCAAAACAGGCATTACCTGTCCAGAGAAATTAATAGATTACATTAAATTGCAGAGAATTTAATAGATTCTCTGGAATCTATTAAAATTAAGCATTAGATCCAACTTTACATAGGAGCCAGAGAGCTAAGCAAAGCTAGAGCACCAAGCCCAAACATCTCCCAGTTTGACAGAAGGCTGGAAAGAGATATGAACCCAGTCACAGATGGCAATCAACCAATTTGATCAATTTGTCCTAGGTAAGGATACATTGTCTCCTTTGCGAAGTAAAATCTGTGTGGTTTGAGACCCCAATTCGAGTTTATCCACTATTTTTCTCACTTAGTCTACAATGTTTCTGAGATTAGGTTGTTGGTACTTTCTTCCTTTTAGAGCTAAAGCGTCCACGCAAAGCCCTCCTAGCACTTACATGTAAAAGGGAAGAGCCTGTTTTCAGTTTTATGCTCAGAAGGAAGCCAGAAAGCCAAACCAATACATATATGGTGAGAAGACATTGCTCTTTAGATCTGACAACTGACTGAAGTACACCAGGATAACAGGGGGGTCTTGTTCCTCTCTCATCTATTTTGTCCTGTCAGTGTTTCTCAGTTTTCTTGGAATAGGCAATTCTAATATTTGAGAGATGTATAGACTCCCCATTTAGTCCTTGTCATCTTGTCGTGGTTTAACCCCAGCCAGCAACTAAACACCACGCAGCCGCTCACTCACTCCCCCCCACCCAGTGGGATGGGGGAGAAAATCGGGAAAAGAAGCAAAACCCATGGGTTGAGATAAGAACGGTTTAATAGAACAGAAAAGAAGAAACTAATAATGATAATGATAACACTAATAAAATGACAACAGCAATAATGAAAGGATTGGAATGTACAAATGATGCGCAGTGCAATTGCTCACCACCCACCGACCGACACCCAGCCAGTCCCCGAGCGGCGAAACCCTGCCCCCCACTTCCCTGTTCCTATACTGGATGGGACGTCACATGGTATGGAATACCCCGTTGGCCAGTTTGGGTCAGGTGCCCTGGCTGTGTCCTGTGCCAACTTCTTGTGCCCCTCCAGCTTTCTCACTGGCTGGGCATGAGAAGCTGAAAAATCCTTGACATTAGTCTAAACACTACTGAGCAACAACTGAAAACATCAGTGTTATCAACATTCTTCGCTCTGAACTCAAAACATAGCACTGTACCAGCTACTAGGAAGACAGTTAACTCTATCCCAGCTGAAACCAGGACACATCTCTACTGGGTTGGTCACTTAGTGCCAATGGCCAAAGGGCAACATGCTCCATTTTATGTTCTGCTGGGATATCCATTCCCTGAGAGAAGAGACATGGCCAAGAGATAAGCATGGACACTCTGTGTAGGCTAGAAGTTTATTTCCAGGGTTCACAGCAATTCAGTCAGCTGCATATGTGTTTAACCCCATTGTGAACTCTGTCTGGGAGATCTCTGGAGAAATGTCTTTGTACATGGAGAGTACCAAGGTCTACAGTTTCTGCCTGACACCCTTTTCCCTGGATGACCAGGTACCTCCAGTTCCCTGTGCCACCAATCTTTGGACCCATTTCACATTTCCTCCTCCAATGAAAGAAGTGAACTAATGATATTATCACTAACGAAACTAGAGATGATAACTAATGAAAAAGCAGAAATGAAATTTGCGTGAGATCTAAGGGATGATTAGCTCCATAGTCCACAGGTGACCTCAGAGCGTCTGCACCAAATTTTGGGGGGAAACAAAAACTTGGAAACTACATTAGCAGGGTTTAGTCCCTGTTTTGAGGCCTCTCCTTTCCCTTCAAAAACATAAACACCCCACACCTCCGTACCTTGATGAGTTGAGTTTGTGGAGGAGAAGCTCAGTTTTTACTTTGTACCATCTCTGTTTGAAGAGTTCAGCCATGGGCTAACCCCCATGCCCTGTAACATTTCAGAGCAATCGGGGAAGACAGACAGATGGAAACACAGGGGGATAGAGAGAAGCTGATTTATATGCAGCTGAAACACAGCCGTGGGGCTGCTGCCAAGCCATATAGATGTGGTGGCAACACAAACAGAGACACGCAGAACAGCCTGTGCAAATATAAACACTGCCACACGTGATGAGGGTTCACCAAGTTCATGCAAACACCAGGGAAGGAAAAGAAAAAAGAGACTTAACTGGGGAGGCAAGTGTAAAGATTATGTCAGGCACAGGAGCTTTGTTAAACAAGAAAACAAAAAGAAAGTGCCTTTTCTCTTGTTCTGCCGAAAAGCATGCTTAGGTAACAGGAATTTGCAACAGATTTAAAGGGGACAGGCCCATCTTCTTGCGTCCTCAGGACATATTCTTAACATTCCTGTGTATTCATTAAATCATATGTCTTAGATTGATCATTATGTTTGTTTATCTGTCAATTCAGGATTGTTTCCAAATGTAGAAGGCTCATTACGGAAAGCTGGCCTGGCACTGGCCACTCCAGTGAACCGGCATTTCCCATGCGAATCTACAACAAGTTCAGCAGAGACTAGAAGTCATCATCCTGCTAGAAGAGGCTTGCATGGAATGAATTTGTGGAGCTGTGTATAGACCCTAGAGGTTACAAATTGCAGGGTAGAAACCACTGAAGTAATTATTGCTGACTGCCATCTTAGGACAGAAGGGACACGGAAACTAAACACTCAGCCATAGCTGAGGACATCTCCTCCACCACCACGAAGTCCTACTGGCCGCAAATGTAATAACAAACCATATTCTTGCTTTGGAGTATCATGTTGCAGAGATGCCAGTGCAGCATTTTTTAGTAGCACCAAACTGCAGAAAATACTGTATTCCAGATGATAGTTTGTTTTCCAGGATGGTATGCTTTTCTTTCACAGAAAAAGCAATCCCAGCACTTCTTCTATTGCATATACCCCCTGTATTCACACCCGGGTATGCCTTCAATGTCTGCCTCTTTGCTGCCATCCTTTGGCAGCCTCCAGATAGAAAAAGGGAAGAGAGTCACTGACTGCCATCTGTGAAACCTTCAAATATCCCCACCAAAAGCCAAGCACTCAAAAAACAAAGCTGTGGTGTCTTACCAAGGGCCCACAGGGACACCGCAATTTCCTTTGGGCTGAGAGATTAGATGGTTAGAGCGCAGGACTGTAAGCCAGAAGGCTTCCATCCAAGCCCAGCCACTGACTCAAAGTCCATAACCACCTACAGGCCTTTGCCAAATACAGCTGTAAGCAGAAAGTTATATCCATGAGACTGATGAGACACAGTGTCCTCTTGTTTATTGCTGTCCATAATATTGGCCTGAGCAGGCCACATTGGTTAGTTGAAATTGATTGAGATATCCTTGAACAACGGGCCTTGCCATTTCAATACCTTTAGCTATAGAGACGCTCTTGGCTGTTGGCGTGTCCTCTGTCTACTCGCAGAAGTCAGCTCCACAGATGCTGAGAATATTCCAGGCTTTTACTGCTCCAGCCTTTTACTTCTCCAGCCTTACCTTTTTCACGGAGTGGTTCTCCCCTGCAGAAAAAGGGGGACGAGACCAGGAAGCTGAAGTTCCACTGATGTTGTATTCTATGGTTTCTTGTTTCTATGGAATCTTGTTATCCATATGGGGTTAGTTGGATACTCATCATTTGCATTCTCTATTCCAGCTGGATGAGGCTGTGCTGGAATCTCTCATGTACTAATCAACCTGCCTGCAATAATAAATAAATACTTGCTATTTCAAGATCTCAGTCTATGACAGTGATTTCCTTCAGGCTCTTACTTTCTTGATGATTCTTTCCTTTTTCTTCAGTGTCTTACTTAATCTTTCCAAGTCTTTCCCAACAGTTGTTAGGCACTGTTGTTACCTCATCTACTAGATGATTGTGACTTTTGCTCTCCATACAGATTGAGAAATGAAAATGAAGTGACTATTGCTTTTTGCATCGTATTTTTGATAAGGAGATGGAGTGAACTCTAAAATATAGCAGCATGAAAGTAATTTGTCTTTTCAGAAATGCATCAGAATGTCTCCACATCTGTTTACATTCTCCAGTTCTACATCTCATCTCCACAGGGACTGAGCAACTCTGATTGGTCTCGCATTGAAGTCTGGATATTTGTTCTGACTCCTTGTGAAGGCTGTACAACCCAAAGCACAGTTCCTTTGGATACATCCCCCTTCCAGAAAGATCACATTTCACTTTTTTTTTGCATTTATAAAGTGCTCTCAGTAGTGTGAAGAAGGTTCAGTTGACAGCCCTGGAAATGGAATTCCTCTGCTTAGCCATAGTAGATGCAATATAAGTTTCACCACTCCACCCACTGGCAACAAGACCTCAGCTTAGAACCTCAGCAAAAAGAAGAGCAAATAAAGTTCACTATCCACGACCAAAAGTTATCTCTTCTGCTGTTGCAATTAATAAAAGTGGCAGTTTTGAAGAAAAGGCAGATCCGGGCAAGTCTTGTGGACCCTCTTTGGATTAGATACCATCTGTTCTTCCTCTTCCATTAAAAATTAGTTCCAAACATTCACATTTCACCAACTTTACTTGGTTCCAGCCAGGAACCCTGCTAGCAATGATTCAGACTTGCTCCCAAACCAATCGCCAGCATCAACCTCAGTTCATGCAGTACTTCGAAGATCTGGAAGGCCGATAAGAATCTGTATTTCTTTTGGTTGCTCTGTGCACACCACCCAGCTCTAGCCATTCTCCAGCTCAGCTGGAATGCATGGCCAAGCCAAGACTGCTATGATGGGCACATGGGAGGGCCAGCAGTGAGTCCAACAGCAATCATGGCTTCAAATTAATAAAATAAAAAAAAGAAGTTAAAAAATAAATTATGAAAGTGGATCAACTTCTATATAAAACTTTTTTACATTTTCAGACAACTCCTTTCATATTTTGTTCCCACATCCTTTAAAGGAGCCCGCTATGAACATCTACAAAGTTATGATGTTATCTTCTTTGAAATCCACCTTTAAAAATTCCCTTCTTTATAACATGGAAGGCAGTCTTGGCATTTGTTAGATCTCTGATATCCTGAGACACCTGATCATTATGTTTCATTGTGCTCGTTGTTCAGTATCTCTGTATCCATTTTTTCTGTCCCCTCTCTTACAGAGGACTATCTTTTTGCTTATACAGTTTATTGAATAATCTACTGTTGGCTTATGAATGAACTTCATGAACACCAATGAGTATAAATAAACCCCATTCATAACATGCATTTTAAATGTGATGCATTTATCCTCTTCCTCACTTTCAAAGACAGAAAATCTGTTCTGTGGAAAAGCTGAGGTTGGCAAAATGTTCTTTAAAGAATAAGATTGGGAAGAGCAGGCTGGGAAACAGTTACAAATGATTCCTTCTTTCCTGGAAATGGCCTTTAAAAGGCACTAGTGTTGGCACTGGAGCTACAGTTCAATAAAAGGACGTCTTTGATAGCCCACATCATCTCTCTTTTTAGTAGAGCTGTGTCACACAGATGAAGTGTGAGAGAAAATGAAATCTGAAGGGGGACTCTGAACTGTCCTCCTACTGTATAACTTCAGGCCAGTTCTGTCCAGACTAATTAAAACCCATTGGATCTACATACGTCTCCCACCCAGAATCATTGTTTCAGTAATCAGAAAAGTGTGAGGACTGTCATGTAGTATTTACAGCTGTCAGTGATTTCATGAGCTGTTGTAAACATCCCTGCCACTTAAAGATCATGAAGCGTGTTGAGAATATATTGACCGTATACTGTCACGGTCAGTGCCTTTTTAGTGGAAACGAAAATGTATTTAAGACCCCATGGCTGACAGTGATGGATTGGTTTCCATCATAAAAACTGAAATGCTTTAATGAGAACATGCTTTATGAGTCAAGCTGTTAGCCATGGGGGTGTCATCACACTGTAACCTTCCAATTCTTTCCCTCTGGGATGAATCGAAGGCGGCTGGACCACTAATTTATTACAAAGACAGGTGCTGGAGAGAAGCAGGAAAGAAGAAAGTAAGGAGTAAAGAAAGAAAGAGTGAGAGAGAATGAGTGGAAGAAAGAGAAAGAAAGCAAGCAAGATGGAGAGACTAACAAACATAACTACAAGACAGAATTTGCCTGGGCTGCAATTTGTTTGCACGCCAGATGTCTGTATGGTTCAGGCTGACAGTATTGCAGGGGTGGGAAGTTCAGCACTGCCCAAAGCCAAAAAGAAGAGGAAAAAAGAAAAAAAAATTACTTTGCTGTTTATTTCCTTCACCAGTAAAAATTGGGTCCCTCCAGTTATGTAGTTGATCATACCATGCACTAACGCTTTCCCTTGCAAACATGTGGTTGGAGTCCTCCTCAGAATTTGGCCAGACCAGCTGAAAAAACGGATTTTAATGCAGTAGGCTGAGGGAGTCATAAAATGCATCTCTCTAATTAGTTTATCAGTTTGATAGTGAAGGACTTAAGTGAAGAAGTGTAATTGTGTCAGTTCTGTGATATTTGAACAGGCTTATTTACATTCCTCACCTTGTATCTTTTCCTTTTGCACCCATCTTCCTTTCTTCACTCCTCCCCTTCCCCCTGCCATCCTTGTTTCTTTCTTACTTCTTGCCAAGTCCATCACATACCTGGGGTCAACCAGACAGTTCTGCAGATGGGTTGATGATACTGCAAAACACTCAATATGAGATGTTTCTGTCTGGCCTACAGATGGGAGACTCATAAACACTTGATACACCCAGTCCCCCATTACTGGTTTAACAGCTTTTCTACTGGAAAGCCAAGAGCTTCCCCAGGCAATACAAAGAGTTGCCATATGTTCGGGATACTAATAGTCCCTCTAAAAACTCATGTGTTTTCAGGCTAACAGAAGAAGTGAAAATCTTTTCTTTTTGGTATGTTTTTAGTGGTTGAGAAAGGATCCAACTATATGGGCTGTTCTGTGGGTATTGGCAGGCTTTGCCAACTGGATGTGTGCAAGTGTGAATGATGTTTTTTGTCTTAAGTCATACAGATTGATTGCATTTAAAGCATTCTGCGTCACTGTCTTCTGTCCCTGATCATACCTCGTCACAGCTCCTCAGAGACACCACCACTTAATTTGCCTGAGTCAGAGCACAGTGTTTCTGAGAGAGCTGCACATATCCCCGTAAAAACTAAGTGGGAAAAAGAGGCTGCGCCATACCTCCAGAGCTCTACTCCATCCTGCACAGAGCAATGGACCTCTTTGAAGCCAGACTATCCTGGAGCAGGAGACAATTAGGAGCGTCCTTTTTCCCAGATTCCAAGTGTGAGCTTAGGACATCCACATCTGCCGGAAGAGAAAGTCCCAGGAGATTCTTCCATGTGTGAGGCCTAAAAGTGTTCAAGTATCCTACTGGAAGAATCAGTCTTCTTGAATTCCTTTGGCTAACCTGAAATGGAGATGGTCAAACAACAATCAGGTGCTGTAAGGAGCAGTGAACAGGATAAAAAACTCCTTTATCTTCTCTATTTTTTCATGAAGTGCTAGGAAGTGAACACCCTGCCTTTGTCTGATGGCACCCTGAGGGTAGAGGTCTTAAGTGAAGACCACATCAGTCTGCGATGGTGGAGGGTTCCAACCTGCATTTAGTAGGAAAAAGCTCATTACCCTTGGTTTTCTGGCTGACTTACTGCAGAGAAATTGCATTCTTCTTCCTTGAATCCCTTTTGTGGTTTGAGATTGACAGAGCATCCTTCTTTCTGCACCAGAAATACTTGAGCAGTGTTGTTCCATGCCACCTGCTGTCCTAGCTATAGTCATATTTTTTGTATATTATATATGTAAATCCCTAAGGAAACTGTAAAAAGTTCTGCAGACCTTGGTGAAAGCAAACTGGCTTCTCAGTGAGACAGAAATGAGGTGTGCTGAGAAAAGAACACCTCTAAAGGGAAATTCGGAGACTTGTTCCCCGAGTCTTGTGCCAAATTCCTTTGTAGCCTCAAGGTCTTGGTGGCCAACAGAGACTACATCACTCTTAGGAAGAGGGTAGAAAACATGACTGAAAGTGTTAAATGCCGCTGTGTACACAGCGTCACTCCCTGACCTCAAACAGTTTGACTCACCAGCCCTCAGAAAATGTATAACATAAAGAAAAAAGAACTAGAGCAGAAACACAGAAAGATTTCTACATAGAAAATACTTAGAAAGGAGCCCCCTGATGTAGATCATTAACAAATAAAATACAAGAGAGGAAAATAAAACTATGACTGAAACATGGCAGTCCCTAATGCCCTCATCATACTCCCGGAATGCGGGACTTTCACCTCTTTCTGAAGTACATGCCTAGTTTGAAATATGGGAGCTGTTCTTGTAATATCTTCATGGGAACCCCTTGGATTACTCATAAGGTTTAAATTTTGGCACCTGCCTCAGGACGTTGCTGAGTCAATGCTCCAGTTTGAAGAATAGCCAGTGGACAGGACTGCCCCATTCACCGCAGTGGGGCTCTGTGGACAGTGAAGCAGCAGTTGTGATTTCCATTCCCAGATCAGCAACTGACCCATCCTACCTTCATTCTTGGAGCCTTAGTTTCTTCATACCAGAGACTGTTCTTCCTTCAGATGAATTCAATCTCTATGACATTGGCTCCAGCCTGTGTACCCTTGGGGTGCCTCTCTCTGTCCTTCCCTGAAGAGCATTTTAGACCAATGAATAAAGTTCTATCTAACCATGCTACCTTAAGCAAACTAATAGCCCTCAGTTGCTCCAGACATCACTAATATGAGGAATATTACCACAAAGAAAATGGGGATTTGTATTCAGAAGAGCCTGGTACATGCTGTAGAAGTTATACAAAGGTGATTTGCAAGCTTTGTATATGCAAGCTGCCTTTAAAATCTCAGTTTCATAAAAGGCTCTGTCATCTCCAAAAAAAATACCAACACCTTTACATTAAAACCAGAATTCTCAGAAATCTGTTTCTTCTTCTGCTAGTTGCAAAGGAAAGAAGAAAATAGTCCACATTGATAATTCTTTTGTCTACAATACAGCACAAAGAACTTGGGGTCCTCTGAAGTCTTGTCAAGTACTTCTTTCTGTTACTCACACAGTGAAAACAACTTTTGTATCTTCTTAAATGTGGTGCAGGAGAATATTTATGTAATGAATCAGATGAAGAAGGCTGGAAGGACTTATTCTTATCTACACTGATATTCATCCCATCAACTTTAGCCATTTGTAAATTAGGTGCTAAATTAAGTAGCTGTCTAGATTATTCAGTTAATGAAGAAAAGTAAGTATTTCCAACCAGGGATACCCTCCATCTCTGGGACAAGCTGGGGTAAATATTCCTTAGAGATACACATCTTCCTCCATTGCCTAAACTGGGATCTATACAGCTTGCTGTGGCAATACCTAAATACTAGACATCTTAAAATTAGATTAGTTCGGCCCCATCTTGAGACTGGCCTCCTATGTAACATTAACCATACCACTCACTGGATGAATTTCTTCATTATATCCTGTTGCTCTAACCTGCTGGGTCTTTTCCTCTCTGGTAAAGCTGTGCCAGACCCCTATGGGACAGCAGAGTGATTCTGCTGTTCCCTGATGTGATATTTTCCCCATCACAGCCTATCACTGGGTTGGTAGATCTTCTTGTTTCATGCCACCACAACAGCAGTCTTCTCTCTATATCTGTCCCTTTTGCTCTTGGTGTGAGTTCTGGGTTTTTTCCCACCCTGTATCACTTCATCTGGTCACAAAGCCACAATCGCACCACAGCCTCAGTTGCCAAATGTGTTGCGTAAGGTTCAGCCTTGTGGGTTTCCTCCAGAGCAAGGAGACAACAAAGAACTTCTGTGGGAGCAGAAACACCAGCCTGCTCTCTCAGAGTGCACTAGAAGGGGGCTTTGGCCTCTTCATTTTCAAGGGATTACAGACTTTAATCTTAAGTGGGATTACAAAACAGGAGGAAGACACTCAGGAATGCCTGAAAGTACTGAAAGTACTAAAAGGATATAATTTTAGTACTAAATCCCCAGCTAACAGCCAGGCTATGCCTGGGGGTACTGCCAGCAGTATCTTCTAGGTGCCACTCCAATAACCTCACAGATAAGTGGCTCCTGACCCTTCTTTGGTGCAGGTCATGCTTCCCACCTTCGAACACCTAAAACCCCTGTTGTGTCCCCTGGCTGTCCTCCTTGTACCTCTGACAATCCCTGCAGTGCCTCTGCATGGCGGTGCCAGGCCCAGTAAATAAGCCAGGGTAAGCTTATTAATTTATGTCTTGCTCCACACCCATCATGGAGCAGGAGGCTCTGGATTAGATGTAGGTGGCTGGACACTGGACACATCTAGTCTGGTGGGAGCAAAATGCCAAGAAGGTCGTGAGGCTGTATGGTCACCCAGCGCCATACAGCCTATAGCAGGAAAGCAGGCTTTACTGCACACACTTTGCATGTGAGGAACCAAGGGAGGGCATTTAGCTCTCATGGTTAGTGTAGAAACTTCCCCTAGTGTGTTTAGGCAATGTTGTTTTGTGGACCAGCAGCTGTGCGTAAACATCTTGGCTTATCATCAAGTAACACTTCTCCCCTCATTCTGTTAATGACAACCAAGAGGGAAGTATTTGGCATTCTCTATGAACACTCATGGCAGTTCCAGGAAGGGCATACTTAGCATCTGTGGCCAATCCCAGGCCATGTTCAGCTTAAGGCAGCTGCCAAGGAGCTAGAAGATTGTATAAGGACATGAGGGCAGCTGAGCTGGGTCTGACCACACGTACATCTAGCCCTGCAGCCTGGGGAAAGTAAGAAAAGGACAAGTATGTATGCTGTTTCCCCCAGGTCTACCTAAACATGTTTAGTCTCTGCATATTTATCAATCCCCAGTGAATTTCTTCTTCGTGAACTCATCCAGTCTCCCCTCGAAGCTCTTCTCCATCCATGACAACCTCTGGCCATGCATCTGACAGATTGACTACACGCCACAAGAGGAACTGCCTCCTTTGGCTGGTTCTGACCTGGCCCCCCAGCTCCATTTGGTGCCCACCCCATGGGTGCCCACCTTGGTCCCCACGCATCCTCATGGGCGGCTCCACATCCCCCTAAGGTATGGCAGCTGTGACCAGTGAGCAGGGACCTTTGCAGTGAAAGAGTTAAAGCTCAGCTCCTTGGCCATCCTGCTCCAGTGCTCCAGCCCTCCCCTAAAAGCAGAGTTAATACTCCACACATGGTCTGTACTAGACAGGTATGCGAGACAAGATAGCGATCAGCTGACGTATTTTGGAGTTACAAACAGCCTGGGAGTACTGTTCTCTGAGACCTCCTTGTGTGCACCAGGAGAAAAGCCGCTGAGCACAAAGGAAAGAGACAGCTCAGCTTGTTAGAGCATGATGCCTGGTCCTGCTTCTGCTCGGCACGAGTGAGGAGGAAGCAAGAAAGCTTTCTTCAGGCTTTCCTAATTCAAAGTGTGTGAATAGCTGAGGTTGGGGAAGAAGTTGCCCCCTGCCAACACACACACACACACACACACGCACAATTGTTTCTTCCGTCCATATCTCCTCGGGGCAGCTGAGTTTCTGGATAAGCCCAGTGCTGAGTCACTGAGGTATAAATTCAACCAATATAAAGACCTACCTCCTTGACAGCAATCCAAGAAAGCAAAAATGAGCAGAAGAGATGGAAGAAAAAAAAAGAAGCTAGGAATGTATCAGGGCTGACAGCCCCAGAGAAGGTCCTACATGAGGTATCTCAGCACCTTCTCTCCACAACAGCCTGCCCTGGCAAAATCAGACCCATCCCTTTCCTGACACAACAACAAACCCAAAAGGATTAATGTTTGCTCCTGAGAGATGCCAAGCAACCCTCCACTCCTACTTAAATCAGGAGATTGCAGAGAGCTTTGCACCTGGCAGGATGAGCTCTTTTGGGTCTTGGAGGGAAGATCCCGCTTTATAGCTGGAGATGAATGACAGCCATCTGAGCCCTTGTCCCACGCTGTGATGGGTGGCAGCACTGCTGTCTGAGCTGCTCTGGCCAATTTTTACAATGGTGTCATTATCCATCAGCCATCTGGCAGGCGTAGCCTCTATTTTTTCTGCATCCAACCCTGTGTTGGCAGATGTTAGGTGGAAAGGGAGGTTGGTGGGGGGAGACCGGAGATTTGACATCTTGTCCTTTCTCCCCTCTGCTAACATTCCTTTGGCTTGTAAGTCTGACAAACCAGCAACCAGAGAAGATTGTTATCAGATAAGTTTTTTGCAATGACACGGGGTCACGTGTTTTTCATCCATTTCTTTTAAGACTTCAATGGCAACATACAAGCACATTTCCCAGGAGCCAGCAAGGAAAAGCCTGTTCAGTAAAGCAGCTAGGGGGAATTGGGTTGAGTTTTGTTGTTTGTAAGAACATAGGAATGATGCATCCTCCAAAATATCCTTGAGGGTCGCTGATAATCTTGGTTATTAAAAAACCTCTCATGAGTGTCAAGGGCAATGCATCAGGTGTAGTGCAGAGGAAGGGCAGAGGGGGGATGAAGGTCTTCAACACATTATTGTCGCACAGGTTTCACATTCAGGCTGCCAGCAAGGGCTGAGCTGCTCCACAGGCTCGTTTCCTGGAAGGAAAGAGTGCATCCTCCCAAAATATGGCCTGATTGCCTCAGCTGATGATGCTGTTATTCATTATTTTGAGACCCAAAGCAGGGATTGAGGTCCCATTGTTCTCGGCACTGTATTAACAGAATAAGGATGAGACAAGCTCTGGTAACCAAACCCAGCAGAAGAGGGGCTCCCTCGCACCCAGCCCCCCCCAGGTGGTCTTAGCAGAGCTTGCACTCTTCTGAGGAGACTAGGCTTGAATGGCCAGCCTTTCTCCGAGCAGCTCAGTACTAAAAGCGAAGGCGAAAGGAAAAGCAAGTAGGCAGAGGAGCTGCCCAAGGCAATCCTCTCCAAATGGGCTCGGTGGCTTCTGCCAAGGGCAGACTCATCGAGAAGCTTGTCCAAAGACAGCGTGTCTCACTCTCTGAGTTTAACGTGACGCCTTTTGGTCTCTGCAATTCCCCTAGCACCTCTCAAAGGCACATGGATTTGATTTTGGCAGCTGTTCAGTGGGCCACATGTTCGGCTGATCTGGATGATGTGATTGTTATTGGGAGGACTTTCCAGGAACATTAAAATTGCCTGGAGGATGTGTGTAGCTGGCTGGAGCAGGCTGGTCTGAAAGCAGAAACCCATCCAACTGTGACTAGTTATGGTCCCAGGTGCAGCCCATCGGTCGTGTCTTCAGCAGGGTGTGCCTCCACCTCCAGCCAGGACAGACACCCTGAACACAAACCCACCCCGGGAATGGCAGCTGAAAGGAGACACTACAGCCCTGCATGAGGTGTGCGAGTCCTGATTTTGCTCTGTATTATCTGGCAAAAGAGAAGGAAGGGGGGGGAGATATGAAGGAGCAGCCTGGATCTGAATATCCAGCCTGAGGGTAGGCCTGTAGTAGCATTTTTCAGCTCACCTGCTGTGCCTGCGCAGACAGCAGCGCTGAGATGCTGGTCCTGTTATCTGTCCATGGGGCTTTCCTCCTCCAGTGGGGCTCGGCTTTTGGACCTAGGAAATGAAGGAGGGCTATGTCCCTGCTGCAGCTGTTTCAGAGAGGTGGCACAGAGCTGCACACCCCAGCACTCACAAGAGCCCAGAGGGAGGAAATACGAGGATTTTTTTGAGTTAGCTGGTGGTGAGCAAAATCAAGTGATGGTCTTTGGAGTGAGATGCAGGGCTCTTTTCCAGCAGAAGGATCTTGAGCCTGAACCTCAGCCCAAGGAACTGTCATGAGTAATGGTCGGGTGTCACAGTGGCTAGCGGTGTCCAGAGGCACTGAACCCCCTGGTCTGGCAGTAGCAAACTCAGATCAAGCCTGCTCCTTGGGGGGCGGGGGGGGGGGGGGCGGGGCGGGGAGTAAAGTAGCTAACGAAACATAGAGATTTCCACTGTCATGTTTGGCCAATAACATGCCAGAAACAGGTCTCTGTGTTATAATAGTTTATCTGTCCCCAGAAAAAAAAGCAGACAGCACTATGCCAGCTTCTCTAGATATTATGGAAAGAATTTAAAAAACCTTACTTTTGACTAGGAAGATTTAAAATGACCAGCAAGTGGAGGATTTCCAAGTGGGGACACCAGAGTAAAATGAGCACAGTCCTTGTCCTGATTGCCTGATCCTTCATCCCAGAGTCAGTCCTTTCTTCAGGAGTCTTCTTCTCAGCCAGCTCCCTCCTGTCCATCTCTCAGCATCCACTATGAATCTGTTCAACTGGCCATCTCACAGGAGGGGCACAGACAAACCTTTTGGTGGAGAAATACTGAGCTCACATGGGGATACCTTTCACAGGAGTCTTTGGTAATACAAAACTTCTCACACAAATACTCAAAACTTCCTTGGAGCCCCATCACATTTCTTCCTTATTTGTAATGGACTTCAGCAAAACTCATTGTCCATCAAATCCATGTGTCCAAGATCATGTAGTAGGAATTCTGGACTGTGTGTGAAAGCAATTGCATCTTGCTGTTGGATGTCTTAGCTAAAATGCAAATTAGCTGTCACTCCAGTAAATTATGTGGTACTAAGCTTTACTATGCTTACTTCTTTTCCCTTCTGCGACAAATAAACACATGGGAAGGACGGCCTCTCCTACACATCTAGAGATGCTGATAGCTCAGTCAGGCAGCAAGATTTGGCTGAGCCTTTCTGTTTATAATAGCTTACAAATCTTGCAACTTAAAAACTACAAACCACACGCACATGCTGCTAAATCACTCAGCTCCACATGGTTGGGGGAACCCACTAAGCCTAAGCACAGCACAGAAATCCAAGTGGACATCAGATGGGGTATGAAAAGACGACTGACAGTCTGGGGGCAGTTGGCCCCTGTACAGCTAGAAATCTGTTTGAAATTGCCTCAGGTAGGAGCCGTGGCCCATTTCCGTACAAGTCTTTGCTAGAGAGATGTCAACTCCCATCTTTCTTTCTATGTGCTGGTTTTGGCACCACCAAAATCCAGATGCACTTCAAGTCTCAAGCCCTAGGTCCTCCTATGATGGGCTGCCACAACTGCACCCAAGAGTGCCTGCCTCTTGCACTGAGACCTTCTGATGGGTGGAAATATTGTTTTATTACTAGCATTTATGGCAAAAGAAAATGAATTACTCATCACAAGTTTGGGTTACAATAAAGCAGCTGATGCTGGGTCTCTCAAGACAATTAATACAGCTCAGCTTGGAGAACAACATGACTGTGACAGCTAACAGCCAGCTGGAAGACTGCAAACAGCTTAGTAAAATGGCAAAGTCGGCAGTTACTACCTTTCCCTGGCTGGTTGTGTATCTCATACTAAAGAGAGGTGGCAACCTTTGGTCACTTTATGGGCTTTAATGGCAAACGGTGCTCTCAGCAAGAGAACCCAACCTCCCTCAGCTTTGCATCCTCTGCTGTAGTCCCGTAAAGCACCCTGTTGCACCACAGGCAACTAAACACGGACTGCCTGCCAGCACCTTGGCTGCACAAAGTGGGTGTATCAAAAATCAGCACAACAGTGTTTCTGTACATAACAGGACATTTGTTCCCAGGTTCAGCCACCTCTACAGTTCAGGCCAGCCCTTGAAAAACATGTGAGTGTGGTATTATCACTCAGGCCTGAGCGTGACCTTAGGCAGGAGGAGATCTGATTGCTGGAAGGAAGACTTAGGAGCCAGCACCAGTATCAGTGTGAGTGCAGATGGCTGCAATGGGCCAAAACTCCAGGCACTACTGGAAACAAAAAGTGTCAAAATCTGGGGTTGTCTCATGCAATCACCCAGTACGTGATGGAGGAAAGCATCATCTTCCAAGGCTGCTGCTCTCTGTCCCTCTACGTGTGCTGTTTGCTGAGGAGCTCTGCTTTGCACCACTGGGGTCAAAATCTGAGAGATAATGAAAGACAGAAACATAACACATTGTACAACTCTCTACCAGGCACATCTGGATGCAGTGTAAACCTCACCTCTTCGTCAATATAATACTATGCATTTATTTTTCCCTCTGGGAAAAGAAAAACAGTTCAGATCTGTGCAATAACAACAACAACAAAAAAACCAACCTCTGACTGGTGACGTGGAAATGCTGCTGCGAGAGGATACCCTGCAAAATGTGGACTGGTTTAGATGAAGCAGGTGAAACATCCAACTCTGTCCAAAACAGAAGCCAAAGCCCCCTTCAGCCAGGTTTTCTTTCCCCAGGGGAAGGAAAAGAGAAGCACTGAACTGCAGGACTGCTCACGATGGAGATTACCCCCACCTGCTCCCTCCTGGATATAACCCTGAGAGTTACTGTCTTCTATAGTTTCAGTGGACTTCCCATTCCCCACTCTCCCATCCTTGTCACCTGTGATGTAACAAATGTGACAGCTTCTCCAGTTCTCAGCTGAGCAAATATCCCGGCCACAATCATGACCACACCAATACATCTCCTAAACTTCCCCACCGCCTCCTTCCCCACCATCCTTCCTGCTTTGCCTGACGTGATGTTGCCCTCATCCTGCCATAAGCATCCCAAAAGTTTTTCCTGCTGTCCTGCCATTGCAATAGGTTTCACAAGAAGCTGACACCAGGCTATCCTCTCCTCACATGGTCCACATCCAGTGGATTATGTATAAGCACAGATGGCTCTGCACTGTCTGCTAATTGGGGATTGTTCCTTTTTACCTAGTCACTGGGGCTTGTCCCAGGCAGGGGCTGCCTGATTTCTTTCTCTTTGATTTCAGAGGGTTTTGTAAGATGTTACCAGGCAGAACTGAAGGGCTGGTGGACAAGGCTTTCATGAATGTCCCAATTTGCATGGCCTGCCAGGTAGTCTGTAGCTGTGCAGTCAAACACACCGGTGGCTTTTCAAGGATCTTACCCTACCTGCACTGGGCAGCAGGGTTACGCAGGATGTACAGAAATGTGACCCAACAAGTCTCCAATCCCCAGGACAAGGATGAAAGTGGATTTCGGGTAGGGATGGCTATGTTTCTCCTACCAGCTCACACCCTCTGTCAAGTTCCTGACGATCAGGGCTGAATAAACTCAGCATGTGCCACAGGCCAGTGTGTAATGAGCCATTTTTAGCACCCACTTCTCAGAGCTACGTAACACCCGTGCACCATTCTGCTCTGCTCCACTATGCTGGGGGTGATGCATGGGAAAGCTTCAGCTCAGAGCAGCTTATGCCTCCCTATAGACACTTCTCCATCACTGCCTGCCTGTGGCTGTAAAACATGGGCCAGGATGGTGCACACAGAGAATTGACTCCTTCTGGGTGCCTTTGAATGGCCTTTTCAGGCCACTACAACTCCTGTCTCCCTGCTCTGCTTCGCTCCCTCCCTAACCCACCTTAGCCTCTCTGGTTGAGGCAGCCTGGAGCACAGTGATGGGGAGAACAACGGGCAGAAGGAAAAGCTACAGTACATCATCCAGACAGACAGAAAGACAAGTGTGGACACTGGAGATGTTGCAGAAGAAAAGCTTGGTTGGAAGTTTGGGGAGAGCAAAGGGAGTGCCCCAAAAGCCATCAATGTCACAGTGATGGAGCAGTGCCTCCCACAGCGAGGGAGCAGGGAGGAGGAGGAGAAGATTTGGAAGCAATAGCAAGCTCCAGCTCCACAGGAGGATCAGCTACAGCAGTCCCCTCACACGTGTCAAACCTGTAGCAAGGAACAGGCTTCACAAACTCCTCAGCACATCTGGCCACACTCCGTAATCTAGCGTGGCTCATCCCACCACCTCTGTTCCCCTTGTGGACACAGTCTGCCGGAGGTTCATAGGGGGGCTGAGCTGATGGTGTGATTCTTTCCTACATTAGCCTATAAGAGGCAAAATAACCCTCAACTATGACATCCAACACCTAATAAAAATTGCCTTAAAGAGACTTCTGACAATATTCCCTAGACCTCACATTTCAGTTACACATAGGCACAAAACCTTCTGGTGGCAAGGGCAATTCTTATGCAGGTGAGGCTATTGGTGAGCATTTCCCAATGTGGGAACACCTTTGGCAGAGGAATGAACTGTCTGGTTGCAAAATATCATGCAGGTATTCCTTAGATGGCCATGACCAAAACTCCGCCAACTTGGAACGAGCAAGACAAGCAAATTGACCTTCGATTCTGCTGTCGAGTAGCATCTCAGCAGGGGAGTGCTCCTTTGCCCTTCCCGTGAGCATCCAGGCATCATTAGCATCCCTAGCGTGCGGAAATCCTCATCCAGGACATGACCTCATTGTTTCAGCGGCTGCACAAATGCAGCTAAAAGATGGTCTCTGCCCCCAAAGAGCCCATAATCATGTGTAAAATGCTGGATGGGGAACACAGTTTGATTGAAAGAGAGTGTAAAGGAATAACAAGATAATACTGTAATATGTCCTTGGCCTGTCTCCCTTTCCTCAGTGTGTTACTCTCTCAACCCTGATGATGTGATGTCTCATTTACAGTTCTGGAAATGCAGGCCATATATATCCTTGTAACTAAGAGATCAGGGACCATACTCTGGAGTCTGCCTGGCACAAGTCAGCTCAGCTTGGCTCATAACTAAATTCCCTTCCCTTCCCTCCTCCATGCTGTGGTAGCCACCTCCACAGTCTTTACTGGGAATGGCCCTGGGACATGCTATTCCACAGGCCAAGCCTAGGAAACACTGGTATGAGCTGGCCAACTAAAAGGAAATGTTTATTATGCCCAGTGTATAAGGCTAAGAAGTTGAGGCTAAGACTTGCCATGGGGAAAGTCAATGTCAGAGACCAGGCTTTCCTTTCCAAGGGTCAGACCAGGAGACAAAGAAAAGCATTTTTTCAAGTTAGGATTAGCCCTTATTGCATATCTGTTGCTTTTTTTAACACATCATTCAGAATTAGTTGTCACCTAAGGCACAACTTCGTAAGAGTGTGCAGGCACATAAATCCTAATGTCCTGTGCTGCGTGCACTTGTGGGTCTTGCTGAGGTGTGAGGTGTATTAGCTGCGTGTGCAAACAACCACTGCCACACACTGTGAAGCCTTTTCAGCAAACATAAATGCTCTTTCTCAACCAGTACATGGTTGGTGCTGCATATAGTCCCCTGGCAAAAATGGCCTGCAGCAAGTTATTGCAATGTTCGGCAGAAGGCTTCTGGCATAGGGTGCTTGAGGATGATCAAGTTAGCTCCAGCTGAGCCTCAGATTTTCAGCCACAGCTTCTGATCCTGCACTCACTACCAAGCTGGAGAGCAGTTGTTATCAAATCTTCATCAGTGGTGTCTTTGGCCACTTTTGAGTTACGGCCTGAAAGTTAATCCACTGGAGGTGTTTATCTCCAGTGCTATGGCTTGTAGTATAAGGAACGTGGATCCAGGAGTCCTGGATAGCTCAGGGTTCCCATGAATCACTACACCTTTGAATTAGGAGGTAGCATTTGTCACACCTCCATTAAACAATTATAATTAGCAACTTTAAGCTACAAGATCACATTGCCTAGACATGAGGCTTTACTGTGCATGGCTGCAATGGCAGAAATGTCACACTGTCTGCTTGTGCTTCTGTCATTCTTCTCTGCTGCTGTGGAGTATCTGCAGTGAGAAAGCAGGGAAGGGATTTATTTTTTTGGGTGATATAAAGTGAGTGGGGAACAGTGAGAAGAGAACTGCTGATTTGACCTTGAGCGCTGGGAGAAAGCATAACACACAGTCTGTATAAAGTTTCCTCTTGAAGAAAAATAATAATAATAATAAAAAATCTTTTTGTTCCTCTACCAGAGAAGACTATAAAAACCTGCTCCTGCAAAGCTGAAGTGGATTTCACAGCCAAAGCGAGGTCATTCAGAAACTGTTGCCAGGTCAAGTTTTCACTTTGAACATTTTCACAGTTAAAGGAGGATCCAGAACATGTAAGAAAACACAGCCCCAGACTTTCCACTTTAAACTGCTTCTTGCTTGAACTATAAGGTGCAAAGAAGAGAGGAGGATTGGGGGGGCTGGAGTAGCAGGGCTTGGGTGATTTGTTTATCTAGAAAATCTTTGCATCTGCTCTTTTGAGTGAAGTTCCCATTGCTTTTTTTTTTTTTTTTTTTTTTTTACTCCATTTTCCAGCTGTGTAGCACAAAGCACAGGCAGGTCAACAGCCTTGCCGAAGATCACAGAGTGAGTCAGTGGCTCTGGAGAGATCAGAGCCAGGACCCCACTGTGTGCCAGCTCTTTGTGCTTCCCTCTGGTTTTAAAATTAATTTCAACTCCAGGTGCTAAAACAAGGTGAAACAGGACAAATTCCAGACTGTGATTTTGGCAGAGGCTTAGAAGGACACGGTGAAAATGCCACCACAATGCTGTGACACCAGATACCATGGACTGAACGGTGCTCAGTCGTATTTTTGCTTAGGGGTATGGGCATTTCTGTGTCCCCACGACTTTGCAATAGCTTTTCAACCCACTGGTCCATTTCAACCCAATCTGACAGCATTGCGGCGTCCTCCAAGATGTAACATTTCTACAGTTTTCATGAAAGCTGGCAACCAGATAAAGGAGAGAGCTGGAAATGAAGTACCTGCTATAGGAAAAGGTGACAGCCACAGCATTAGCCACCAGCAAATCCACCTGAGAAAGGGCGGGGGGGGGGGGCACAAACCAGAGGCTGTGGCTGCACTTGCACAAGCAAGTTAAACAGGACAGGGGCTCAAGCACCAGCATGTGACTGTCTGTGCTATGTAACTGCTAGCACACTCCTCGACACAGCTGTCATAGCATCTTCTAAGCCTTGGGATGGGTATCACACAGGCAAGAGACATACCCATGCTTAAGGTGGATGACATCTTCCTCTTTGGGTGGGGGTGGACAGAATGAAGTCCCGTAGATGTGATCTGTGCCATGCCACAGGACTTGGATCCTCCAGACTGACATTGGGTGTTCCTTCTTTTTCCTCATTGGGCAATTAACCTATTAAAAGTGATCTCTGCCTTTTCCCCCAAATTATATTTCTTTGTGCTCATGTTAATCAAAGTTCTGGCCATAAGTTTTAATTTCTGAAATGGCTAAAAAAAATATTATATTTAGAGAGCTGCTTTGAGCTATTTGCAAAAAAATAAAAATATCTGACTATTTTGCCAGCAGTAGATCTCAATTTGTTATTGTAGGGTCTCTAAAAAGTAATGGCTGGCAAGGGTGAAAGTAATTTGCAAGCCCTGAGCTACATTGATTAATTGTGGCCAAGTTGCCCAGTGATAGTGGGGTCTTTTATTGGGAGGTCGCTGAAGGGTACGGGGCTGAACAGAACAGATCATTACTGAAGGGCTGCTGGTTAACAGAAACTATAGAGCTGTTTATGAACAGGGGTCTCGGCTGGTCTGAACAGGATATTCATGAAGACTGTGCTACAAAATGGTTCGTTGTTGTGGTCATGCGCTCTGGGCTGCTAATATCCGTGGGTGCACTTGTGTGGGCATGTTCAGTTTATTTAGAAAATAAGGGCATTGAAGCACTTGTTTTCTGAGGGAGAAAAAAAAAAGCACAGAGTAAGAATTACTCCAACTGTGCAAATACTGAAGAGAAAGAAAGGAGAATGTCTCATTCTCCTTTTTACAAATTTTTAAATGACAAAGTGAAAGATGTGAAACGCTGGGCAAAGCCGTGCTTGCCATTGCCTAAGGTCCCCAGCACAGCAGAAGGCTGCTAAACCAATAATCTTGCTTTCCTGACCTTGCAGCCTCCTAACAAATCCTTTCTACTTTAGCAGGATTTGTTTCAGAGAACCAGGCTGTGTAATCTGGTACTCTGGTAATGTTCTCATTTAACAGATTCAAGGCCAAATCCTGCTCATACCTCCACTGGCGCGGTCCCATCATTTTTGGTGCGACTGCTCTGGCTGAGAGCAGACCGTGACGTTTTTCCCATTAATCTCATTCCCCTTTCCTATTGTGTTTCATTTTACAGTGCACTGGAAACTGGGAAGCCTGTATGTCTTCAGCCATTTGATGGACAGGAAATGGAGTTGCTTAACTAATCTTTTCCCTCAACAGAGGGGGTTTTTTTGGTTTGGTTCTTTCGGTTTGTTTTTTCAGAGCTGGCCTCACAATGCTTATGGAAACTGGTTATGGTAGAGGGGAAAAAGATTAGGGATGGTAACTCAGCAGCCACATACATCATGCTTGGTTAAAACTCTATCCAGGCAGCTCCAGGAACAGAAGTTCTGAGTCCAAACTTTGACTAAGGCCACTCTCCAGCCACCCTTTCAGCTAAAAGAGCAGCCTTTCTGGCTCGTCCACCAGCTGGAATGGATGCAGGCATGACTGAGCCCAAGACATCCCGTGCAGGCTGCAGCTGTAACAGGGTGACTGCAGCCATCTGCCCCTGCCTGGTCCTGGAAGCTGAGCAGCCATCAGCCAAAGAGCTCCTGAGCCTGCTGGGAAAGCAGCGAAGTCCAAGGCACGAAAGCCAGGCTGTTTTGGAGGAAGTACTGAAGGCATTAGCCCTGCGAGCACTGGACCAGTCACCATTCAGTCAAGTCAAAGGACAGGATTTCTCAACATCCACCAAAACTCTCAGGTCTGGGGACATCTCAGATCACCCGCACCTATCTTTAACCATGAAGAACAACTACCTTCAACTAACAAACCAACTTTTAGATATGTAAAGAGAGGTGGGATGGAGTCTGCGAGCATAGCTAGTTAGGGTGTACAGGCTACTACATTGATTTGGAAGTCTTACAGGACTCTCACTGTGACTCCTCCAACATCTTGCAACGCTGCACTTGAAATATGTTCAGATTTAGGAAGGTTTCAGTGGACAGTGAGACATACAGTACAAGGTCTGAAAACTTTGCCTGCTCTTTGAAAAGATGAGATTTTTAAGAGGCAGACAAGAAGGTCTTCAAGGAAGAGATGGGTAATCAGGCAATGTACCATTCATAGACTTGGAGACCTCAGAAAAGCATCAAGAATCTGGCAACAAGTAGTGACTTCAGGCATAGCTAGAGCGGAGAGAATAGCTACAGGAGCCAATCACCTGGGAAAGCTGCTACAGTAAAATAGCAGGATCAGGCTGTCCTGAGGGATTTCTGCAGGAAGATTGAAGAGGCTGCTGAAAACTCCAGAAAAAGAGTGCAAGTGGGCCATAAAAATGAAGCGAAGTGAGAAGCTTGATCTTTCTCCTTTGGCCTAAATTTGTGCACAGGCTTTTGTTCACAGATGAAGTTCTTGTCCTGAGGAAGAATCCATCACTCTGGTATATGAATGTCAGCAGAGCTGGCATCATTGCCATGATGCTTGTTTACTGTGCTGCTTCCTAATATGACATTTCAACACCAAGAAAGGGCTCTCCAACTTTCTTATGCTGCAGGAGAGGGAGATCCCTGTTCCTCCTCCTAAGTCTGTTGTAAACTGCCTGCTCTTCATGGCACTATGTCTTCTGAGTCGACCCTGTCAAAATGGTCCACATTTCTCTTGAGCCCTTAACCCTCTGTTGCCCATTTTGTACACACTGGTTCAACCCCAGGCTCCCATCTGAAATGTAAAAATTAACTGCCCTAGAGGAAGCCCAATGTCTTAAGGCATCATTTACACTAGACTTGCTCCAGACAGAAGGGATGGTGACCAAAGGTCCATGGATCTAAGTGGAATGTGAGACCCACAGCTACAGACAAGCTCTCCTGGAATTTCCCTTCATAGGAGGGCTTGGCTTCCTTGCCCTGTTCCCGTTACCCTCCTCTTGCCAAGCAGCACACAGTTGGCTGGTGCTTTCCCAAGACTGTTGTGAGAAGTGCCTTCAAAGACGCAATGTCACGTGTGCCAGAGCATGCCTCTGGTCTGAGTGAGTTCCTGTCAGCCTGATGTGCAGGGGCAATACTGAATCAATTCCTGATGCCGTTATATGCATCACAACACGAAGATGTCACCCACTGGCATGAGCGTATTGAGTCACTATGTTTCCCCAGGCTGCAAAAGCACAAAAATCATAACCGTTTCCCAGCACAGACCCATGAGGGTGCTGGCTGCTGCTGAGAGACCCATGTGCTCCGCTCAACCTCCCAACGACTTTTCCAAGGAGTTAGCACCAATGCAAGGCACAAGCAGATCTGTCTTTCCCTCTCCCTCTCTCTCAGCCTACCATGGCATGGCTGTGAAAGAAAAATAGGAATAGTCCAGAGAAAGCTACGTGCCTGCCCCAGGCTGTGAAATTTTGTTCATATGAGGCTGTGGAGATTCCTCCCTCCAAAAAAAAAAAAAAAAGAAATGATGGTTTGGACCAAGTTCAGGCCTTTGATGTGTGCTCTGAGTCTGGGAGCCCAAAAGACAGTTGTACGTTTAATGCCCCACTGTTTCTGTACTGGGCACAGACTCTGTTTTCCCTCACCACCTCCTGGATTGCATCTGATCTTGTTTCAACTACCTTTTTTATGCATATGTTTTAATACTACTTTTTTATTATTTCTTTTAATATCGAGTGAAACAATGATAGGTTCTACAGGCCAGTCTCAACCCTATGGACCAGTGTGTCCCAGGGCTGTTCATCAGAGAGTGGCAAGGACTCTTGCTGGGTCATCTGTGAGCGATGCTCCACTCTTCTGGGAGGGCCAGCAGGGCAGAAATGGGAGTCAGGATGCTTCCTAGGGAAAACAAAGTGCAAGGGAAAGGATGTCTTGTTCACAGGGCGAAAATGCCTCCCCTCACCAACGAGGCAAGGGAGTTAGGGTAGCAGACTGGTAGTGGGGCCCTACAGCTCTTGCTCTATGTACTTTTGCTACTACTGCACAAGCAGGACAACAAGGGGGACCATCGCCGCAAGCCATTTGTCAGGAGTGCCAGGGAGATCTGTCCCTGGCTTACAAACACCACCCGTGGCTCTCTGCTGTGATGACTATGCCTGTCTATGTTAAGGGAGCCAGTAACTGGAGAGCAGAGGAGGATGATGGAAAAGGGGAGGCAGGAAGGCTGTTGGTCCTGGACAGACAGACAGACAGATGATTATTGCCTTTAAGATCCTGGGGGACAGGTAAATTGTAAGGGAAGCTGTAATATGCCATAAAACAAATATCTCTTGTTGAGGCTGTGATTTGTCACAGCCAGGAGAGTTATGAATTTTAGTTCAAGAGTCAGTATTATTTTAACTTACCCTTGAGGATCAGGATTCACAGGCTGGAGATGAAGTGAATGTTGTATAAAAATGTTTCCCCACCGGTAAGTGGGTGTTTCTGCTCTTCACTGAGTGGTCTGCGTGATAAGCAGTTTTAGGGAGGGCATTTGGTATAAGGCATAAAATATATCACATTACAGGTGAGAATATGTGGGATCCAAAGCTTTTGATGGGTCTGAAGTGAGACAGCTCTGAAAATGCAGATAACTGGGTCAATGACAAAATGTGTTATTTTAATGCCTTTGAGGTTTTGCTTCTGATGAGTATTTGGGTTCCCACACCTCTAGCTTAGGATAAGAGAGGGGGTTCCAAGCAGGAAATGTCAAGCACAGGCAATGAGAGGGGATAATAACTTGGGCCATAGTGCAAGGGGGAGACTTGTCAGGGATCTCAGCACTGCAGGAGACCGGGGAGGACAGTGGCCTCAGAAAGAGGCACCAGAAGAAGGGGCTGCTTGGAGGAAAGCCAAGTGCCTTTTGACATCTCTGCTCTCTTCCCTAATTGTTACACCCATCTGGATAAATCAGTAACGGTCTGACTCGCAGGGGCTGCTCCAAATCACTGTGTTTATCCATTAGACCCATCCACACAAAGGCATGCTCCCAGGAGGTCTGAATGAAGCACAGCTCAGCCCATAGCCAGGAGACGGCCTCCCTTAATTCTTCTTTGCCTTGAGTAACATCTTTAGACAGTGACTCCCAGTCCTGCATCCTGCACCCTGCCTCTGCCATGCTCCAGACTACCAGGGGATTGGGTTAACGAAACATGGCACTGAAATTTGGCCTCAGAGGAGGCAGCAAATTGGCAAGCCAAGCTAGGACCCATTCGCAGGAGCAAGATCTGCCATCAAGGGTATGAAACCATCTGCCCTCCCTGCACATGCACATTGTCCTCTCCATCCCACTGGGGACGGAGGTGTCCCAGCAGCAGCTGCGAGTCACAAAGGACTTGTTCTAGAGGAAAAGCAAAGGCCAAAATGCGCACACAGGTTCCCCTGCAAGAGCTGATCCTCCTGCTTGTCAGCAGTGTAAGCGTCCGGAAAAGTGTAATCATTGTAAATGTAATTAATAGTGATCTGGGAAGATTATAACTTTCTCTCTCTCTTCTTCTTCCCCCCTCACCTCCAAACTTTCTGGTTGTGCTTTTTTTGGCAACCCCAAAATAGTAATTTGATGCAAACTCTGGCCACAAATCCAATGGAGCTTGATAGGCTTTAAACAAGGGGAGGGGGGATAGGCAGGGGTGATTGCTTTAATAACTGTTCTTGGAGAAAGGCCATTGATGTGTTTTCATTACTCGGAAGAAGAAGAAAGCCAGAAAGAAAACAAGTGGCAGGACAGCCATTAGAGAATAACTATGAATAATTATAGAGTGGGGGTAAAGGCAAGTCCAGGGAATTACTTCAGGGATATAATCATGAGCCCACATCCAGGCCAGTTATTGGTGGCTAAGAAAAGGATGTATCCAAGCGGTGTTTAAGGGCCCCTCTGGTTTGGGTCTATCTCCATCCAGTCTTGCACGAGCCTGCATCCCCATCACAGAACCTGTTGTCCTCGGTGTCTCAGGAGGACCCTGAAATGCTACACGCATTCCTGAACTTACAGCGCTCTGCAGACCTTCAGGGATGGGGCTCCATGCATGGGTCTGGGACAGGATGGAGACAGGATATTTTCCTTTCACAACAGGGAAGCTGAGGGTCTAAGCTGCAGCCTGGATTAGATTAGTGAGGAACTTAACTGTCCTTTGAATGATATGATTGCTCTACTCATTGTGGGTATTTAATGAAGGAGGCCAGCAGAAAGCTCTGCAAGAAATCGAGGTGTGATAGTCAAAGGGAGGAGAAAGGAGAGTTTTCCTTAGTCAAAAGGACTATAAATGGAAACAGCCAGTTCTTCCCATTCCCAAATCCCAGAGTAGTTTGAATGTGCCTGGGAACTTCTGCGGCACCGCAGCAGAAATGACAGCCTGGTTTCTGAGCGCTCTGCAGAGTCAGGCTGTAGAGGTTATGTCTCCTCATCTCTAGAAAGCCTCCAAACCATCCATACCCACTCCTGTCAATGGTGCAGCCAGACACCCACCCATGGGGCTCTCCACGAAAATTACACCTCCCTGCCCTTTGGAGAGGGGTTTTGGTGTATTGCTGGTGGTGATATCAATTCAGGCAAGAACATTTCCAGACACGTGGCAATACAAAAGGAGATGAAAAGCCCAAATCCATCTTGGCTCATGCATAGAGCAGGGAGGAATCCAGAGTGGCTGAAAGACAAAAAAAGAAAAAATAAAATCAGCAGGGTGCAAGAGGTTATTTTCATGCCAACTCCTCGGTTGCTGTGCAAAGGTTCAGGAATGAACGTGCACAGCAAGCTTGGAGGGAGGTGATGGTCACAGTCAGGAGTCATCTCCTCCAGGTAAAGCACTGCTTACTGCTGCTTCGCAGGGCCAGGCAGCAGGTATGTGATCACAGAGGCAAAGGGCATCCCACGTCACAACCAGCACACCCTGTAAGGGACCTCTGGATTCTCGGTCAACTCCAAGCATATTTTCTACCCTAAATCATTATCCTAATGCTCACAGCAGAACCTGCAAAACCTTACAAGGGCAGAAAGGACCATCCTTCTGAGGACAACTGCTTCTTCCAGGAGACACCCCTCTCCCACCACAGCAACAATCCATTGTATTTCTGGGTCACCCATCACCATGGCATCCCACTGCACAGCAAGGTTTCTAAAGCTCCTTAGTCTGTGCCAGAGAGACACGGCAACCCCCTGTATTTTATTGTGCTACAAGGTAAATAATTAGACAATACCTCCAGAAGACAGCAGGCTGGGGCATCTGTTCAAGTTTCCCAGAGACCATCTGAATTTATACTCTTCCTTTTATTTACCATTTTTTCTTCTGGTTATTGATGATGTTTCTCATTTGTTTTTATTAGATGCAGGTGTTTTCTGCACTTCAGCTGGGAGCACTTTCCCTTTTCAGCCAATTCCAGATCTACTTTGTGTCTCAGTCACCTTTTGACTGTGATACTGGAGAGGCAGAGAAAGAGAGAGAAAAAAAGAGAGAGATACTGGGTTTTGCTGCCTCAGCAGATGTGCGTTAAAGTGTTTTAGTGATTCAGTCTGCCTGAGGCCAAAGGAGAGGCATTGTCTGAATCTAAAACAATTAATAACAAAAAAAGAATGTGGGCAGCATGGAGCGGGGGAAGGTAGAGGTGGAAAGCGAGAGAATCACAGGGATATTTCCAGCTTGCAGAGCACCTCGACAAGATCTCCAACCACTTTCAAAGACAGCCCTTTAAACCCACCCAGTCCCCTCTGAGATACAGAAGCCTCATCAGCCCTGTTGCACAGAGAGGGGAAAATGAAGCTGCTTTTGCAATTCATCCCCGGTCATCCAGCATCTCTGGAAGAGGGCCAGCCTCCTCCCCAGAGCTGGACTGCACTTTCCTGATGCCCCAGGGAAGCATGACCCCATATGCAGGCCCATGCCCATGGCACACGTGGCCAGGGGGTTGTGAGAGTTGCAGCACCCACTCGTTGCTGGGCCTCGTGTGTGTGCTGGGAGGGACACTGAGCCGCTCGCCCCACACCTGGGGACCACTCAGGTCCTTCGAGAGCCACCAGCAATGCAATGACCTCTGCTCTCCGCTCTGGCCGGGAAGGTGCAAAGGGGAACCTCTGTTGTCTGCTCATGATGAAACATCTGTCTTTCCCTGTTAGCAAAAGAAACCAATTTCGTCTGTGCTCAGGCAAGAAGAATTTGTCCCCTGAGCCATTTCTGCCTCTATCATTTAAACATCCAGTACAGCCTTTATGCTTTGGTCCTTGTGAAAGACTCTGAGGACCTCCTGATGCTCAGGATCTGAGGTCCCTCACCAAATCCCCCCACCTTGCAAGCTGACTCGGGTGGGCCACAGGGAGATGGAGGCACCCCAGTCACCAGTCACCACTGGAAATCTTGGCAGCCGAGCCTTGATAATGTGAAACAGAGCCAACACAGCCCTGCAGAACACCCAGGCGCTGATCTGGTGAGGAGAGACTCCATTTCTACAAGCGGTTTAAAATTGATACCCCCATGAGGCATGTTAGAAAGCAAAACATTGATGCTGTCTTCACTGGAAGCATCGGTTGCTTTGTTTTTTTAATGACATAGAAAGCTGCTTGCAAAGAGATAATTTCATTCAGCCTAGCCCTTGCTGGATGTGGAAGTCCTTGGAGGTGACTCTCCAACGTATCCAGTATGCCACCTAGCCCTCGCTAGCTCTACTACACTCACCGCTGCAGGACGGGCTGCTCACTCCTGCTGGAAAGGGGCTCCCAGCATGAAGCTGTGAACACTTGTTGGGGTTATCATTGCAAGTAGAAAGGCATTGTCCAAGGGAAGGACAAATATCTTGGGAAGAAATGGCATTTTGCTTCTGACATTCAACCCATTCTCCATGCAAAGTGAAATATTGTGTTGATATCTGCACCGCCTGCTGTTGCTCATCTTTCCTTTCTGCACAGACTTGCCCCATCAGTTCCACTTTTGTCACTTGTCATTTTCCCTCCAAGGATGAAGTACTGGCTTTTTTTCATAACGATGCTTCAGGCACCTGATTTCACAGCCTGTTGGTGTTTTCTAGTACTTGCACATGAAAAAAAAAATATACATTCTCCTGTATAAGCATTTTCTTGCTAATGAATTCCAGATCTACACAAACTGGACAGTGGTTTTGGAGGGAGAAAAAAAAAAAAATCTCACTCTTGTATCTCTGATTCAGTTCTTAATCTTTCTAGATTGCCTGAACTTGTTTGATGTTCTAAGTGCCTCCAAAACACACAGATTAGCCCAAACTGATTAAAGCATATGTTCCATCCTCTTTATCATACCCAGGAAAGTCAGTGCTTTGGCACATTACAGAGAGTATCATAACGAAGTGTGACGTATCTGAGATGTAAAGAACAGTAACTGCTTTCCAAATAATTATTTCTCTTTTTGCAACAGACCCATATGTAACACATGAAGCCTATAGCAACGAAGTATATTAGAAGATGCTAACAGAAACCTTGGTTTCCTCTGGATGCTCTCTGTTCACTCCCCCAAAAAAAGAAAGCATGTCTTTCTTATAAACATAAAACGTGATTGTGATCTCCCTTGGAAAAGCACAAGCCAGGAGAAATGTGATCTTCGTTAGCTGCAGAATCTCCTACAGCTCGTGACCAGCCGTATGCTGCACACTGCCCCGTTGCTGTCTTACTTTCCCAGGGTAGTGGGTTTTTTTGGTGTCAGCAAAAGGTGCCAAAAAGACAGCCCCTGTGAGGAGCATGGACGGCACACACCAGGTGGTCATCTGCAACTCCATCCCAGCTGCTGGGCTCAGTGGTTCAATACGGGTGGTAGCCCCAAGATCCCCATGGCTGAGACCACTTTCATAATGTGGGAGAAAACCTGCCATCAGGGCACATCTCATGGCTAAAATCTTGTCATCTTCTGGTTGAGGATATGACTCAGTTTCCAGGCACGCTTTTGTGGATGAATGTCCTTGCGGCGCAGCATAGAAGTGAAAAGAGGCTGGCCGCAAGACAACTTCACACCACCTGCATTTTGGCCTGCTCTGAAAGCCCAGGAGAGAGTTCCCGGAGAGCCCTAAATTAGAGCAGCCTCCCCAGGGATCCCTCGCACGATCTCTGCCCCATGGCAATCCAGCCGTGCTCAAGCCTCAAGCCTCCTATGCCAGGGCTTGCAGTTAGGCTCGATGGAGGCAGTTCTCTGCACGCCTCACCATTTTGTGTCTCGCAGGCTGAAGTGGGAGTGAAACCTCTCCTCCGCCCCTCTAGATACTCTTGCTGTCTCTGTACCAGGTATTAATATCTGAGGCACACTGTTTCTTAAGGGGTGTAGGAGAGAATGAGGAAAGCAAATTCTCTCCTGCCCTAAACTCTCTCACAAAGTGCTTCCAGATCTCCACATGAACAGTGCTCGCTCTCTGCCTCGTGCTATTTCCTGCAAAGCACCCATTCAGACCAGCGGCAGATTCTCATAAAAATCAGCGGCAGGATGCAATTAATATGCTGTAAAAGTCATAAGTGTCAACTGGAGAAACCGTTTTAAAACACTTCTAGACAAAATCCTAGGGGGTTGCTTTTCTTACCTTAAGGGTGCCTATTTTTTTACAGTTAACTGTGATCTAAGCAGAGATTCAGGTAGTGTTAAATAAAACCTCTGGAAAACCTCTTGGTAGAAAGAAAAGCTGAAAAAAAAAAAGCTTAGAAATGTGGCTTTCTTCTTTGAAGGGCAGGGGGGAAGAACAGGAGGGAGTTGATCTTTACTACAGAGTCCACATGGGGTAGGAAGGCAGTAAAACAAGGAACACCTGAGAGGAGCAAAAAAAAGCTTAAGCATGGAAATTCTGGAGAAGAAGGAGTTAACGCTTTTAAGCAACCATCCGTCCTCTTACCATAGATAAGGGTGCATTCTAGTGGCAAAACCCATGCAATGCAGCTGCATAGATGACTGATCTAAAAAGAAACCGGGGAAATATGAGGTTTGGAGGAGTGTGTGCGTATGGGGGGGGGGGGTTGACTTGAATCACACGTCAGAATCTCACCCAGAATTGGCTGATCCCTTTTAATTTCCCACTCCTCTGGTAGATAACCCTGTGCTTGCGCTCCTGAGTGAACTCCCACCCCTTCGCTCAGCCATTCCTCCCGGCCGGGTTCAGCTCATCCTTCTGCTCCAGGTGTAACATCCCGGCACACAGCTGCCTGGGCGGGCCACGGGGCTGCACACTGCAATTTTGGAGATTCCCTTGCCCACGCTTCCAGCTTCCCCGCTCCTAGCAATGAATGAGCACTAAGGGAGGCAAGTGCGAAGGACCATGGCCCGGAGAGCTGCAACCCTTAGGAATGCAGCGGTGGAACAAAAGACAACAAACCCCAAGCAGTCTGGGACAGAGGATGAGCATTGCAAAGCGCCTTTTTTTTTTTTTTTTTTTCCTTCTCCCTCCCCACTTTGTGCAGGGCAAGAGGCAGAAGAAGAATGAGCTAAAACGTGCAAATCGGACTTCACATGGCAAAATTCCGCTTGTATTCTGGCATGCCCTAAGCAACAGCGAACTTTTCCAAAGAGGAATCTAACACAGTTCTTACAAGCAGCCCAGCCCTCCCTCCTGCTCACTGTCCGGCTGCGTTAACCCTTGCTGTTTGGGGGTGTCAGGGGCACACCCTGGCACTGGGCAAAGCCTCACTGCGGTTTTACACCTCGCCCAGGGGCAGAGGGGCAGGAGAGGAGAGCTGGGCACCCTGCACGCACAAAGGCTCCTTCCCAGACCAGGGCGAGCGAGAACGGCTCCTTGGCGCGCATCCAGCCATCTCCCTCCTGCACTCACCTTTGGAGCTGATGAGTAAGGTGTGTGCACTGGCTTCCCACTCTGAGGGTCTCCAGCCCGCCAGCTACCCGGGCAGCGGATGGGGGTCCCTGCCCCACCAGCACATGGTACAGCGTGCAGGATCAGGCCCTGCTAACTCAATCCCCCCGCCTCCTCCCCAAACTCTGAGCCCTGACCTCTCCCTCCCAGACTCCCTGCAGTCCAGGCTGCCGTGCAACCCAATTGCAACCACTTTTCTCCTTTTTTTATTTCTTTTGCTAAAGCCACGAAGATCTGAACTCCCCCCCCCCGCCCCTCCCCTCCCCATCCTCGGCTTCCCCTTCCCCCTCCTCCTCCCCCTTGTCTCTCCTCATAATATTATCCTTGATCACTGCCCGGGGTTTGAAGCCCAGAAGTCAGAAGCTGTGCACCCCACCCCCACCGGCTCGAGTGTGCACTGATAGGGCCCGCGCTGCTGGCACCTAGTCAAGCTGAGGTGTCATTGGGATCTCAAATTGCAGCTAGGGGCTGGCAGGCAGCCAGAGGCAGTCTATTTAAAAGACAGCCTGTTCTGCAGTATTCAGTCTCTTTAGAAACTTCTCCAGGGGAAAAGTGTTGGGAGATCTACAAAGTGGATTTTTTTTTCCTCTCTTTTTTTTTTCCCCCCTTCCCCCTGTTTTTTACCGCTCCTCTGCAGACTTTGCAGCAAAACACTCCAACTTTGCAGAAAACTTTTTTCCTTTTTTTCCCCCCTTTTTTTTTTTGCCTTTTTTTGGCTTTTTTTTTTTTTCTCCGCTTTTTTTGCCTTTGCAAATCTTGGAAGAGGAAAGCGGGAGGGTTGAACAGAGCCGATCGAAACACAACTTTGCTTCATACCAAGCTTCCCAGCAGCTCGCTGCCTCGGGAGAGACTTTTTCTCCTCCTGCAGAAGAAGAGAGAGGGAAGGGGAGCTTTGCATCCCCTCTTCCTTCTCCTGCGTTTCCCCCTCCCCACCCCCCCCTGCCCCTTGACTGCTTTGATGCATTAATAGCAGGACAGTGGTTTTCAAGGAACTTTGCTCCCTTCCCAACCTGCCTCCTCCCAGCCCTTTGGGAAGAGTGTGTGTGTGCGTGTGTGTGTGAAATCGCCGTCCCACCTCCCCAAACCCCCCTGCTCCTCCACGCCTCCCCTTGCAACCTGTAGGCTGTGCAACCCCTGCAGGCTTTTCTCCCTTTCCCCCCCTCCTTCCCTCCCCCTCTCTTTTTGCGCTCCCGCGGATCGCGGTGCGAATTCCCCCTTTCGAGGCGAGCAAAAGCTGAAAGGAGAAAAAGGAAACAAAAAAAAAAGACAAAAAGCAAACCTAGACACCTCCCCCCTCCCTAACGCCAAAAGCAAAGCAGGAGGGTCTCGCACCCCGAGAATAAACCCCGGAGCGGGGCGCCTGCAAGCAGGGGCTGCGCTTTCCGCCCCTTTTCCTTTTTGAATTTTTTTTTGAATTTTTTTTTTTTTTTTTTTTTTTGCCCCCGAAGGGGCAAGCGGAAAGCAAGCACCGCCCGCCCGCCCCCCCCCCCCGCCCCCCGCCGGCGGCAGCCCCCCGCGCCCCGTCCCGCAGCATCCCTGCCGCGATGCTGCTGCGGCTCCTGGTGCTGCTGGGCGCCTGCCCGGGGCTGTCGCGGTGCCTGGGCTCCTTCGTGCAGTGCGAGCCCTGCGACGGCAAGGCGCTGTCGCTCTGCCCGCCGCCGCCGCTGGGCTGCGAGCTGGTGAAGGAGCCGGGCTGCGGCTGCTGCCTCACCTGCGCCCTGCCCGCCGGCCAGCCCTGCGGCGTCTACACCGAGCGCTGCGCCCGCGGGCTCCGCTGCCTCCCGCGCCAGGGCGAGGAGAAGCCGCTGCACGCCCTGCTCCACGGCACGGCCGTCTGCCTCAGCGAGAAGAGCTACCGCGAGCAAGCCAAGGCCGGTGAGTGACCCTCGCTTCTCCCACCCTCCTCTTGCCCGGATGCTTCTCCGCCTCGCCGGCTCCTTTTCCATCTTTCCGACTGCTGTTCCCACCCCACCACCATCTCCCGGCTGCGTTTTCCCTCTTTCCGGGTGCTCTCCCATGCCCCTCCGCTTGCTTTTCTGCCTTTCCGGCTCCCTTTCACTCTTTCCGCTCGCTTTTCTGCTCCCTCCCACTGGCTGCTCTTCCCTGTCTCCCCGGCTGCTTTCCCATCCTTCCGGCTGCTTTTCCATCTTCCCAGGTGCCCTCCCGTGCCCCCGCTTGCTTTTCCTCCTTCCCTGCTACTTTTCCATCTTTCCGCCCGCTTTTCCATCCCACCGTCCCCCGCGGTGTGCTTTTCTGCCTTCCCGGCTGCTCTTCCATTCCCCTCCACCACCAGCAGCTGCTTTTCCATCTTTCTGGCTACTTTTACATCCTTCTGCCTGATTTTTCTCTCTCACACACACATATACACTCCCCAGCTGCTTTTCCATCTTTCCAGCTATTTCCCCGTTCCTTCCGCTCCCCACCCCCTCCACCGGCAGCTTTTCCAAGCCCCCGGTTGCTGCTTCTCCACCACCACCACCACTTCCCCTGGCTGCTCTGCCATCCCCCTATTGCTTTTCCACCTTTCCAGCTACTTTTCCATCTTTCCGGCTGCTCTTCCACCCACCCACCCCCACCCCCCACCCCCAGTTGCTTTTCCGTCTTTCTGGCTGCTCTTCCATCCCCCCCAGCTGCTTTTCCATCTTTGCGGGTACTCTTCCATCCCCCTAGCTGTTCTTCCATGCCCCCCGCTGCTTTTCCCATTCTTCTTTCCATCCATGCCCTGGTCGAACCTCCTGTTGCATCATCTCACAGTCTTCCTCACCCTCCCTTCCATCGTCACCTCTGGGTTGTCCCATCCCCAATGGAAAGCTTTTCTTCCCCCACCTCCCAGATGCACCCTCTTAGTCACAGCTGCATCCCAGTCCTTCCCCAGTTGCATCCCTTCCATCTTTCCTGCATCCCTGTCTTCACCCTCTCCCTGACCCCTTTCTCTCACCATATCCTCCACCTTGCTCTGGGGCCCGAGCTGGCCTCTGCAGCTTGAGATACAGGGGAGGGCAGGGCACCTCCTTGCAACCATCTGCCCCATCCCCAAAGTCCTCAGCCACCCCAGGGTTTGTTGCTCAGCCTCCCACTTTCTCCTTGAAATCGTTGCAGCCTGCTCCTCCTGGCTGCCCGCTGCTGGACGTCTTTGTTGGGCAACGGGTTTTAGCCCAGGGAGGTGAAGGGAGCAGGTGCATTAGGGACAGGGAATCTGCAACTGCAAAAAATAATGATGGTGTTGCTAATAATCATGAAGAATAGGTTAAAAGCAAGCATGAAGGCTGGCATGGTAGCACCAGTGCAAAAAGCCAAGCTTCTGAAATGTTTGCACCTTGCACGTGACAAAAGCACGAAAGTGCTCCTTTACTTTGGCACTCGTTTAACTCCCATTTCTGGATCCTGTAGCTTGTGCAAACACACTTTCCCTGTACTCCTCCAAGTACATCTGTATTTCTGCCACAGTGTGAAGGGGAGGCAGGGAGGGTGTCTGTATGTCCAGGGGACCGGGGAACCACTTGGCAAAAAAACCCCAGAAACAAACCCCCCACTTTTTTTTGGTCCATGAAAAAGTCATTTTTGCTTGTTAGCAAGCTTCTGCTTATACCCACGCAATGGGAATCCATTTCTCCTTCCTAGCACCTAATAAATCTTGATGCTTTTATTATTTTTCCCCTTTGCTGCTTGCAGGCAGTGGTTGTGTTGCTATGCTCCATCCTTCACAGCAAAACCAAATTCTGTGTGTATAACTTCCCCCCTCCCTCAAATGACAACAAATGTCCAAACTTCCTTAAAATCAGCCAGAAACAGCAAAGCTGAGCTTGGTTTTCTGAAGGGGAGCTGGAAGGGGTGAGGGCTGGGAGGGGACCTGCACAGGGAGCTGAGGGTGAAGCCAGGAGCCACGTTCCTGCCGTGGAGCCCAGGAAGCCGGGCAATAACCCGCTGGCAGTGGAGCTATGCGAAGTATCCCGGAGCGCGTCATCCCCGGTGTTTATTTACTCTGCGCGTATGTGTGCGCGGCCAGGGGCAGGCGGTGTGGTCGGGAAGGCAAAGCTATGCAGCTGAAACTCAGCGGCAGCTGGGAGAGCGGGGCCGATCCTCGTGCCCGTGGTGAGGGTGCCCCGTGCAGACCAAAGGCACCCAGAAAAGCTTTGGCACTTGTCTCCCCGCTTGAATCTCCTCTTGTTCCACCTGCCTCACTCTTCCCAAGAAAGCTGGTCTGTTAGCAGGTGCTTTGCGTGAAACTTTGGCCGGTCCCCTTGTAATATCGCTGCTTCTGGTTTTCTTGGGAGAGGGAGCACCCGCTGAATGAACAAGGAGAGGGATAGGAAAGAGCTTGCAGGTTTCTTGCAAAACCAACCCCTTGGCACTACCTGCACTTCCAGTTTGGACTCCCTGAGCGCCGCAGGGGGCTCTTTTCGACAGGTTTTGTTCGCAGCCGGGAGATGAGCCTGGATCGGAAAAGCTGCTGCAAGAAGCTGCGGGAGACCGGCAGGCTCCTCTTGAGATTTGCACGATTGCAAAAAAGAAATAAAAAATAAATCAGGAATTCCTGAGGATGGGGAGGGAAAAAACTCTCTTGGCATTCGACTGGTAGCGTGTGAGAACAAAGTATATTTTCATAGGCGTGTTTCTAAGCAACGGGGCAAGGAAAGAAATTAAGTTTGACTTGAACTTTCTGGCCTCTGCCAGTTTGGCCAGCAGTGCAGGGACCGTGTGCTGGGGAAGCTGGCCTGGCCCTCTGATCTGTCAATGACCAAAATTGGCCCTGAGCTGCGAACCGCTGAGAAAGAATCAGCACTCTGCAAAATAAACTATGTGACAGCAGCGAGGACTAGATCAAACTGCTTTTCTATCTATTTCTGCTCTTGCGCTGGCTGAGTTTAAAATCGCAGATGCTTTCCTCCTTATAGTCGAGGTGGAGACGCAACAAGCGGTATTATAAGAGCCCAAGCCTGGGAGGCCAGGCTTGGCTCTCCTGTAGACCAGAGATGTCTTGCCTGGGGACAAGATGCTGCTGGGTACCGTGCCTCAGTTTCCTCATCTGTAAGCTGGGCACAGCAGTACTGAGAAACGCTGGAGCTACTGGGCAGAATGTGCTCCTGGTTTGCTGAGAGGTCGGAAATGAAAGCAAGTGTGGGATTAAAGGGCTTTGGTAAGGCTTGTTTTAAGTAGACGGATGTGTAGGTACTGACGGGACGGTCTCTGTTAGTCCTTCCTGGCACAACAGTCAGACACTGTCCTCTACCGAAAGCCAAACATTACGGCTGTAATTGACTGTTCCTGGTAAAAAACCATGAATGAGCTTCATTTATGGCACAGGCTGCAGGAATCTGGATTTTCTCTGTTTTGTTTAGGTTTCCTTTGAAATACACTACGTCTTTCCATTTTTCTCCCCCCGTGCTCCCACCAGACTTCTTCCTGCTGAGACAGCAAGGTCAGGCCAAGCGTCGGGGAGCGGAGGGCACAGATTGGAGCCTGCTGCCCTAAAAAGGCTCGTGGAAAAACAAAGGTTGTCAAATATTTCCTTCTCCTCTCTCATTCCTGCTCTCTTTCTAGAAAGCGAGCAAGACTTGGCAAGTTTCCTCACGAAACCGTGAGCCAACGATAACCAGGAGGGGAAAGGCGGGGGTTGCAGAACTAGCCCTAAGAAAATCGTCTTTGCTGCGTCAGCTGGAAGTAGGCGGAGGAGGAGTGCTGCTGAGCCCAAGTTTCCTGCAGCTCGTGTTCGGTGCAGTCCTTTATCCCTCCCCGACATATTCCCCCCCTACCCTGTTTCTCCTTCCCGTGCTCTTCTTCTGCTCCCCGTTCAGGGATGCGGGGGCTACAGGGGCGAGCGATGGGGACACGGCGGGGCAGGTGGGCAGCCCTTCGCCAAGGTCTGGGGCAAGGGTGAGGGTTAGGGCAGGGGTTGTGGGAGTGGGGTTTGGGACGTGCCAGCCTGCAAACGTGTCGCTTGGGGAGGGACCCGGCGGGTGCAAGCAGCAGGTCCTTTGTGCGAAGCAACTCCCGAGCTGTCAAGGCAAAAGCTAGTAGCAACAGGCCTGCAAAGCCTCGGATCCAAAACAGGAAAATCTCCATTTTTCTTTTGATCTGAAGTTTCAACAACAATAACAATATATAAAAAAAAAAGAAGAGGGTGAAATCCATCAGGTGCCAGCAAGAGAGCCAGGTTTCTGCGGTGTGTGTATGGGGGAGGGAGGGATGGGGTGGTTCAAACAGGAAAGGAGGGGCCTTGGCTGGAAAGATTTTTCGGCAGTCTGGTTTCTAAGGAAGGAGTGAGAATATTAAGTAGTTGATACAAATGAAATTCCTTCTGGGTGCCAGCAGAGTTCACCGGAGAAAAGACGTGGCTCTATGCGTGTGTGCGTGCATGCATGAGTGATAGAGCTGGTCCCAAGCTCCCATGCAGCGCGGTCAGCCTGGACCCGCTCCAGGTGAACGAAGGGAGCCCCTCCAGAGCGTGTACCGCTGCAGCGGAGAACAGGGACTGGCCTTAAATAGGAGCCTCTGCAAACCTGAGGGATGTTGGATGAAGGCTGTGTGCCTCCTCGTGTTGATATTTAAGCACCAGCATCCTGTGCCCAGATGACCGTCGTGGCTTTGGCACGTCGGTGGCGTGAGCGCAGTTGTGTGCAACTGGAAGTGTTTGCATGACTGCGGGGTGAGATGTCCCATCAGGCTCGGAAGAGAGGGGTAGGAGAGCTCGGGTACGTTTTGCACCAGCTTTGGGACAGCTCCTGGTTTCTCTTGGTCATGTAGTTTGGCACACGCATGTCAGGGCAGCCGGGGAGGAAGGAGAGGAGGAGAAGCAGTGAGCGGGCGCTGTCTCGCACAGAGCGTGGTGCTCTGCTTCCTCCTAACGTCCGCTGGAAGTTTTACCCACACTGGATCGAAAGGCGTCGCAGATGTAGGAGCAGCTGCGAGAGCTGTTATAGTGGTGGTGGTTCCCAGCGCTCTTCACCCAAACTGGAAAGCCTGGGAGCAGTCTGGGAAGGGGGGCAGGAACCTCAGCCCCTCCGGGGCTCATCCTCCTCTGCTCAGTGTGGCGAGCCGCTAAGAACAGTTGCAGCTCCTTTCACCTGTGCTAAGTCACAGGGGAGATAAAAGGGCCCATGGCACAGCAAATCCTGCCTATTTTTTACCAAGCACTTAGTAGTGCAAATTCAAGGTCAGAGATAAATAAAAGCAGAATTTGGCTGGAACACACCTGCCCCTCGATGTGGGCTGCAGAGCAGCGGGATTAATGTGCACAAGGAAGATATGCATGTGAGCATACACACACATGTACCCGTATTCACACACCCACACACGCCTGCACAAACATTTAATGTGTGCAAACACACACACGGAGCATTTTTGTCTCTGGGGGCAGAATGGTTTCCAGGCAGCCAGGCAGCACACACAAACCTCTTAGGTGCAGTGGTTCTGCTTATGACTGGCACATTGGTATTTTGCCATCAAGATCAGATACTGGCATACAGACCAGCCTACCCTATCCTCCCACTGAGGGCTGAGAAATGAGGTGCAGGAGGTAAGCGTATCAAACAAGGGGAGGCAAGGAAGGAGATAGAGGCAAGATATTCCTCCCAGCCAGCTGTGTGGATCCAAACTCACCCCCTCCATGTTTGGAGGTGGGTTGTATTTTCTGGATGGACTAAGTCTACGTTAGTTAAATACCCTGAGAGATATCCCAGTGAAGGTGCGGATTGGTTGTGGCTTCCAGAGGGCAGACGATCCTCCTGCCGCATGCCAGGGCTGGAGGGCACGTGGGGGGGGCAGCGGTGCCTGGTGGCATTGGTAGAGGACACGGTGCCAGGGGCACTGAGTGTGCTGGGGCCCTGCAAACTTTTCTTTGCCCAGGCAGCAACAACTGGCTTTTGGGAAAGTGGGAAAGAAGAACTGAGTTGGGAAAAGATAGCAAATTTGCTGAAATGTGGCAAGTTGAGGGCAGGAGAAACAACCTCCAGCACTGAGGAGGAGGAAGCAGCAGGACTTGAGGACATGGTGCATGCAGAGGTCAAAGATGATCCAAAGAGTTTGGCCTGCGTGAACTCACTGGCAGCCAGCATAATAACCACCTAGTCATTTGTAAGATTTTCTACAGGTAAAAAGATAGATATTATCTGTTTATCCTCAGGACAGGTGTAGCCAAAAGCACAAGGAGGCTCTGCTGGCGAGGAGGAAAGGGAACCCCGGCCCACGTGCTGCAATCCTTAAGACCTGGACCCCCAGGCCCATTTAGTGAGAGCCTCCATGCCGGGTCTCCCTGGGGTGATGTGCAGGGCTGCCTGTGGGTCACGGAGTGGCGTGGCAGCTGTGCCCACGCTCCCAGATCCGGGGGAGCTGCCCATTTGAGATCACTGGGCACGGGTCATGCTTGATGCCTCTGCCCATCCAGGAAGGGTCACGTCACACCTGGTGATGAAGGAGTGAAATCCCCCATCCTCTCACCACTCAACCCCCGCAAGACACTGTCTATTCCTTCAGCTGGGTAGCCAAGGCAACTCTCAGCAAGATGTTGTTTTTGAGGTGGGTCTTTGATGCTAGTGATCAGAGGGGACCCCTCAGTGTTTATGTCAAGCCATGGCTTGCCGTTAATCCCAGTGGAAGCCAGTGTAGTGTGTTTGCAGAAATCTGGGACTTGGTGGTTTGAGGCAGGCAAATTTGCTCTTAAGGAAGCAATTTCTCAGCATGTTTTGGTGGATCTCCTGTCTGTTTATGATGTTACCAGGACAAGTGCGCTAACTGCCCATCAGTCCGTGTCTTTTAACCATCAGCTTCTGGCTGCGAGACCACACCTGCCTTAAGCTATGCCTGCAGGAAGGTCCAAGCCTCCCTGGCTGCAGAGAGGCTCTGGTCAACAGGCTAAACTTTGAGAGGAGGCATCTTAAATTTATGCCTGTGGAGTCAGTGGGCACTTCTGTGTGTTTGCATAAAGCCTTGCTCTCGCTATTGCCCTCATTCTCCAGACCCCTCTGATATTCCCATCATTTTTCCCTGTGCCTCCACCCTTTTGATACTGCCTCTTTCACACAGAATGTGGAAATGGGGGCATCAATACCCCCTACAGCAAACTGGTACATCATTCCCTATTAGCCTGGCAGGGCTTGATCCTGCAAGATGCTGAGCACCTTTTTGCTAGGCCCAGAGCATCATAGGCTTTCAGGCACCTAATCGTCTTCATGGGACCCAGCTACCTCAGTCCTGGAAGGACTGTGAGGCCAAAGCTGAAGACACTGTTGGCTTCAGCAGGATTGGAAAGCTCTTAGCAGCTGCCTGCCTTGAGGGCTGTTATTGCAGTTTGGTTTGTTTGCTTGTTGGATGGACACAGCTGGCTCACTGATGGAGATAATTGTTATGTTGATGGAGGTAACTGGTCTGGTTGCTATTTAAGGACAAGAAGGTAATCCTGACAGATACTTAAGGAAATGATCCCCTAGCTAAACAAGAGAGGGAATGTATGTTAAAGGTAACTTTGGGGGCAAAGTTGGCCAATAGACATAATTCTTTTTGTAGAAAACCAGTAGAAATACTTTCTTTTTCCAAATTCACATGGGATTCACCCTTGGAAGACAATTAAATCAACAGACCCATTTATTATTCATGCTTAAGAAATCAGATGTTATGCGTTGGACTAATGATGAAAATCTAATAATTAAATAAGCCAGTGAACAACTATGGAACCTGGCTTTCACTTTTTAATTTAAAGGAGATGCTGGAAAAGAAAAAAAGTTCTATTAGGGAGGGACTGCATGTCTTATACCTGTCCAACAGTCAATTACGGTGCCGCCACAGCCACATGTATGTCTTAATACATCTTAATAATGTCTAAACACTAAGTGACATACAGTCACTTTACTTTCACTTGTGACTCCTGCTTTCCTGAAGAAACAGCAGAAACGGGTGAAATTTTACCGCATCATTTCATAAGCATTTCAGTATTCAGTTATTTGGTTTTGTAATAGCAGAGGCAGCTTGAGGTTGCAGGAAAAACAATGAAGTGCAACAGGGATCTTATCAATCCAGAAAGGCTCTGGACTGTCGTGCTTTAACCCCAGCCGGTAACTAAGCACCATGCAGCCGCTCACTCACTCCCCCCACCCAGTGGGATGGGGAGAGAATCCGGAAAAAAAAAGGTAAAACTTGTGGGTTGAGATAAGAACAGTTTAGTAGAACAGAAAGGAAGAAACTAATAATGATAGTAACAACAATAATAAAATGACAATAATAATGAAAGGATTGGAATATACAAAACAAGTGATGCACAATGCAATTGCTCACCACTTGACGACCAATGCCCAGTTAGTTCCCGAGCAGTGATTCCCCCCCTGCCCCAGGCCAACTCCCCCCCAGTTTATATACCAGACATGGCATCACATGGTATGGAATACCCCATTGGCCACTTTGGGTCAGCCACTTTGGGTCAGCTGTCCTGGCTGTGTCCCCTCCCAACTTCTTGTGCCCCTCCAGCCTTCTTGCTGGCTGGGCATGAGAAGCTAAAAAATCCTTGATTTAGTCTAAACACTACTTGGCAACAACTGTGTTATCAACATTATTCTCATACTGAACCCAAAACATAACACTATACCAGCTACTAGAAAGAAAATTAACTCTATCCCAGCTGAAACCAGGACACGGACCTGTGGCAAAGGGTGATCAGCTGTCTTTCTTGGAGTTTCAGACTCCAAAATTGAGATCTGCACCCTTTGCTCCATCAAGGGACCCGTGATATTTTTTTAACATTGAAAAGCATCTTTGCATCGTGTGGGACCAAAGGGGTTAGTGTATGCAATGGTACAGTGCAAGGAGGGAGATGGCTAGGAGAGGCAAGAGTCATCCGTTAGGATCAAGCTTGGGCAAGTTTCTGCTTATCAATATTGTCAGAGTGTGAACATCAAACTTCTGGTACTTTTTTGTGGTACTACTTAGGTGGACTGAGAGATTAAATAATGGCCAGGCCTACCCCAGGCGAAGGCTTTCTGAGAGAAGGAGCCATTAAGAAAGTAGAAGAGAGTCCTGAGGGCAGAGGTGGAAATCTCATCACTCAGAGCGTGTAAAAGTCAGGTTGGACAGTACATGTGACGATGTGTCATCTGGTGCTGACACAGAGATGAGCAATGGATGATCTCACAGATCTTTTCCATCTGGTTTAAGGCAGAGCTGTGAAAGTCAGGCTGAAGGCCTAGAAATTAATCCAGGCTAGGCTGGAGGTTGCAATCACAGTTGCACGCCTGAAATACTTGTGGTGTTGGAGCAGTTCTCATCTAGCACCGGACACAGGTGCATCTCCAGACTCCACCTGATGTGCCTTCACCTCTTTCTCTGGGGCCGGCAAAGGGTTTGGATTCTTGGCTCTTCCAGTTACTGGCTGCTGTTGAGGCTGACGGACACCCTCAATAACATAAGCTAGGATGGATCTTGTGATGGAGACCACCAGCCTCAAGTGGGAGCAGCCTCTCCCAGATTCAGTTTCAGTAGGCCAGTTGTGAAAAGCTTCTGCTCAGTATGAAACTAAATCAGATTCAAAACCCTGACTAAAAGGCAAAAGCCACCTTCATCCATAAGCAGGCCAGAGAGCTTAGCATGAACTGTAGTGGCTACATCTCTGGTAGGACATCCTCTTCTCGGGATCATCTCCTTTAATAGAGAGGTTTCCTCTTAATTGCATGTTGTTCTCAGGGTAAAATGCTACAATATCCACAGTGACATCCCAGCTTTTGATGGCTGCCAGCAACACTCTTCTTGGTTACGGTTCTCTTTCTAAGGCCTTCTTAGCACCTGGCTCTACTATGATTTGTCATGTTTGGGTTTCAGTGATCAAGAGTATCAGCGTCCTGGCAGCATCCTGCTTTCAAGTCCAGGTTTCTTGACATCTTGTGTATATTGACACCTGCCTTCAGCTGAGTTTTGGAGACAGGTCCCACATAGTCCAAGGGGGCAAGCTACCTACTCTTCCTCCCTAGTGTCATTTCCTCCACTGCTGCTGTTGAGCTACCTCCATCCAAAAAAGTCCTCCTTGTGCCCTTCTTTCTCATACAATAATGATAGCTGATGGATGCTCTTAGGCTTCTCTTCCAACCCATCACATCTCCATTCCTAAAGACACAGCAAGATTTTTTTTCAGGTGATCCCTTCCCACCTGGTGGCCAGATGAGCAGTTCAAACTCTTTTATTTTCATTCAGAAGACCTGAAAATATGTTTGTATTCTAGGAAGGTTTTTCCCATCTTTTTGCCACAGATAAACCCCACAGAGAAACTGCTGGTAAACAATTAAATTATGCTTGTCAGGAGCTACTTTAGATTTTCCTCACCTTTACTGTCAGTTAGGCAGAGACTGTCATGCAATCTTCTTCCCTGAGTTTTCCTTCTTTGCTCTTTTCTGCTCTTAGTTCCTTGGCATCTGGGTGAGTTTTTTGCCACCTTTATTACAAGCGATGGAATCTGCCACTAGGGTGGCTTTGTTGGAAAAGATGCAAGACTGAGAAAGACTGAATGATTTCATCCTTTCCAGGAAGGAAGAATAAGTCTTGGTCACTATGATATTGAAAGTTGTTTTCTTTTGATTTCTCTGGGTTATTCTTCAATTCAGCTCTCAGCTTCTTCTGCAGTTTCAGCATATGGAATGGGAAACATCTGTAGTCTCCAGATGATATGAAGGAAATATGTTTTATCTTCCTATCATCAGTGCATCAGCAACAGGAGCTTTTTGATGTAAATCTAATCCTGAAATACTTCCTTCCCCTCCACTTGCCAATTCAGTTCCCTGGAAGATAACTTTGTTCAGGAAATGTCAGGCTTATGCAAGCAGCTATCTAGAAACAGAGTGCCTGCAATTTTGCAAGATGGCGCATGTCGGCATCATTTAATCATAAAGGATGGATGTTTGTTCATCATCTTCCCATAGGGAGAAACTCTGGAAAGTTTCCCAACTCTTTTACTGGTTAGACATTTTGGGTTCCCTCTTGCACTGAAACGGCTGTTGCTGGGAACCCCAAGTCTCTGGCCACACTGCCTGTCCACCACAGGCCGAGACCTTCACCTGAACTTGGTGTGTCCTGTATATGCATTGCTAGCTCCCAAGCCTCTGTTGAGAATGGATTGTAGCCTGATTTAGGAGCTCTCCAGAGAGAAAGAGACAGGTCAAAGATGACAGTGAGCCGCCATCCTTGCTCGTACATCCCAGGTCAGAACCAGCCCAGCCCTCCAGCTGGTGCCCAGACTTGGCTCTTCCAGCACAGCATAGATGCTTGAAGCCTGCTGAACTAACAGCTAGCAACGTGTAGGGAAGGAGCTTACGTCATGGAGATCCCCATCTCTAAACCTGCTTTTCTCCTTGCTCTAGAGAGTTGCTCCCAGGGACTTTTATTTTGTGGCTGCAGCAAGGAAGGGCAGCTCAGGAAAGTATCATTTGGCACACAGCAACGCAAATCCTTCCTTACGGTTCAAGTTCCCATAGCCGTACCTCTCCCACCTCCGTGGCACTTGCTGGCACTGCGGAGAAGTGGTGCTGACCCAGAGATCTGTTCCTACAGATAGGCCCTGCACTTCCAGGGCAGACCAAAACATGAACTAGTTCCCTTGAGAGCTCCTTTCCCACATGCTGAGCTGCAGTTCTCCCCCATCAGCTCTGTATGAGAACACTGAGGTCATCAGACCAATGATCTCCCTTTCCCATGAATCCTTTGTGAACCTGGGGGCAGCCCAAGCACCTGATATTCATGCTCCGCAGGTGAGCCCTGGCTGATGCAGCAGAATCTGCATCCACAGGTTTCTGCTAAGGAGACACAAATCTCCTGAGAAAGAGCTGGTCTTCCAGGCTAGTTCAGAAAAGCCCAAACAATAACTTTAAAAAAAAAGGCCACAGTATAGCACATCCCTCTGCCATCCATCCCCGCTCTCCAAGGCTCTTCTGGTATTCCTGAGCTGTTCCCAAGCATCCTACTGGGCCTTGGCTTAATAGAATGGAGATAAGTCTTAACCTAGGGTTGAGTCCTTCCAGCCCTCTGGCTGCTTTTCCGTCTCTTCTCTGAGCTTGGTCCCACTGATCCATATCCTTCTCTTTAAAGGTGCCTCTGTGGGACAAGAGAGTGAGGTCCCAGCAACTTTCACCATGCTGTCACAGGGATTTAAGGTACTGGGATACCCCAGAACTCTCTTCCAAAAGCTTGTGTGGATTTTGGGCCATGGACTATTTGGATTCTGATCATATGTCTTTGGTAGGGGACTGGGCATGGTGGGGCAGAGTGGGTGTTTTTGTGGGTGCTCCATGATGCTTTGGCAGCTAAAGACTTCCTTCCACACCCTGCAAATCACAAAGGTGATTTGCTGCCTTCAGCAGCCATTGAGGTACCTAATTCCCAGTGAAGGAAATAGAGTCTGGGTTTTCTTACCGCTGGTCCTGTGCCTATAAAACAGTTTGGCACTTCTGGCCATGAGAGCTGCACCACAGGCTGCAAGGGGACCAGTACTGAAGAGATGGGGGGATTTATCTTTCTTAACTTTACACCTTTGGAGGCCTAAGGGAGGCCACTGGAGTCACAGGAGGAGAGACTGGAGCCTCCAGAGATATGTCGTTCCACCCTAAAATCGGTGCCCAAGCCAAATGATGGGGCTGGTCACAATTTGGAGGGTGCAGCATCTCTGCAATGACTTAGACATGGAGTTGAGCCATCCAGCGAAGCCCCAACACCTCTGTGTTAGCGGACAGGCATTACTTAACACAGATCTGTCGTAAATGCCTGTTCCACATCGCTGGGACTTGGGGGAGGTGGGGTGGCAGTCCAAGCACGGCTGCTGTTTTTCTGTCCTTCTCAGTGTGTGGTGTCTCCTCCCAGGCTGTCATCGCCCGCGAGCATCACCAGCGTGCTCCCTTGCCAGTCCCCTCCAGACCGGCCGCGCCGGCCTGCCGTCGAGTCCCCACCAAAGCACAAAAGTTCGTCGGAAGTCCAAGGCACATTGCAGCTGGCTCTCCCGCAGCCAACGCCCTGGGCTAGTGGAGGGACTGGCTGGAGCCTGCATCCCCGGCCCTGGCTGCTCCTCCTCCGGTGGGTGCCAGACGGCCTCAGGCTGGGCGGCCGCCTGAGATCACCGCCTGACTTCACCGGGGCGGTGGTCTGGAGCAGTGACTCTGGCCCTGGGCATCGCGTCTGAGCCGGCTCTGCTGCCCACCCCCGCGGGGCTGTGACGGGGGGCTGGGGGTCGTTCACCGCCACACTGGGCGCTTGTGCCTGTGACGGGAACATAAACGAGCTGTTCTTCATTAGGGCAGTGAAAGCTCCCTTCTGTCTGGGCTGATCCCGGCAGCCTCTGGGGAGCTCAGGAATGCTTTTGCTCAGTTGTGCTCTCCAGCTGCCAAAGGGCGCGAGATGAGATGACCCTCCTCGCTCTGCATCCCTTCCCTGCCTGCATTTCAAGAACGCAAACACAGCAGCTGTCCCTGTGTGCTGACCAGGAGGGAGGGAGTTTTATTTTCCCATCATGGTCACAGGTGTAAGTCCAGGCTGGGGAGGAACTTGCCTCCATCCCAGGAGGTTTTGGTGTAGGTAAGGCACGTCCCCTCCTCTGGAGTGCGGACAAGTGGGGAGGACAGCTGGGGGAAATGCACAATGGGGGTTTTTACCAGCCAGGGACCTGAGCACAGACTTCCTGTATAAAAGCCAATCTGAAGAAAAATGGGTACATCTCTAACACAATTTGCAAGTGCAAAAGCTGTTTTCAGGGACAGCACCGATGTTCCTTCTCTCCCAGCCACAGGGTGCCCAGGGAAGCTGTTTTGCATTGCCCAGCAAGAACCAGTACCATAAAGGATAGGGGAGGAAGGAGAAGTGGGAGGATCCCGTCCCTCCGGCAGGTACAGGGAAGAAGACAAACATTGATTTCAGCAATCATTGCCTCTGCCTGCGTGTGTGTGTAAAGTCCAGCAGGAAGATGTAAGAAGCCAGCTTGGGGCTGGGCAGATAATGGAGCCGCCGTAGATAGCAGTCTGCAGCTGTTTGTGCCGGAGAGGTGTTGTTATGGGTGAAGCTTTGAGGGAATGTCCAGATCTGGCTCTGATTAGCACTTCGGGGTCCTGATTGATGGGAACTGCAGAAGAATCCCTACCTCTCTCCCCCAGCCTCTCCCGTAAATTTTTTCCCTTTTCTGTTGCCAGCGTCGGCTGCCTAGGTGTCTGATCCCAAAATGTTGTCCCTCTCCCCCAAAAAGAAAGCCAAGGTGTCAGAGATCACCTAGCTAGGTTTGGAAAATGCCACGTTGTTGTAAGTGGCAATGGGACAGAAACTGGGGTCCTCCAGAGACAGCTGCCACCAAGGCCCAAAATCACAAGGAGCCTGTTGGAAAAGCAGGGTGGGGGATCACTCATGGAGTCCTGCAGCTGAGGATATTTTCTTCCTGGGAATACTTGGCGGTAGCTCTTCATCCTGGGGGTAAATCCTCCTCTGGTGGAAAGCAGAGACATTGTGCACTGTTGCACTGCACTGTATAGTGGGAGATGCTGCTCTCTAAGCAGCAATGTTTCAGCCTTGGGCAATGTAAGCCTTAATTTCCATCTTGCAATGAGCACCTCTAAACAGAGATGGCTGAGTTTCGGGGCAAAGGAAGGACAGGGCAGTTTCTCAAGGTCTCCACCAGTGACATTTGCTGTCATTCCTATGCTAGTTGTTTAACTGAGATCCCCGTTAAGTCTTTCTCCAACACCTTCCTGCTTAAGTGGTGTATTATGCTAGTGCTCATGCTGTAAATAATAATAATCATGATAATAATCAAGAGGGCTGTTTAGCAAAGTTGTGCTATGGTTGTGCTTGTCCTTCTTAGGTGCATTGTGGCTTTGGGAGCGGGGGGGGGTTGAACAGGACAGCAAGTCCTCTAGCAGTGGGCTGTGGATGTAACAAGCACGGATCATTAGCAGCAGCGGTCAATAGATAACTTTTCCTACCTTCCTGCCAGAAACCGATGAAAATGTATTACGAAAATTCAAGCCTCCTAGCCATTTGGAACAAGCTTCCTGCTCCTCTCTGTAACGTCAGCAAGCAGGGAGGTGGTGTTCCCACACGCCCCACACCCACGTGTGTACGCACACACACACCCTGTGGGGACCTCACACGTGTCCAAAACGTCTGGAGTACAGAAGCACACAGGCTGGGTTTTGGCCTAGGTGCAAGAAGGTGCACGGACTGCTCTGGGTGATGTCTGTCAAGATCAGCAGGGAGCAGGACAGGAGCAATTTGCAGTTTCCCAGAAACTGGGCCTGGTATTTTGCTACTCCGTGTGCCTTCTGTAGGGGCAGGGTGAAAGGGTTGAAAATGGCTCCCGCCTGGAGCAGGGAGAGGGCACTAAGCCCTCAGCCCTGAGGCAGAAGACAGCCCACACTCTGCTATGGGTATTTTCTACCTCCCAGGGCTCATGGGAGCCTGCATGAATTAGGACATCACCAACAGTCCTTCTGGCCTGACTTGTGTCGGGAGCATCTCCAGATGCTCACCCCTCTTTCCCTGGGTCCTCCAGGGGCACCACAGCATCAGACCAGACACAAAGCCGTGGGGTGGCTCTGAGTTGAGTTCAGTCTTCTGCCTTGGCTGTAGGGTCAGCATCCCCTTGAGGTGGCTACAGCCCAGGTCTCACCTCCAGACTAGCCAGGCATCCTCAGTTTGTCCAGCAATGCCATTCTTCTGTGTGGCCAGCGAGCCTGGGACCTCCGCTGAGAGGTCACCTCCTCCTGAGGAATGGAGAGAAGGGATGGAGATATGAAAGCCAGCCACCTCCTGCTTCCCACTGTCCCCTGCCTGGGGACACGGTGAGTAGGGCCTTCCTGTGTATGCCTTGTGCCCATAGCTGACATACGGAGATGTAGCACGCTCTGCCTCTGCAAACAGCCGCCTGTCTGAAACCCAACCGCCAGGCTGGCAAGGCGGAGGGGAGTAGGCGGGAAGGGGCTGTGCGGCAGGCCAGATCCTGACAGTGAGGGAGGAGGAACTCCAGCCTCCTTCCTGAGTCTCAGACAGGCACAATTAGGGCTCATTTGGGGAAACTGGGCATTGCTCCTGCTGGCATCTCTTCGGGAGCAGAAGTACAGCGGTGCCAGCGCTGCTTGCCACGAGCCAGCCCCCGGGGTGGCAGATGGAGGTTAACGAATGAGCTGGTGAGCAAGGATGGACAGGCGGGTGCAGGGGCTCCGGAGATGCTGACATGGGTGTCTGGTCCTGGCTGCAGCGGGTGGCTGCAGGTTGATATGGATGAGCTGGGCAGGAGGCGAAGCGGGGGGACTGTGTGAGTGCTGCCTGCCCCAGCTCTGCCTTTCTCTCTTGTGTTGGCACCGGGAAGGTCCCCCACCAGCTGCCCATAGCTTGTCAGGAGTTTGTGTGTCAGATACCTATGCCCTTCAGTTTGTCAAAATTGTCTTGATAGTATCAAATTAGAGAACAGATAGTCGAGTGCATGAGCAGGGGCTGCTTCAGCCTTGTTGCTGAAGGAAGTCAGGCTATCAAAAACATCAGAGGGTGGAGGAAAGGCATCTTTCCAGGGCATCCATGGGGTTCTCACTGGGAAATAAAGACCCAGACTAGACACCACTGCTGAGTAGCAGATGGTGGACGAGTCCCACCACAGCCGTCCCTTGTTATATCGCTACTTGAGCAGGGACCCATGTGCGCTGGGGAGGGCCAAGGGGGTCGGTTCCAGGTGCTTTTTTGGCCCTGCAGGAAGCACTGGAGTTAGGCTGGGAACTGGGCAGCTTTCAATGCACGCCAGCCCTCGGCTCCATCTGCAGAGCACTGGGCTCCTGTGGCTCCCACGTCCCCTTGCTGAAAGGGCTCCACATTAGTCCCCAGCTGCCAGACCGCTCTGGCTGGCTGGCAGCTTGCAGAAAGCAGAGAAATAAGGTGTTTGCAGAGGCTGAAGCTGCTGACTGTCTGAGCAGGCTCAGCCGCTGCAAACACACATTGCACTGCGAGTCCTGGGAACTGGACACCCTGTGCTGTTTATCTGACTGAATCCTCATTGCTTTGTCCCATTTGTTTGTTATTTTAGGTTTGCCCAGGTAGCTGTGCCTCTCATGTTTGTTATTGCAGGGGTAATGAGCTGTGCCCCTCTTGTGTTATTGTAGGGTTGCCTGCACCGGTGTGAATCCTCCCCTCCCTTTAATTACCTTGGGGAGCAGCCTAGGGAGATGCGCTGGCTCTGCTGCATCCAGCCCTGGCAGTCGGTGCCAGAGGGGATTCCTGGGACAGATCACAGTGTGTTTCATTGCCGTGGAAGGGCTTAGTCACTGTGGATGTCTCCGGTCTCCTTTCAGACCTCGAATTGCCACAAAATCTTTGTGGCAAAGGATGCTCTTCTACTGCACCTTCTACAGTGTCATTTCCTGGGGGGACAAGATCATTCCCAATTTAATCAATTCCTTCTCTATCCCTTGTCTTTCATCCCCTTATAATAGAGGAGCCCCAACCTGTGGGGGCCTTTGAGTCCTGCAGCAAGAAAAAAACCCCAAACGTACAAGCATCATGGGGCAAAATGGCAAGAGAATTCCATCCTGGGGATATGTGTGAGTCCTGGGGATGGTGCATGGGGTTATTTACATTGCTGTGGGCAGTTAGGAAGGTGCTGAGTCTGGGATGCTGACCCAGCTCTGTTCTTGTGCAAAGAGACAAAAAAAGGCTGCTTTAATAAATAAGTAGCTGTGGAAAACTTTCCAGTTTTGCTGGAAGAGGGCAGGTCTGCCTTGGCAAGGAGGAAGAAGAAACCGGTAGCTGTGGCAGGCCTGGGGGTCCAGCAACCAGCCTGTTTCTCGGCCACCTCCAAGGCCACCCAGCTGGGGCTGTGTGTGACAGGCCAGTGCTACCATCTGCTGCTGAGCAGTGCATCCGTCCCCTCTTGCCAGGCATCCCCTGGGCACCCCTGGGCAGCCTGGTGGGGCAGAGCCATCCTCCTCGCCCCTGGGGTACATCTGGGCTCCAGGGAGCTGCCAGTCTGCAGGGAGACTCCTGTTCGCCTTGTTCGGGGGTGTTTATCCGCTTTTATTTTCATCCTGAGCCTTTTTCTTATGTCCCAACAGTGATGTTGTGATTGGTTCCCTGCCACCTTCACCACAGGGTTGCAGGAGGGGATGAGCGGGGTTCACTGGCATCGAAGTCACTGGAGACACCGTGCAGGGAGGGATTTCAGCCACTCTGATGCTTTTCCTCCCACCGCAGCGGGTTCCCCCATGCCTGCTCGCTGGCCCCAGCACAAAACTGGCGTGAGCGCAGGGCTGCTGGGAACCAGGGACTGGGAGACTGGGAGCCTCAGGAGCCTTAAACTCTGTTCAAATTTAGTCCAGAAATAACCCTTTTTCACTCCAGTGGCTGCACTAAATGTCACAAGTCATCTAAGTTTAGCCTGTCACCAGCTCTCTCCTATATATAACCATGCAGGGCTCCTGACTGCATCCTGCTGGCACAGGTCACACTGGGGCGATCCGGGTGGTGTATAGGGAGGCGACTGCCATGGGCAGAGCCTAAACGCTCTCCTCCCTTGTCGTCGGTACTATTGGTGGCAGCTATGGTCAGGCAGCACTGCTCGGCAGCGTTACCCCAGGCTTTGCCAGCTGCTCAGTGGGTGGCAGCAGACAGGGGCTGGTTCAGTCCTGTGAGTGTGGGGCTGCAGACTGAGGACCCTGGAGATCCCAGCACTTGTCAGACGTGTCTTCGGCATCACTGCCGAAGTGTCTGCCCAAACATATGGTGGCTTTGCTGTGGGATTGACCTTGACTTTGGAGTTGTCTCATCTTCGAGCATCCCTAGCTTTTGCTCTTGCATCTGCAAGGCAGGGTGGGGTGTGAACTTGTCACTTAATCTTCTCACCATGGCTAAAGAGGGGCTACTCTGCCACATTTTGTGTGTCATCTGGTCCTTTCTGGGTTTGGGATAAGCCATCCACCAGTCCTTCTGCGCTGACACACTGCAAACAATGGTGGCCTTATATGTAGGAGCCCATCCTGACTCCCAGCTCCTCCATGCCCTCAGACATCTTCCTGTCCTGAGCTCAGGGGTCACACAAAAGCCATGCCAGGTCCCACACAGTGGGATAAAGCCAGGGCTGTAGGCAGCAGCTGGGAAAGGGATTTCTTTGGTCATTTGTTCCCATCCTGCCTGGTGCAAAGATGTCATCTGGGGTCAGGCAGGAGACTCTCTGTGCAAAAGAAAGCCCCAGTCAGCTCATGGAGACCTGACGGTTTGGTACCCCTTCCCTTCCAGAACGGGAGTCCCGAGAGCACGAGGAGCCAACCACGTCAGAGATGACAGAGGAGACGTACCCACCCAAGGCCTACCGGCCCAAGCACGGGCGCCTCTCCGAGCTCAAGGCTGAGGCCCTGAAGAAGGACCGCCGAAAGAAGCTGACGCTGGCCAAGTTTGTGGGCATGGCGGAGAACACGGCGCACCCCCGCGTCGTCATCCCTGAGCTCCGGCAAGAGTTTGAGCTGGTGGGTGCCTTCGCCTTCCCTCTGGGGGGCTCCTGCGGGTGGGGGGGCTTTGCCCCCTGGGGACCATGTGCCGGTGAGGGGGGACAGGGGACCTGGGGGCATTTGCAGCTGGAGGCTTGCTGCAGGGTGCTCCCCTTCTCGTGCTCCATCTTCTCCCTGCTCGCAGGGTCCCTGCCGCAGGCACATGGAGGCATCCCTGCAGGAGCTCAAGAGCAGCCAGCGGATGGTCCCACGTGCCGTCCACCTCCCCAACTGCGACCGAAAAGGCTTCTACAAGAGGAAGCAGGTAAGAAAGAGCCCTACAGAGGGATGCTTCCCATCCAGGGTCTGCTGCCCTGGATGGAAAGGATGGAGGTTTTTCCTCTACTGGACTGGTGGGGAGGGTTGCTGTGAGCATCTCCAGGCACAGTTGGTGGTGGGTGGCCTTGCTGATGGCTGCAAGTGCCATCTGGCCTGAGGCAAGCATCCTGAAGGAGCTGGTGTGGGAGGAGGAAAAGGCAGAGAGCCCCAGGCTGGGGTAGCAGCAGGGATGGAGATGTGCTGAAAGCAGAGAGCCGGAGCTAGGTCCTACCCAGGGGATTGCATCGCTGGGGTGAAAGGGGCAAAGCACAGGGCTGGTCCTGGTACCAGTGCGAGGAAGCCACGCGGCGTCTGGAGGCCAGCTCCTGATCTCTGCCCTTGGGTATCTCCCCAGTGCAAGCCCTCCCGAGGCCGGAAGCGTGGGTTGTGTTGGTGCGTGGACAAATACGGCATGAAGCTGCCAGGGACTGACTACCTGAGCGGAGACCTGCAGTGCCACGCGTTCGACAGCAGCAACGTGGAGTGAAGTCGCATCCCCTCCCTCTGCCCCATCACTACCTACCCAGGCTCCCTTCCACCCTCCCCTCCGCACCTCCCCGTGCCCCGGGACTCCGATTCCTTTCATCTCATGTAAGAAGAAAAAAAGAAAGGAAAAGAAAAAAGAGAAAGGAAGGAAAAGAAAAAAGAGAAAGGAAAGAAAAAAAGCAAAAGGGAAAGAAAGAAGTAAAGAAAGGAAAAGCAAAAAGAAAAGAAAGGAAAAAAGAGAAAAGAAAAAGAAAAAGAAAAAAGAAAAGAAGAGAAAAGAAGAGAAAAGAAAAGAGAAAAGAAAAGAAAAGAAAAGAGAAAAGAAAAGAGAAGAAAAGAGAGGAAAAGAAGAGAAAAGAGAAAAACAAACCCTGAAGAAACTGAGGACTCGGAATCTACAGCAGCCTCTTGACAACAAGGACTCAGCAAGGAAAGGACAGAGCCAGAGACAAACCAGCTGCGGCCACTCCACCGTCCCGCGCCTCCCCATGCCTCTCCCTAATGCCACCCACGCCCCCCTGCCATGAGCAGAAGCCACCCTGATGTAGGAAGCTCTCCGAGTTGGTGATTTTCCAGTATGGGTTTTGGGCAGGTTAATTTTCTTTTTTTTTTTTTTTTTTGGGTTAGCTAGTTGTTTTCTAAAGGGTCTCAAGAGAAAACCTTGTGGCCACCAGCATTCCCCCTCCTCGCTGCGGTCCTCCGGAGTCTCCTCCCCACATCACTGGGACTCACTCGAGTCAATTTGACTTGACTTCAGCCTCAAACGACCACCCCGGATCCAGGCAGATTTTGACACGTCGGGAGGAGGAGTGGGACTGCTGGTTTCGTGTCTGGAGATGAGCCAGGGAGGGAAACACAGCTCCTGCAACGGCATGAATACTCCCCCAAAAATATTTGTGGACTTCAAAAAGAAATCGTCCAAAAAGGAAAGATACCCTTCTCCATCTGGTTCCTCTCAAATGGGAGGTCAGAAATCTTTTTGGACAAGCGGGACTCTAACCATTGTCCATCCAGGTGTGGAAGTGTTTGTCATGTGCATGTGTGTGTGTGTGCACAGATGTGGCTTTTCCTCCTTGCAAAACTTCACCTCAAAACCTGCAATCTGGAGGGCTTAACTGTAAGCAGGGAGAGAGATGCTGCCCCCCCCAAAAAAACAATAATAACCTGCTGGACTAAGCACGGGAGCAGAGTTACAGAGGAGCATCGGTGCCTGCGGGATCAGGGCCCCGCCGACGCCAAAGGCTGCATCCCAGCCGACCCCACAGATACTCCATCACCGTCCAGACTGAAGCATCCCTATGTGGGAACAGGGGGATAGGGGCCAAAACTCTTCATCACCCTTTGCTGCCAGGAGGAAGACCAACTATGGAGACTTTTTTTTTCTTTTTTCACAGCCAAAAAAGTGGTTTGCTCCAGGGGAAAAAATATCCCAAACCTACTCTTTGTTTTGTCTTGGATTTTTGTTAAGGCTGGTTTATAACCTTTCCCATGGGTAGGAAAATGCTGGTCTCCATCCTTTCGCATTGAGGATACTGCTCACATTGCCACAGCTGATTCCTGCCAACCTACAGTAAGATCCTGCAATGGGCTCTCACCTTTAACCTGGGACCCAGCTCCTTGTTGAGTGACAGCAGCCACCATACCGCGGAGACCCACTGCCTCAGGCATGCTGGGACAGCCCTCGGCTGCCTTCCTGACTTTTTTGTTGTTTTTAATTTTTACATTTGATTTTGGGACTGTTGCCTCTCGTTTCCCCATGACAAGGGTCTCCAGGATGTTGGCGCTGGGAGGAGATCCTGCAGCAAAGGAAATGAAGGAAAGGAAAGCGAGCCGTGGGGTCTGGGTGCTGTGGTCCCAGTGGGCAAACATGCACCCGCCGGGTACCATATCCCACTGCAGATGGCAGCTGGTGCTGATCAGAGGACACAGCTGATCTCAGGGGGAAGGTTTTTGCACCCCTGAAGCCCCTTTGAGCATCCCAGAGCCAAGCAGAGAGGAAAGGGGGGTCTGCAGCACCACTGGGTCCCCACCAGTGGGGATGGGGCACGGGGGATTTGACACCAAGGGGGTCTGGTGGAGGCTCCTCTCCATCACCAGTCGGGCGCCCTCATAGCCTCCCACGGCATGGCACCACTCCCCCGAGCACCCCATGGGGCCCCCCACCAGGATGCTTGCCCTGATCGAGGGCAGGACTGGACACCCCGCAGTTATTTCCCTCGGAGTTGCAGCGGGGGCGAGTTTTGCCAATGGACTTCCACGGAGACCTGGTGGGGCATGTTTGGAGCTGGGGGCGAGATGTCTTCCCTTGCTGAAAAGAAAGGAGAGTGCCACCAAATGCAGATCTGCCCCCCCAAAAACCCTGCCAGAGCAGTGTGACCCCGTGTTGCTGGAGGGGAGCACAGCGGGTGCTGGGGGAGGGACCCCCTCCGGGCTCTGCAGGGCTGGTGGAGCAGGGTCAGTTTGACCAGGGTGGTGGGTTAATGGTGCCATGAAGGTGGGGTGAAGAATGGGGTAAAGGGGGCAGGTGGAGGAGGAGGAGCTTGTGCCATCCCCAAGGGCCACAGGTCGCCATTGTCACCACTGTCTCCCGTCTTCTTCGCTCGCCAATCCCTGTGCAAAACCTCCTGACTGTTATAGGCCAGTACCACCTTCCCCAGGACCCTTCTCTCCCCCTCTTTCTTGCTTTTTGTTCATTTGTTTGTTTGTTTTGTTGTTTGATTTCCCAAAACTTGAAAGCCTTTGGCTGCAGAGAAAGGACGCGTGCCGTTGGGGCAGGATGGGAGCAGGCAGAGGGATGGCAGCTCCCCACAGACCTTAACTTTTGGGGCTGGTGCTTTTGCAGTGTGAGGGTTAGCTCACAGGGCCCGGTGGCGTTCTCATGACTTGGCCACCATGGTGACACTGGGAGGGGGACACAGGGTACCTCCCTGACCTCGCCCTACAAAGCAAGTCTCAGCCATGGCCCCCAGGAGCCCAGAGCACCAAAATCAATCCCGCACAGCCTCCCTCCCCACCCTGCACATCCAGCAGTGGGACGGCACTGCCTGTCCTATCCCCACCAACCTGGGGGAAGGAGGAGGATGTAAGGAGGGGGCTGCACCACGCTTGTCCCCCCCCCAAGCCACCTTGGCTCCCGGGATGGGGCACCGACCACCCCCCCCAGCCACCCGCTCCCTTGAGGATCCCTGGCAGGATGAGGCTGTTTGCAGGCTGCACTAATATTTAGGACTGGGGTTGGAGCCCGAGCTGATTCAGGAGGGGTTGGCCCCCCTCCAGGGGCAGCAGTGACGAGGTGTTCCTGTTCTCAGCACCCAGCATTTGGGGTGAGAAAACCAAAAGGGCAGATCTGGGAGCTGGGGAGGGCTGGGTGAGCAGCAGGGTTGGTCGAGGCACATGGGGAAGTTCTGGCAATTTGTGCATCAGGGAGAGGCGTGAGGCTTGGGCATCTCCAGCCATGGTCTTTGCACCGACCCCACGCCGGTACCCGGGATGCTGGTTGGGAAGGAGAGGACAAGGATGGCGCAGGGGTCAGGACAGCCCTTCCACCACATCTCCCTGGGGAGCGGCGCTCGGTGGCTGGGCTACCCCTTGTCTGTACTGCAGTGGACTTCGAAAACCACTAGTACAAGAGCATTTTGCACTATTTCTCTGCTCTCTCTCCCCCCCTTCTCTTTTTTCTCCCCCTTCCCCATGAAAACTCTCTTTTTTGTTGTTGGGGTTCTTTTTGTTGTTGTTGATTTTTTTTTTCCCGAACGGAGCATTGTATATTTAACGACTGACAGTTCACCTCGCTTCCAGACCGCTGTCCTGGCACTGGCTAGGAGCCCTGCCTACTGTGCCCCCCTCCCCAGCCCCGCCAGCCCCCCGCCACTGCCACTGGGACAGACGTCACTGCGCACGTTACCCACCGTTGTAACACAGTTGTTAAAACACACCAGATTCCGAGTTTCCTGCCTGGTTTTTATCTTTAAGCAATACTCACTACACATTTTACGGTAGCTTTTTATAGCTTTACATACATACGGTAGCTCTGTTGTTTCTTTTTGTTTTGTTTTTGTTGTTTTTTTTTTTTCCAGTAAACAAGAAATACTCATAATCTTACTGGTGGGAAAAAAAAAAAGCAGTTTGTGAAAAACTGACAATGGAAGAAGAGCTTAATGCTCTGTTTAGCATTTTGTACTTAAAAAAAAAAATCTCACATTTTATTAAAAAGTGAAGATTGCTGTATACTATTTATTCAACTTATAATTTATGTTACTCTTTGATCTTTGTCTTTTCTCATGACAAAGCATTTATTTAATAAAGTTATGCATTCAGTTAGCTTGTGCCTGACCCTCGTGGAGCGTCTGCGTGCCAGGGCCAGCCAGTGAGCTGCTCCAGCCCCAAGCATCCCCTGGCCGGCTGCAATGTGCCCCTGGGGGCCCAGCCAGACCCATGGGGTGCTGGGGGAGGTACAGGGCATGGGGTAATGTGGCGGCAGTGGTTTAGAAGAGCTTTTGGTACCGGAGCAATAAGGCAGCAGTAAAATTGCAAGCTTGAGTTCAGAGCATCCGTAAAACAGAGCTGCCCTATTTATTTTAGTAATTGCTTTGCATGGATGTGGCAGTAGGGCACGGCAACTGGGTTATGTGGGGGAGAGTGCCTGGCTGCTGGTGATGCTGAGCCCCCAGCTGCTATCCCAAACTGAGCCCTACAGTTTGGTATCGGACATGATGTTTGAGCCTCAGACCTCTCTGGGCAGCAGGGAGATTTGTCCCAGTGTGCAGGAGCATCCCTGTGCCATCTCTGCGCAGACCATCCAGACCGTGGTCCTCAGATGCCTCGTGGTAGCCCTCAGCGACCCTTCCCACTGCCCCGTGTCCTCCCTGATGCCGGATCTGGCCTCCCCCTCCAACCACACAGCCATCACCCTTCATCCTCCCACACCCCCCCTTATTTCCCTCCTCCTGTGCCCCCCATCCCCTCCATCCACCCCCGCTGCCAGCATCACCCCATGTGCCCAGAGCAGGGTGCGACGCAAAATGTCTTCTTTGGCCCCCACTGGGGACCGTGGGTTGCCAGGAGTGTGCTGAAACGTATCCCCCACCCTGTTGGCACCACCCGGGGCTGGCTCAGCCACCTGCTCCCCAATGACTTTCTCACCCCATAGCACGGATGAGGCCAAAACCTACCACCCCGAGCGAGCAAGGGGGGGGGGGGCTGCACCCCATTGCCCCCCCCATGCCACCCCACGAGGCTGGGCCCGCTCCCCCCGGGCACCCCCCAGTGCAGGAGCCGCACGGCAGCGCAGCCAGCACCAGGCGGCGCGCTGAGCCTGCCTGCGCTGCCTGCGCTGCCTGCGCAGCTGGGGAAGGAGGCGTTGCTGCTGCTTTCAGCCACACAGGCACTGAAAATAGGCTTTCCACCCAAAAGGTTAGTGCTTTTTTTTTTTTTTTTTACCCCCAGCTAGTGGGCTAGTAGGTCATAGTCCTCCTACCCACAAGCTATAGCTATATGCGTGTATATAGATAGCTATAGCTGTACATAGATACAGTCTTATACTAATTATATTATTTATATTATACTAGTGCACGGTTTTTCTGCTATACTAAAACTGTAGTTTGCTAGCATAGATAGTTTTGTGTGTGTACACCAGAGCTGCTGGGGTTTCGGCTAGTACCCTGCGTGCTGCTGGCCAGCTCCTGATGCCCAACTGCACACCTGATTACCTAGAGTACAGGAGGCACAAAGGTGGCCCAGAAGAAATCCCAGAGCCAGGATCCAAGCAGTGACACCCATCACACATACATGCAGCCTTCAAGGCTGCATTGCAACCCTCGGGCAACCTAACCAGAAGCTCTTTGCTCCCCTTGCCTTACTGCTGTGTCTCTGCTGCTCTGCAAGGAGCCTGGCTGTCTGCAAGCCCCTTTGCTGGGCTGAGGGCTCCTGTCCCCTTCAGGCTTTTGACTCAGGAGCATGGCCCCAGGCATGGCTGGGCTCTGGCACCTCTGCCACCCCCAGCCCTCCCTGAGCAGCACCTGGCTTGGAGCATTCTCGTGCCCCACAGTGCTACTGGCATACATCCCACAGTATCTCCTGAGCTGCCTTCAGCTCTCCCCAGGGGCACAAACCAGGATGGTATGAAATGTTAATTTTGCTGCTTTTCTCATGTTCTCCAGCTTATGTCCCACCCTCCATCTTGCCTGTTCACACCCCCCCCCCCCCGCTTCCCTGCAGCCCCATGCACTCACTGGCTCCTGTCCCCATACAGTTTCGTGGTGCTCCCCACCACTGCCCAGCCTGTCAGCATGTGTCAATCCCACTCAACATCCTGGCACAGGGTAGGAAAAAACAAATGGGGAAGCAGCCCGGTGGTTTTGGCCTTCCTTTGGGGAAGGCAAAGGGAAACCGCAGTTACCTGAATGCTGGCAGTCAGGGGCCACACAGGGCCTCTCCTTCAAGGCTGCAGTTGAATGCAGTGTGCATTGGTGGGTTTTTTATTATTGTTGTTCTTTGCCTCCCCATGGTGCTCCAAGCACTGAGCTGTGCCATCATGCTCCCTTAGGCAGCACCTCTCACCCTGGGAGAAGGTGCAGGACCTTCAAGGGACCTGCCTCCACAGCCCCGTGAATTGAGCAGCTCAGCCAAGCCCTGATCCCACACACAGCCCAGACCCCCTGCACCTTCCCAGCAGCCTGTTCTGGGCAAAAGCTTTGCATGGAAACACTAAGGCTAGCTTTTCAGCTGGCTCAAATTTTTCTCCCCTTGAGCAAGCAAAGGGGAGAGCCCTTGGAGGGCTTCTCCCTGCAGTGCCCCGCTCAGCCAAGGAACTCTTTGCATGGGGTGCAGAGGAGACCAGAACCATAGCAAGATGCTTAAAGGACCCTGGATGACAGGGAGAACATGTTCATGGAGAACAGGTCCATCTGCCGGCTAACAAACAGCACAGTTAGATGCAACTGCTAACTCAAGAAGCCCCTGAAATACTAAGGTTGGGAAGCTGGAAAGAGCAGAGCTCCCTTCTTCCTGTAGCCTTTGCCCAAGCATCTGCCAGGGTCCCTGAGGTCCCTGCACCGGGTAAGAGGGACCTTGCAAAGCTGCTCCCCTGCTCAAGGAGCAGGAAACCACTGCTCTCATGCAGCCTCTCAGCAACTCAGGGAGCTTCACGAGCATCAGGTTGGACCTGGACAGGGCATTCATGCTGCCACCCTCTCTGCCCAGCAAAGCAGGACACAACCACCCTTTTCCACCCAACCTAGCTGCTGTCAGGCAGGGAGATGGTCTCTGCACACGTGCTGGCCAGACACTCATTCGAGAGAACTTGAGGGCACAGTTGCATTTTGCAAACTCACAAGGTACCATGTGTGGAGGAGGAACACAGCAGGCCAGTAGGCAAGTGACACCCGTTCCTCCCTGCTCATAGAACTGGGACCAGTAACGATGAAAAGCCCAGCTCCAGTTGCCAGTTGTGGGGCCCAGTGTTTACAATACCCCCAGCACAAAAGCTGAACAGGCCCAAATTTGCGTATGATGCATCCAGAAATGTGTCCTATGAACAGAGAAGTGGGGAGGGGGAAGATGACAGTTTTCTGGCATCCCATTTAATTTATTCCAACTTTATGCAGCTCAGCTTTTCCAAAAGAAAAAAAGAAAAACACAAAAGAAAACTTCCTGATTCCTAAACAAACCAAAAAGTACAAACTGCAGATGAGAGCCAGCATGTGCAAGGTTTACATGAAAAAGCAGAACACCCTCAGATGTTAACAGAAAACATGTAGCATAATTTTTACAGTTACTTGGCTTTGCATGCAGGTGTGTTTTCTCTCTCTCTCATATGCACTCTCAGTCCCTCTCACACACATCCACATGCATACACCCCCACCCCTGACTTTCCAAAGGGGGTCCTTTCCCTATCTCCTCCACTGCCACATCCAAACCCCTGCAAAGTCATGAAGGGCTTAATTTGCAGAGACCACCTGTGCCCTTCCCACTTGAGATCTGAAATGTGGGGCCAAGAAGGGGGGGAGGGGGGGGCGGCGCAAAAAAAATCTCCAGAGCCCCCCTTCCCCAGAGCCCATTGGGCTTTTTGCTTTTCCTTCTCTGGACCAAAGTCCTCAGATGAGGGGGTATCAGCAGTAGGGACACCAATGTGATGTTTCTGCAGCACCATTTGGTGGTTCTGGGGTGTGCTGGCAGTCTCCAGGGTCCAGTCCCATCCCTGCAGGCCATGGTCAGGTAGCTTTCCTGCCTGGCCCCCACCATGCAGGCACAGGGTGCTCCCAGCCAGCACCCACACTCACCAACGAAACCGCTTCCTCCATCCTATTCAACCTAACCCTGCAGAGGACCTGGGATCTGGCGGCTGTTTGCTACTCAGAAGCATTTCCAGAAACTGGGAGATGCTTTACTTCCCCCCCCCCCCCCCCCCTTAATTTCATTTAAGGAAAACCTGAGGCTTTTACTGTAAGGAGAGGATTTTTGCAATTGCTCTGCAAATGGTATCCATATTAAAAAAAAGGGGGGGGTAGAAAATAATAAAATCTCCTTGCTTAGGCGACGGGGAAGTTATTTATTCTCAGCTTCGATGTGTTCTGTACAGAAAGAAATTGACAGGTGAAATAACAGCAGAGACATCTCTCCTCAGAGTGCCTGGAATCACTTGGATTTAATCTATACAAATGTGTGTGTGGGCAGAGGGGTACGTGTGTGTCAGGGCCTTTACAAAGCAAGATATATACTGTAATTCACTTACAAAAAAAAAGAAAAAGTGTGTGTTGAATAGCAGATGCTCACTCCGGTCCCAAGCAAAAATGGAGGGACAAGGGCAGCTGCTTGGGAGTGCAGGTTTTAGATGGGTTTTTTCTTATCTAGAAACAAAGAAAGAATGAGAGAGAGAGAGAGAGAGAGAGAGAGAGAGAGAGAGAGAGACTCTCTGGCTTGTTATTCTAAATCTACACAGGCATCCTTCCACCCAGCCCCAGCAAGTTCACTTTAGCTCCCTCAGCATAAGCTGATCCTAAAAAATACTGGGCAATAGCCCTTCAAATCCTCTAGTAAACCAAGCATTTAGCTTCGCCATCACCCAAAGGCCCCTCCTCCCAGACCAGCGGCTGGAACCGGGTCCCTGTGAGGCTGGCTGTGCCCCACAGCTAGGAAGGGAAGCACACAGGGGTGTTTTGGGGTGGGGGGAGCTGTCTCATCCTTAGCCCTTTCCCTCACTAATGCCTCCTTGGGGGATGCATCCCAACCGCACCAGCATGTTCCAGCTGGGAAGCCGGGGACTTTCCTCCTTCCCTCCCTCCCACACCGCATCCCATGCCAGGACCGACGGCTGGGCTGGGGCGCAGGGGACCGGCAGGACGCAAGAGGCAGGCGACAGTATTTACAGTCTTTGGTCTTGGGGAAGGGAGGGAAAGAGGGGGAAAGGGTGGGGTTTTTCCTTTGTTTTTTTTGTCCCACTCCGGCCCATGGCAAGGGGTTTCGTCCCCAGGAGGTGTCGGGGAGCACACGGCGCTCTGTGCTGGAGGGTGTAGGAAGATGCCGCGAAGCAGCAGGGAGGGCAAGGCCGCGGGGCGAGGAGCAAAAAACACCAGTTCTCTGGCTTACGTTGGGTGAAAGACTATAGGAAAGCAGTCCCTTCTCCTTGCAACCCCCCCACCGCCCTTCCCCTCCTGTTATCCCTCCCCTCCCCAGGAGCTGGGCAGCAGGGGAGGAGGACAGCACGCAGGACCCAACCCTAGTCTCTTCCAGAGCCTAAAGAGACACGCTGAAACCCATGTAAAATCCAGCACTGGGGCCACGGCAAGCCGCCTCCAGCGAGCAGGATCACGTCCGTCTACTGGCTCCGCAGGGCATGTGCTCCCCGGTCCTCCTGCTCATGGGCTGTGTAGAAGAGGTGGCATTCAGGATCCCCGCGGATGGTGGGTGCACCCTGGATCACCTTCCCGTGGATGGGGTCCACACACCAGCACTCGCCACGCTGCCCGTTCACCGACATCTTGCACTGCATGGAGAGGGACAGGGCAGGCATCAGCTGAGGAAATAGGGGGACAAAACCGGCTTCCCAGCCCCACCAGCCCAAAGCCCAAACACAGGGAGAGCCAGGATTTCTTCAGCAATTTGGCCCTAGTTTAGATTTAAGCAAGATTCAGGGATTCTGTACTCAGACACCCCAGGGTTTGTGCTGTACCAGCACCACTGCTCCAGCGGTCCAGGCTGAGGGCTGGACCTCTTCTCCCAGGGGCTGTGCCAGGGACAAGAAGCTGATTTTAATGAACCATGAGGACAACTGTCCCTGAGATGCGTCGCGCTCTGTCAACTGTGGATGAAAGCATCCATAGAGTCAAAAATCCCTGGGGGAAGAGGGATGAGACAGATTGACAGAGGAGCTGTGTAAGCTTCTTCTCACCTGCCACTTGGGCTAAACAAACTGAAACATGAGAGCAAGGCCCCACAGCCAGACACAAACATGTTTCCAAACAGGCTTTCACTCTGTTTCAGAACAGAGGTAAGGACCATGGTGCATCTGGACCTGGACTCTGTCCCCCCCAGCCTGGTCTGGTTAGAGAGAAGTTTCTTGCCCTGGAAGGGCTGCAGGCACTTTGAACCTGAAGCTCATCCCTCCATCCCCAGCAGATACGTCTCTGAACAGAGTGTAGTGGGAGACGCAGAGGTTACTCCAGCAGGCCAGTCTCCGCATGCACTCAGTAAAGCTGAATTCAAGCCATTTTCTGCAGCTGGACTGAGGTCAAAATGCAGCCTTGTTCATGGGAATAAAAACCACAAAAAGAGAAAGAAAAAGCCTCCCCAGCAGGAGAGTACATCCAGGCACCCTCCACCCAAGCACTGGCCCACAGGAGCTGGGAGCAACTGGGAATGCTTTTGTTGGCATCTGCTTTCCAGCAAACGAGAAGGAGCTGATGCTCAACTCTGGAAACCCAGATAGAGGGAAATGAGTATCACTTCACATTTGCCTTGTTTGCCCTTAACCAGGGCAGGGGGTGGGGGAAGAAGAGAAAGCAGTTTTTGTCCCCTCTCTTTTTCTGCAGCAGTGACCCGTGTGTCACCTGTCTCCACCCTTCAGTGCAGGCTAACTTGTTTCCCAGGTACAAGAGCAGCAGAGACTCTTCTTTTGTAGCACACGATGCATCATTGCATTGCCCGGGCTAGTTCCCCAGACACAGCTCATCTCCTTACGGGGAATTCGCCAGCTCTGCTCCATCCACTCCTTCCAAGTGTGCTCATGCTGGGGGATCCAGCCAGCCCATGGGGCTCTTCAGGGGGAGGTGGAGGGCGAGGGTCCAGGTGGGACAGGGAAGACAAGGGATGGAGGGAGATTATCTCAGAGCATCCTACTTTTTTTTTTAATGCTCCTGATCAAGGTGTAGAAGTAGCCCTGAGAAAAAGGCTTAGCCGTGAAAACAGCAGGTTTTCTGGTGTCCCCTCCAAAGGCTCAGCTACACATAGCTATAAGGGGTGCTCATATCCAGGTACTATTCACCCATAGCTGCCAGTCAACCCTGGACAAGCTGGTGTTTTGCTGCCTAAGAGGTTTTCCCTCGTATTTTTTTCCCCATGCCTCATCTGCTGACACCTGCTGGTTTTGCATGAATGAAGTCAAGAAGTCGGAATTCAGACACACATTGAGTCATTTGAGTCCTTTTGGGTCCCATAAATACTTTCAGAAGCATGCTGCACCCCAACACCCACCTCGCCTGGAAGGAATGCCTCCTGGAGCTGTAGGACCAGCCTCGATTTGTGGAGGAAAACCAGTAAAGTGTGCTAGAAACCTTCCTGACCCCAGGAGCAGTGCTTTCTGCTTCACCTGCAAGACTGGCCAGCATTCAGGCCCTCCCTGCTTCTCCCCTCTAGCAGGGCCCAGCCAGGACAAGACCTGGCTCAAAGCACATGAAAATAGACCTCGACAGATAAGCAGCTCTCGCAGGGAAGAAGGGACTCTGAACTAAACAGATTCTCCATCTCTGGGCTGCCCACAGCCACATGTGGAAATGGGTCTTGCATCTCCACTTGGTAGCCCATGGCTGCAGATGCACCTGGGTGTTACTAAACCTGTCCATGCCATGTGTGATATTTGCTGTTTACCCCACACCTCACACCATGTGTGTGACATCAGCCCAGCCCTGAGCTGTGCATGTCCTCTGTGGCTGCACATGGTGGGGACGCACGCTGAGCCGATGGCTGCTGCTGCGAGTGCAGCCAGCCCCAGGGCTCTGGCTCTCCCCACTTACCTGTTTGAGATTGTACAAGCCGTGCTTGTCGCAGTTGGGGATGTGGAGGGAGTAGAGGTGCTCCAGGGGACCTCGCTCATCTGGCAGCCGCATAGTGGAGATGCGTTCCAGGACCTGATCCAGCTCCTGCTGACAAGGGGTCTGCAAAGAGCCCAGAAAGCAGAAAACAAAACCAAAAAAAATCAGGGCAATAGGACCATTCAATGCCAACACTTTGGACAGCAGAAACACCAGTAGGGATGAACACCTGTGTGCACCTCCTCGTGACACAGGTTTGCTACTGGGTCCCACTGCCAACTTCACCTGCAGGCAGCCAAAATCAGAGTGCTGCATGTCCACACGTGCTGATGTGTGGAGATCCACATAGGGAGACATGCACATCTCTCCCATATGTCTCGCGTGGCCAAAAGCCAACATGACACCAGGTCACAGGCCCTGGAGACACAGAGGAGGAGAAACCTCACAGATGCTCCCATGGGTCCCACTGGTGGTGACAAGTGATACGAAGCAGGACTAATCCAGACAGACCAGGAGGGTTTCCGTGAGCATAGCCCAGTTCCCACACCTGTGATGCAGTTTTGGCCCACAAGTGCAACACAAAGCATGTGAGACCCCATGGGAGTGGAGGGGAAGCCCTGGGAATGCGAGCGCCCAGCAAAGCCAGCCTCTGGAGGCATCCCTCTTGCTCCACAGCAGCCCCAAGCCAGGACTCCCAGCCAAGGCAGTCTGGTTGAACTACGCCTGATGTGAGCCAGAGCGAGTCCACACCTCTCCGCTTTTGCAGTTGCTGGGTTTTTTTCCCCCGAAGGAGCAGCAGCAGTGTGGGAGCTCTCTAAGTTGACGGTGCCCACACCTTATTTTGAACTTTTGCCTGTTCTTGGAGGGGATGAGGGCTCTCTTTTAAAGCCCCTTTCTGTCTCTACGCTCCCCAGATATAAATACCTTATATGTTTATAGAGATATGTATTACGGACCTTTTGGGGTGGCTTTCCAACCCCATCCCATCTAGCTGCCTTGACCAAGCTGCCCACTAGAGGGAAACCACGGCCAAGGACTGGAGGACAGAGAGCGAGAAGAGGCAGGGAGGACTCCAGTCGCTCTCCTTGCTATATGACAGCCCCACAGCCCATCCTCGGGGCCTCTGGGCCTCCCCCTCAACCTGGACTGGTGCTACCCTGCAGCAGGCAGGCAGCCGCCCCCCCCCACCCCCGCCAAATCCCCTTGGGCCATCCCTGGCACTTGCTTCTGGAAAAAGGGTGTGAGAAAGCTGGTCCGTGGGCAAAGGGCACGCTCACACCCCTGCTGAGGTAGGTGTCAAACCAGCGGGACCCCCCTTCCCCAGCCCTGCTGTCAGGAGGTGAAGCTGCAATGAAAATAACACCTCCTCACCAGCACATCAAAGTTCATCAGATGGTGTGTTCAGCCCCAGCTTCAGGCCAAAACAAACATTTGCTTTTCCTTTTTTTCTTCTCCCCCCTTTTTCTTTCTCTTTTTCTTTTTTTTTTCCTAAGACAGTTTGTTGCAGATGTCACTAAGGCTTTGCGTTCAGTGTTTCCTGGCGAGCCCACAGCTGCCTCCATTAGCTCCCCACACCCCCCTGCCCTCTCACCCTGCCCGTCGACAGCCGTGACTTCTTTGAGTCCTCGTGGTTGTGATGGGGCTTGCCGACTTTGCCCATCTGCCGCTGCTGCTCGTTCACCTTCTCCCTCATAACCGCCAGCTCCTTCATGCCTGTCTTCATGGGCTTCCTCCCACCGGCTCCACTCAGGATCCCTGCGGTGCCATCCACATGGTTCTCAGCAAGGATGCTCTCGGACCGGTCATCACCATTATCTGCAGGAGACAGGGCAGACAAGGAAAGGGTCAAGCTCAGCCAGGTGCTCTCTCACATGTTCATCCCATCCTGGATCGCTTTCAAGCATGGCCGGTTACCAAGCCATAAAATCTTTGCATGCAAAAATTTTAAATTGCATTAGCCCTTTCATCTGGAAGGTGAGAATAGATCCTTTCATTCTGGAGTTATTACCACACTAAAAGACAGTTTAGAGAGCAGGGGAAATCGCTGCTGGAGAAGTTCTTTCTGGTTTTTCTTTGACCTTCTAAATTACTTCCCGAAGAATGTAATTTTCCCATCAGTCCAGTTGGGTTAGGGATGCCAAGTGTACTTCGGCTCCAAAACTTAAAACCACAGTGATTAGTAACAATACCTTGAGTCCATCTATCATCCCCCAGAGTATCTCCAGGAATACTTACTCAATATTAATGTGCTAAAATAAATTCTCAGGCCTGCTTTCAAAAATACCTTGCCTCTGTTTTATGGCCACCCTAATTTCCCTCAGAGATCCTGCCATTTCAGTGATCGTCCTTGCCGTATCATCTTTCACATCGTTTGTCATACAGCGCATTACTCATCTAGCTTCTACCTACTTCTGCATTTGGCCACTTCTGCTGACCGTGGAACAGCCCCACGTGTCCTGGGCCCAACTCTGCCACTGCTGCAAGCCACACGGCCCCCAGCTAACTCAGCCATTTCAAAATCAGTTAGCAGAAATCTGGGGATAAACACCGGAATTTTTCCACCTCCTCCACACTCTGCTTTGTTCATTTTCCCAGTTCACTGGGTGCCGTTTCTGAGAGCAATCCTTGCCAAAGTAGGACACAATGGTCGCGATGCTGCAGACACCAGTCCCTTTGGACTTTGCGGTGGCAATGAGGACAGATCTCAATTCCTCCTGCTTGCTCCAGAAGCCCAGAAGGTGACAGCCGACTCCTCCTCGGTGCTTGGTCTGATCTGGCTGAGCAAGCACATTTAACACTGTAGCTGGATCTAACATTGAAGCTGGCCCTGCTTTAAGCAGGGGCTTGGACCAAGACCTCCAGAGGTCCTTTTCAGCCCAAATTTTGATTCAACCCATGCACAGACATCACCTCTCAGCACAATAGCCCAGGCCAAGTATGTCTCTGTATCTATCTCTGTTTATAGGAGCTCTTTAGCAGCTCCCCAGGTTCCACACCAGTGACAGACTAGGCCACTCTGGTCCTACAATGGTGGCAAACGTAGATGTCTTTTAGCACAGGCCAAAGAGGAACTGTAGCACCCAGCCTCCCAACATCAGCATTCTCTCTGGCACCTCCGATTTCAGCTTTCCAGCACTCCGGAACTCAGGCACTTATGTAGAAGTAAAGAAATCACATCAAACTGTGCACAACGGAGGGCAAGCAATGCTTTAGCTTGTGTAACAATGCTTAATTTATGGCGCCCTCCTGCTTCTTGAAAGACCAAGCACGGAGAGCATTTACAGATTTTAACACTTCCTTTTCAGAAGCTGCATGTTTTATCAGGGCATAGCTCTACTGTCATGACAGAGTGTGAAAAATCATCACAGTGAGTGTTTTATTTCTGCCACAGCTTTTCAAGCTCTTTTCAGGTGTTACAACCCCAGGCTCACACAAGAGAAACTGCAAGAAGAGTTTTGTCTGAACTTACTCAGCAAATGTGTGGCTGCCTGCAGACTGATGGCAAGAGAACAGCTCAAGTGGGCTGGATCAAAGAGCCACCCCAGCCCAGCATGCCATCCACAAGAGACCATCAGCAGCTGCTTGGGTATACACATCAGAAGGACCATTCCCAATCCGTGCTGCAGACCAGCAGTAAAAGCACTTGCATGGCTGGAGAGTGTATCTGACCTACAGGATTTAAAAGCCACCAATAGACCCATCCCTCAATGGATTTGTCCAATATCTTTTTGAACTTCCTCACCATTTTGGCCTCAGATCTCCCAATACCGGGATCGTCCCACTTCCCAGAAATACTAGATGCATTTGGTCTGCAGGTTTTTAGCTGCTTAGGTAGCAACTGAAAAGCAAACACGGGGCAAAACCAATCTGGCATAGTCCATGACTTTCCTCAATACTGGTTCCAGATGAGAACTGGGACCAGGTTTGATAGCCAGATGGGCGAGCTCAAAGTCTGGGCTGCTGCCTGGCGATTGCCGTCTGGCTGTCATCCTAGGAGCTGGACAAGGAATATTTTGAGCAGGAATCTTCTGTTTATACACCAGTCTCCCCGTTAATTAGAAACACATAGTGAGACAAGAGAAGGCCATGAGGCCGCCTTCAGACAGGATCAAATGAAAAAGCACCATGCAAGAGACGGGCAATGCTGGCCAGACTCTGATCCTCAACGAACTGCTCAGAAGGGTTTTAGCCTTCCAACGTCTTTTGTGCTCCTCTCCTTGGTGTCCTATCAAGCTGTCAACAACAGCAGAACCAGTGCAGCAGCAGGGCAGCATCTCAGACACGTTGAAGTGCCCTGCTTAATTCAGAAAACCAATGGTACAAACTGATGGAAAAGCAGCGAACTGGAAGCGGCGCCTTCCCCCATCGATTCTCGCTCCTTCCTGCCTCCAATGAAAATATATAGACATCTGCCCAAATAAGCACTGTGCTAGTAAATGAAGGCGAGCTGGTAAGCCTCTTGTCGGCTGATTCATTCACAAAACCTGCTTCTGATAATATTTTCGCTCATTTTTCTCACTTTCCAATGCTAACAAATATCAGCCCAAAGAAAACCACTGATGGGAGCAGAGTGTGCAAGCCCATGTGCATGAACACACCCAGGGACAGGAGAAATTGGTCTTGGCTCCCTGGGCACCATCACAGGAGCAAGCCTGGAGCAGAGGCCAGGAAGGTCTAGCTGCTATCAACTGCAAGCTCTCCTCTCCGAGGCCAAGCCAGTCATGGTGAGCTATACCTTCACCCTGCTGCCAAGCTGGACTGATCCACCTGGGGCTGATACCAGAGCCCCATCACAGCTTTTCCCTCTCCCAAATCCAGTGCTGCTCTAAGGAGGAGCTCTCCTGACCTGGGGCTCGCAGGGATGGCTCAATCAACGGGGAAGGGAGATGGGACAGAAGAGGTTGGCCCCACGTGCCAGCGTTTCCTTCACGGACAAGCTGCACGCATGGGAGAAGGCTGAGCATCAGGTGTGATAGACCACATTGCAAAGAGCAAACGGGCCGGGTAGCAACAACAAGAGTGGAGACATCAAGACTCAGGTCAGGAGAACACAGAGCATGCCATGAGCCAAACAATGCCTTTTACAGCCAGATAATGCTTTTTAACACTGCCCAGAAGGGAGTTGTGCATACTTGCTTATGACTGCCCATGAACCAGCTAAGCCACCCACCAACCTACCAGCATGGGATGGGCAGGTATGCAATCGCCTCAGATATACAATCCTAATTTGTTTGTCATCCTGGCAAATGCCCTTTTGCTGACCAATTTCAATTCACACTAAATATAACTGTGAACAGAGAGGTGCCAAACTCCAAAACAATTATGTTTTATAGTTCTTCCATTTTCCTATGGCATGTGGAAAACATCTCCTGTGCTATTTTGGATCAAAAGGTAGAGAGCTTTGTGCAGGGTGGGACAAGCGTGGCAGGAATCAAAGCAGATAGCTGAAGTTCTCCTGAACACTTATGTGGAACCCATGAAACACCTCTCTCCATGCCAAGAAAATGATTTCTTTATGGCCTTTTTCAAGGAAAATTCCCATTGGCTTCAATGGGGCGAGGACTTGGCCAAGGTGAAAGCGTGTTCAAATAGCCATCAGCTAACATCTGTAGGGAGCTGTACAGTCTCGCCAACATTTTCAAATGCGGCTACCAATTTCCAGCACTGAAATTTTCGGGAATCTGGTCCGAGATGTCTAGGCACCTCTGCTGAGACAGCTGAGAAACAGAGGGGCTTAAAAACAACCTGCCACTTCCAGAGCTACAAGAAGAAAAAAGCACCACAGAAAAAAAGTCAGCTGTCTGAAGTTAAAAATACATCTTTATCCCTTTGAAGAGCCCCAAAGCGTATCTGGGCTGTGGGACGGGATCAAGCCAGTAGCACTCACTTAGCACGAGAGGGCCAGCCTGTATCACGGGGAGCACGCACCATGCCAAGGACCACAGCCGCCTTCTCCAGCACTGCTCCCTCTCTGCACTTGCTTTCCTTCGATGACAGCTTTCGCAGAGGTTTCACATGCATTTGCTTATATGCCTCGGGTGTTTGCACAGTGTTTAAGTGCTGATTAAGGTCCCAGACCCACAGAAAGTTTCATCCAAGTGGCCTTCAACGCCCTGCCCGGAGCCCTGCTAGCCTCAGGTCCTGGCCGTGTCCTCGGCTGGACGGGGCTTACATCTCCCTCCCACAGCACTTGTCCTTCGCAGCCTGAGAGCTGACACAGCCTTTAAACCTGACCTTTAACATGCACAACAGCCATGGCCTGAGAATTACTTGCAGGAAGGTGGGGAAAGAGCAGACAAACCCTGACCACAGCCCCAGTGACCTCTGCCTCATCACTCTGCAAAGTATTTCTAGGAGAGCCCTGGGCGAAGGTTCCTGTGCAATAGCTCTAGTGTGGGTGTTGTTGACCTGGAGCTCGGATACCTCAGAAAATGTTTGCCAGCAGGGATTATACCGGCATTGCAATTTCCTCACAGCAGGAGCTGCCAAGAACAAAGTCCCCCCCAGGCCCTCCCTACCCCAAAAAGGACCCAGGGTTTGCTGATTACCGCTGCCAAACTGCAAAAGCACTGAGCCACAGCACAGCATCTGTCAGCGCTCAGCAGGCGGCAGAAGGGAAATGCAGGGGCACTGGTACATGGTCTGGCCCCAGGTGTAATCAAGCTGGGCTGGGTGCAGCTCTCCAGAGAGAGACGAAACCAAAGCAGCCACTCAAGTTTCACTCTTCACTTCGCGCACACACACACAAAAAAAAAAAAAAAAAAAAGCCCGACTGGGAAATGCCACAAAGGGAGCATAAGCAATGGGCCATGTAGGAGAGGAGGCGATGGGAGGAGAAGGGATGCAGAAGGGAGGTACAGCAGAGAAGCCCCCCTGCCCCACGACAACAACTCTCTCGGAGGCCAGCCGTAGATACTCAGGAGGAGCAGAATAAAGGACACAATTACAGGGCAATCCCTCCCCAGCTCTCCTCCTGGCAATCAGCAGTTCAGGAGCCAAAGGTTGCATCTAGACTAGGTTTAATACCGACTAGACTGGGTTTAATACCCATTGACAGGGCTAACTGGGGAGAAGTCATGCATGATCCCTTTCTGGATTTAACTACAGGGACGACCCCCCCCATACCTCCTCCTGGTCCCCTGTCCCCAGCCAGGAGCCTGTTCTGCTTAGCCTCATCCAGTTCTGCACAGGTGACATGTGGATATTTAAGCAGTTGATTTGGTTGCAGAGGACACACAGCCAGCATTCCTGGGCAGCCCAGGGGTGTCTGTGCCACCCAGTTTTTGGGAGGGCTGGCAGGAAGGCTGGTCTCCCAAATATCTCGGAACCATGGGCTCCCATGAGACACAGAGATGGAGATCAGCGCAGAGCATCTCTCCACCTGCCAAGATGCTCCTCAGGGTGGGTTCCCAGGATCCTCTGCCTGTCTGCACTCCCCAGGGTTATTTCATCACACCAGCTTGCTCAGTAACAGCAAGGCAATTGCACACCACAGCCAGAAAATTCCTGCATTGGTCTCCAAGAGCTTGTTTTACCTCTCTGATAAGCTGTCCACAAAGCACTCGGATCCCCTGGGGCTGAGAGCCCCGGGGCTCTGCAAACACCCTTTATTTTTGCTGTGAGATCTTTTCAGCCCATCTCTACCAGCAGGGAGGGCAGCACTGGGGAGGGAACGGCATGTTCTGGCCAGGGGTTGCTTAGCAAGCTCTTCTCCCTGCCCTGAGTGGCTGGCACCGAGAGGTGATCCAAGGGGCACCCAGTGCCTTCGTTTGGTTCAGGCATCCTGCAGGAAATGCTTTATGCTCCTCCAAAGTGCCAGGGACATTGACTCGGGGCAGCACAGCTTTCAGCAGCCTGCTTCACTCTCTTTTCTCTGCCCATTCCTGGTGGCTGGAGAGAGCAACTTTCCCTCCTCCATCCACCTAGGTCCAGAGCCAGAGAAAAACCTCCTACCCACTGTGCCGTGCCCTATAGTGCACCTGTGCCCCATCGCACACAAACTCCTCTGGCACCCTGGAGCAAGCACAGAAGTGATAGTGAAATGGAGCTGATGTCAGATGAGGGAACAAGAGGGACTGAGATGTCCCCTCCCCTGGGCTTTACTTCAAACACACTTGTTTTTTTTTATTTTAAATCATGTTTAGAGACTGGTTTCCCAAGGATACAGGGCTTGTGTAATAACACAGCCTGCCTCTATGTGTTTCTGCATGTGCATGTGTTTGCATGACTGCCTGTCTCCTATTAGTCCTCCTCCACCTCCCAATATATCTACAAACACATCAGCAAATGCCAACTACATCTCAAACAGGAACACAATTCTCAAAAATAGTAAGTTTCCACCATTTCATGGAAATGTGCAGCCAGGCTGAAGAGAGATAAAATAGCAGGGTTTGTTTTGTTAGCTTTCTTTCAAAACAATTTGACTGATGGGCCATGTAGCACATCACCAGCCCACTCTGTGTGGACCCAGCAGAGCACAAACCACCGCTGGGGAAGGTCTGGTCCAGCCCTCCTCCTGCCAACAGCGAGCCTGCAAGTGTCATTTGCAACATCCTGTTCCCTCCCGTGCCAGCTGTTCACTGCGTGCCAAGAATGATAAGGGAAAACACTGTTCAGGTCCCTCAAAAATGCAGGGGAACGCTTCAAGTCCCCTCATTTACCCAACTTCCACTTGCAATCCTGCTTTTCTTTCACCCACTTCTTCCCCTGAGCATGGGGCTGCTGAGCATCCCAGTGCCCACGTACAGCAGAGACTCTCCAGACTCACCTAAAAGCTGGGGCTGATGAGCCAGAGGGTCTCATCTTGTGGCTGATGGCACTGGGTTTGCACATGTGCTTAACGTCAATGTGCATGAAGGCAGCTTGCTCAGGGGAAAGACCTTAACATGTTGGGAAGGTTTTGCTGAGTGAGGCTCTCCAAGCTCCCTGCCACTATAAAAGCATTCCCCCTTGTTAGTGAACCATATCTCAGCCCTTTCAACACACTTCTCCGATTAGCCCTCTGCAAAGCTGCAACCTTCCCAGCAGAACCAAATGAATTAACTTGAAAACACTTCCAAGCTTAAATTAATTGCACCACAGCTTCCCGATTTGACCTTGACCCCATCTGTAAAATCCAGAGTAGTGGCTACTTAGCCATCAGGGGCTTATGCCTGAGTAAAACAAGCCATTAACCTTATCAGGCCAAGTCTCTGCTCTCCTTCCCCAGTCACTCACATGTGTCTGTGTGGTCTTCGGTGACCCAGCCACCCCAAAAATCCTGCACCAACTTCTAGTATAAGCTCTGCTCCTAAATCCTCAGTTCCTATGAATTTCCAGAATGAAAACCAGACCACAAAACCACGTCATTCATTTCCTATGGGTTTTATTGCTGTGTTTGAATTACCTTTATTTCCCCCGTTTGTTTTAGGAAACACAGGCTCATCTCTGACCCCGAGTCCAAGCCCATTGGGGCTTTTGCATCCCACAGTACAGACTATGTAAGCACAGAAGAGCTTTCCTTACTGCAGCCTCCACGAAGGTGCCTGCATGTTAATTATTATCCAGATGATCTCTGTTTGGCATTGGGATGCTGCACCTCTTTCCTGCAGGGCAGCCAGAGGCTGGCAGAGTCACAGCAGCTGTGACTCTTAACAAGGCTGATTCCCAGGTGTGACACTCTGCAGCCCACCAGAACAGGCTGATGAAGGACTGATGATTGATGGGCACAGAATCACAAACAAGAAACTCTTCTCCGAATTCACATTAAACATTTCTGCCTCCCTCACACATTTTTTGAAAAAGTATAATATATAGGACCTGTTCAGACTCTTCTCCTATTTTAAGATGATTGCCTTTCTAGGTGCAGGCAGTGACAAGCAAAGACCAAGTTAGCTGGAGACAGACTGTCAAAAATCAATTTGAACCTACACCAAGGAAAGATGTGCTACTGGAAGAAATGCTCGCATCTGTCCATTGGGGTCTTCAAACCCACATAACGTGTCTCTTGGATAGGGTGCTTTAGCCAAATACAAGACATCTTGCTCCAAGGACAGGTGGCTGAGGGAAATTTTGTGGTCTTTATCATATGAGAAGCTAGGGAAGATAGTCTCGGGGTTGTTTCTGGCAATGCCCTCTGCCTGTTCTGGCTCCTCAAGGATGGCTTAGCTCACCAGAAAGATGTCCTCTGGCTCTGGAAGCCCAGCTGTGCCCTTTGGTGCCTGTTCACAATCCCCATCAAGATCAACAGCTGGTGGGGAAGTGGCTCTGGACAGGGCACAACCAGAGGAGCCTACAGCAGGGTATTTCTGCACACCTTTTGGCCACTCTGCATGCAGCTTTCCCAGAAGTCTGACCTTCTGCCCTACAGAAAGGTGCAAAAGCTTCAAAATCAGGACAAAAATACTAGAAGTAAGGCAAAAAAGACTTAAAACCCCCAAAAGGTCAGAGCAGTGCCCCACCCTGCCTGCAAGAGCTGTCTCTCGCCTATCTCCGGTATTGCTCCACTCCCTTCTCAGACACATTGGCTTCTCTGGTTATTATGACTATTGCATGCAAATGGAATGAAGTTCAGCCATTTGTATTATTAGTTTTTAAATAACATCTCACTTTTCCACAGTCGATTTTCCAGACAGCAGCTCAGTCCAGGGCTCCCCTCACCACCCACCCAAATCTCATTGTGCATTTCCTCAAAGTCTGCCTTTTTCAAAATGCACTATTATTACAGTAATTCCTTCTTACCTTCTCCTCAGAAACCCTGCCAGAGCCCAATGGCAATTACCACCAGTGTCACCTCGAGGTCTGCTGGACCTACTGTCCCCATGCACCCCTCTAGTCAAGCACCAGCCTTTGAAGGCAACCCTGCATCTGATTTTTCCCCAGGAACCTGCATTCCCCAGGGACAAAGCACAAGCCTTCAAATAAAACCAGAATACTGAAGTGTAGGTGGAAAGAGGCAGTAGCTGCTGTAATTTAGTTGTGAGTCTCTTCTGCCCACCAGCATCTCCCAGCTGCCTCCAGCACTCACATACATTATCCTTCCCTCCTCATGGAGCCTATTACCAAGTTGCCATATCCTACATTTAAGCCTCAAGTTGAGCTGTTCACAGATTGTGGTTTTTTTCATTTGATGTTCAAGCTAAACACCATTGCAATTGTTTCAGGTTATGTCAAAACACTTTGTTCATCTGTTCTTAGGGCAGTATTCCACTTAGTTTTGCAGTTACTTTGCTGGATTTCTTTAACCCTTGTTTTAACCTTCTCTGAGGTAAGGGCAGAGCTGAATTTAAACCCTCATGTTAGAGTACACCATGAGAAGGGACCGAACCTGATCTCACGTGTATATTTATTATGCACATTTACTATGTATCTTACTATGTGCATTTACTGAAATAAGGCAACTGCCCCTCTCTAGGCATGAAGTCTTTATTGATACAATTCTGCTATTGAAATAAATGGGAGTTTTGCCAAAATTAAGACTTGCGAATTTGTCCCACCACTGAATGACATGCACACACATGCAGCAACGCCATGAAGGGCTCAGACTCATGGACAGGCTACCAGAAGGCAGCAATTTACTGCAGATCACCCGATCTGTAATAACTGTTTGTGGCATACAACAGCCATGCACATGCAAGTAACGCAAGTTACCTTCATGGTCCTTCAGTGACTTCCAACCTCCAGAGCCTACAGCCTGGCCAGATAAATGTCACTTGGCCTTCAGAAGGGGAAGTTTCCTCCCACACAGGTGGGAGGAAGGCAGTGCAAGGCAGCATGCTGCTTTTCTCTGCTGTCATTGCTTTGGTCTCTTGCCTTTATAGAAAAAGGGGCTGGATCTCACTTTGCAAACGACTCTGTATTTTGGGCCACCCATGAAGTTGCCCAAGCTCCAACCTCAGGAGTATGCAGACTCCCGCTGAGTAAAAGGCAGGAAGACAGAGTCATAAAACTGTGGTAGAGGAAGGAAGAAAAGAAAGGGGAACATCAGTCAGCTGCATTCCCAAGGAGGAGGGAGGCATTGCAAAGCTTAAAAAACAGACCACCACAAAACACAGAGCGATGGAGACAGATGTGATAAGCCAGCTAAACCACTGGAAGGGAAGCTCAGATGTGCAACAGTCAGCTTTCCACTCAAACAGCTCCAGAAAGCATTTCATGTACATCCAGCCGCGACGCTCAGCACCAAGTACCCTGGCGTGTTTGCTGTGCACCTGATCTACACAGCACCCCTTTCCTGGTGGGAGGATCTGGCTACCACCTAAAGGCTTGGAAGATACCCAGGCTTGTGGCAAATAGCCCTTTAAAAGGGGGAGCTGCTGGTATGTGGTGGTGGTGGGGTCCCCAAGTTAGAGCACACCACCCATACCTGTGTTAACAAGCCAAATAGTTAAAACACTGAGCTTCTGCAAGAAAATGCCAGGGAACCCCCTGGCTTCAGGAAGGATTGACATTCACACGGAGTTTACCCCAAAATGCTGGACAGCTTCAGCTAGCTTGTGTCCTTCTCCAAACCATCCCTGCACAGGCATGGTCTAAGCCTGGCCCAGGCAAGCCTCCCCAGTCAAAACCCAGCCAGCTGCTCTCCAGCAAGCATCATTCACACTGTACAGCATATGAATAACAGGTTTCACCTGGCCTTTATCCATCTTCTTGCAGCTGAAAGCATCTCAGCTTTCTGCTGCATTTTTGAACCCCCAAATTTGCAAACAAAATGTGGCAGTCATTTAAGGGCATGTAACTCCCCAGGCATAGGGTCTGGAGAACGAGCACATCAAGACGGCCACCGCAACCTCCCAGGAGCACTAAGGTGGGAGGCTGTCATTAGATAAATTGCCCTGGAGTGCTATAATTAACCCACCCTCACTGCTCTCAGACAGACCACCGCAACTGAAAAGCGCTGTAACCGCAGCCATCCCAGGGGCAAGGGGGCAGGAGCCGAGGAGACAGCGGGATACATCAGCCCCGAGCACCCACAGACCCTCTGATGGCTTTCATCAGCCCCCAGAACAAAAGCGCTGCTGTGCCATTCCCGTCAGGAAGCAACAGGCACACGCACCCGCCTCCATCGCACTTGGTCCATAAAACTCCACTTCATTACAGCCACTGTTGCCACATCTGTTAGTGCTTTAAAGCACGTACATCTGGCTTAATTGAGCACTTGACTTTATTGCTGCTTTATCTCCATTTTCTGAACAAGGCCTTGGGGAGAGGGTTTTGTGCATTTGGGGTTTGGTTTTTTTCCTGCTTCCTTTTTAAAATTTTTTCCACTGAAAGCCCACCTGAAGCAGGAACAAAAGCCCCTGTGACAGATGCTTACATGCTGGGGGCTGCTTTTGAGAAAGTCTCCCCTCTAGACAATGAACCCCATCCTAAATATTCTGGTTTATGTGCTCCAAAGCTGCAGAGCCTCAACACACCAATCCTTCCCTTCTACTCTCCCTCTGTCATCCTTCCCCCCCCCCCAAAAAAATCAGATACTGGCGGAAGGTGTTGCAGTGCATGCCAAGGAGAAAAGAAAGAAGAGAAAAAGGATCTTGCTGCCCCTGCAGTCTCTGAAACTTTGCTCCTGCCAAGTTACAACAAACAGGAAAAGCAGAATCAAAACACAGCCCCCATGTCCCCCTCCATCCACCCAGCACAGGCTGCACTAGTGCCAGCTACCGCTTACAAACAATCATGCTGCAAGCCTCCTCTGGCACATCCTTCCAGGTGGCCCGAACAACAGAAAAGCCCAGCTCAGGAAGCCTGTATGCAACGCATGGGGCGATTGAAATCCCTTCCAGGAAGCACAAAGGTCCTTCGTGCCCCCAGAGAGAGGGGAGGTTACCTGCAAGCCCCTTTGCCAGCACCTGCGCTGGAAGATGCTTGTGTTTCCCTGTGAAAGGAGAAGCCAGGCACGCAGTAGCTGGGAACGGAGAGGAGTACTGGCTGCAAAGTTGGCCGTTTTCCCACTAAGCCACCCGAAGTGCTTCCCAGCCACTGGGAGAACAACAGGACAGGTCCCTCCTGCGGGAAGGAGTTGGGGCACCGTTGCTGGGCTGCAGCATCCTCCCAGGGACCTGTGCCCAGCATCTTTCCACAGCTTTCAGGCCATGATCTGGCATAGGCAGGTACCAGCAGTGTCTCCGAAGCCTGGCTTTAACATACTGCCCCAGATAGTATTTCTCTTGCTGCAGACTGCAGCTGGGACTGCTCAGTGGGCAGCCTGGCTTTCACTAAGCACCAAATGCACAGCAGATGCATTATGCTAGTTGATGCTAACACGGGATGCAGCCCAGGAGCTTTATGCCTGCTAAAAGCAGGATGACCCACTGAAACCAGGACTACTGCAGCTTCAGGGTAAATGGGTACATGAAGAGTGATGCCTCATCACACCACCACACATCATGGCTGTGATGCAGCAATACCCACAGTCTGTTTCACTCAGAACAAGCTCCTCAGTTACACCACTTGCTTTTTGTGCCCGTCAGGCATGTTGCTCACCCCCACCGGTCATCTCCCCAAATGTGCTGCCCTGACTGCCAGCTACTTGTTCTCCTGCCCCCCACCCACAAGGGAGTCCTGTTAAGCCAGTGTCACACCTCATAAGCTCTGGCTTTCAACTCTTCAATGGAAGCAGGCGTCGATGTCCTGCCTGTCCCCCTTCCTACAAGAGTAAGATATTCAAAGCACTGTCAGTTTTCCCAATGCCGTGTTCCAGTTTGATTTCATGCTGCAGTGCCGAGTCCAACCGTCTTTTATCCCCACTGCCTAGTATCTTTTCTCAGATGTCTGAACACAAAAGCCACCCTTGAAGCAAGCAAAAAGCAAGGCATACTAGCAGCAGCCGAATGAGCTCCCCTGGTCCTTCCTGCCCCAGTCCAACAAGACTTCAAGCCCAGGAGAAGAAATATCTGAATAGTGAAGTGAAAGAGGGTCAAAATGTAATTAAGCTCTGCACTTCCTATCCCAAACTATTAGTGGGTGTTGCTGTGGGTTTGAGAATTACTCAGGCACTCTTGTTTCACTGGAGAGGAAAACAGTCCTATCTTTAACAAGACAAGCTCTTCTGGATTCCTTGGGAAGAAGGCAGTAAGCAAATTACAATTTCTAAATCTCTCCATGTCTTCTTCCCTTCGTCCAGCAAGGCTCATATGCACAGAGCACAGATATCTTTCCTATCAAAAAAATCCCTCCTTAGGCTTTCCAACTGAACCCAGCTGGGCTCTACCCATGGGAAGACCAACCCAAGTCATCCTCACAAGGACACCCCATCTTCCAAAGTTGGGGAAAGCAGAGAATTTAGATACTGCAGTGCATAAAACCATAACCTGCAACCGGAGCCTCTGACTGCATGTCCTCCACTCAGGGCCCATGCACCCCATGAGCTGAGTACGGCTTACGTGCAACCCATCTTAACCTGCCTTCAACTGAGAGCCATGGAGAGGGGACAGTGGAGGGCATCTGCAGTGATGCTTGCCAGCAAGAGAGTGAGCGGGCTGTGGCAGTTCCTCATGCAGAGACCAAACCAGTCACGAGTCCAAAATACAAGCTGACCATGATGCAGAGGCTCATCCACACGGAGGCTGAAGGAGGAGCAGAGCAGACCCATCCAGCTGCACGCAGCTTGTCTGAGGCCCTGGCACGCCACTCTTCTTCATGTCTCCATGCCAAGGCACCAGTATACTCTTCCAGCAACGGGCTGCTCTCTCCATGATCCACGAGCAGCTACAGCTGTGGTCAGCAGCACATGTTAGGAAGAACGTAAGGACTGATCTTTTCCTCTGCTTCTGGAAACGAATGGCATAGGGACTTCCTGAGCCAGAGGCTGCACATGGATCTTCATATTTCATAGCCAGCCATCCCTCCTATGAATTTCTATACTTCCTTTTAGAAGCCATTTATATCAAGGACATTTCCAACTTCCTACAGCAATGACTTTCATGGTTTAATTCCATGCCCTGCTCCTCCAGATGTGCTGCTTGATCTTTTCATGGGATGCTGAATGCAACTGAAAAATAGTGATCTTCTCATTCCTCCCCCTATTCACAATTTCCTAGCTCTCCGTCTCAAACCACAGGAACAAGTCAGCAGAAAGACCTAAATACCAAAGTGCAGCTCTTCATACTCTGTTGAGGCAGGTTCTGAAGACCCCTTAATCAAGGGCTGACCTTCAGAAAGCAACGTGCACCTGCTGTGTGCCACGCACACCTCCATCACGCTTCCCGAAATCAATTGCAGACCTCACAAGGGGCTGAGAGCCAGGACACCTCTTCCTTAAAGAGAAAGAAAAATGCCCAGCCTTTTCACAAATACAGAAGGCCTTGGCACAAGCTGAGGGCACAGGAACAAAGCCAAAGCACATGGAAAACAGCAGCAGCAGCAGTTTTTACTGCTGCCTGTCTAACTGGAGAGCCGGGACGCCACCCCAGAGTGAGGGATTCATTGCAAGCTCCTGACAAGCTGCACAGGGCACCCCGACACGGGGTGAGACCCCTCCAGTGCCACCCCCATTGCCGCCCGACAGCCCCAGCCCATCGGCACTCGCTCTTGTCACGCTCTTGCTGCTCCTCCTCAAAAGCCCGAGAAGCATGCTGGCTGAGCCCCAATGAAAGCACCTTCTAATGGGATTTTTTGGGTTTCAAGGATATCAGTGTCTGGCACAGGCTGAAGGAATTAAGAGGACGTCCAACAGATGATCTGGCATTGATTAACTGGCTATTTACCACTGAACATTACAAGTCCCACTCTAAAACTCTGCACCAAAACACTTGCTTTCCTAGTTGTTTTCTCCTTTGCCCCATCCTGCCTTTCACAAAGCCCAGTTATGGCCTCTCTCAAACCACTCCCTCACCCTCACCATACTTTGCCTTGCTAAATAAACCATGATGGTGTCAGCCAGGCTAAAGCTGGAAGGCTTGCTGAAGGTTAAAGGGAAAAGTGTGTTGCTCTGGGCAAAGAGATAAACCTAGTTTTCACTGAACAGGCCTCCAGATGGACAGCCACATGCGCTTGCAATCATCGTGTTTGCATTTGACTCTTCCTGTTGAATACCAGGGTAAGAAAATCCTCAGGCTGATCTCATTTCTACCAGCTTCACTGGGCTGGTCCCTACACAGCCACAGATCTGTTCATCCTCAAGTTCTTCCAGACCAGAGACATCCCTAAAGCTGCAACAGCTGAGTTATAGACTTATTTCATTACATCTCCCTCCTACATCACTCAGAAAGTGTGCCTGGAGGAACAGCAAACAGGTAACCCTCAAGGGAAGGGTTTGTAGTCAGCAGTGAAGAGTTACTGGTGGCATTTAACACCTCACAGGAGCGGTAATGCAAATTCTGCAGGGAGAGAGCATTCAAAGACAGGATTTGTTACAGCAGCCAAGACAGCAGAATTGGCAGGTCCGGTTTCACTGGAAGCAGGCTGGGTCCTCTGCCCCAGCAGAGCAGGACCCCATGCAGCAGGCTGAGCAAGCCCTGCCAAGTTTGTCAGCGGGTCTCATCATGCAACAGCCCAACACGCAGAGAACAAAAGATCAGTGGGTTTTTAGCAGCAATTGCTGTTTCCATACACAGACCAGACTGCATAATGCACTGCACGGGCCACCTCTTCTACACATGCCAAGCAAATTATCAGAGTACTTCCATTCTCTCTGCATGAATATCACCAGTAGGTATGTCCTACCCTCTCTTTGAAGGAGAAGTAGGAAGGTCTTCCATTCCCAGGGAACTCCAAAGGAGCAAAATGCACCCAGCACCTCCAGTATTTGGGTCCTCCCCAGCAAAGCTGTATCATCTCTGCTCCCAATGCCCCCACAGCAGCATGCGAGATGCATGGAAAGACTAGAGATCAGTGGGGCAGGACTCTGCCTCTTTTGGGATCTGCAGAATACTATGTAAATTGATGAGGCAGCATAAATATTTATTATTAAGGGAGTGTAAGAAGAGGAGAATGGAAACTGCTAATCAATAATGAAGAGCAAAAGTGAATAAAACCTGCAGAGAAAAGTCCCCACAAGCTTCCTACTTATTCCTAAAATACAACTGTAATGGAGTGTCACAGAAAAAAACAGGATAAATTGGTCAGATATTAGAAGGGAAAAAGAACCACCAGGGAAAATCTGACTTCACCTAAAGTATATGAAGACCAAAAAGGAATTAACAACTCGTGCAAACACTCAACTGTTACTGAGATGAAGACTATTTACTAGATGAGGCAAACATGGACAATCCAAATAATTAGCCACTAGCACAGTTTACAAAAGGGTTATGATAGCATCTCCTGTTGTGAGTGGTTTTAAAGTCAAAACTGAATGTTTTTTGTAGCGCTCTAGTCAAAACAGCAATTCATACAGCAAAAATCTGTGGTCTGAACTGGACCAGGAGTCAGGCTTGAGGATGGGACACCGCCCTTCTGGCCTTAAAGCTGTGAAAAATGAACCCGGGAGCACCAGAGATGGATGCACCTAGGAGAAGGCCTGACACCACATGGGCTGACCCCTAAACTGAGTACCTCCACCAAAGAAAAGGGTAGCGCTCAGATCAGACCTGCTACTGTGGAGCCGGTGAGCATGGGATGGAGGTCTCCAGATGATGATTCCTTACAAAAGTGGTCTTGATCAGTTGCCACGACTGATGGGGTTAGCATAAATCCTTAAACGGGACAGGAAACAAGGCAGCGTCGATACAACGAAACAGCCCCAGAGACGGACAAAGGAACAAACTCTTAATAGAGCATCAGGTGGTGGAAAATGTGAGGAGTCATCGCAGAAGTCATCCAGACAAATTAACTGGAAAATGGCAGAAGGCTGATGAATATTTGGCGCTGAAACAGCCATCAGCCTCCCTGGGATGTTCCCAGAATGAAACTGTAGAATGAGCCATAAATAGTCTGAAGTGCATCTTGCTCCTTTGCCCCAAAGGCAGCACAGCCATGCTGAGGGAGCTCAGAGGTGGGGAGAAGCAAATGCCTAAAAACCAACCCTCACCGAGTCAGAGGAATAAATCATACTACAGCAATCTACAAAGGACCACTGTAAACTGGGGAAGAGCCTTCTGGAGACTTTAAAGGCACATGACACTTCTCAATTTCTCTTCTGCCAGCCTTTGTTTCATTTGCAATTAAAGTATCAGAGATGCCAGCTATCCTTTTCCTCATTTCTGTCAGGGCTGTTGGCCTCAGACAATGTACCTGATACCTCCTCCTCGAGCAAGTGAATCTTTCTTGAGGGCTTCTTAACTTTACCACATTATCTAGTTATTGGCATTGTACAAGGGCTTTATTTTAAAGTCTTGCCCCATTTCCCCATTGCAAATATTCACTTTTTGAGCACCTGCCATTTCTCCATTCCCCAAATCCCCTTTCATTGAAAGTTTAAGGTCACAAAGTACAGATTTCCTCATTTTAGATCCCCCCAAAGCTGGAGTAATTTGGCTTGGCTGCAGGGCAAACTCTAGAGCCTAAATAAAATAAACACATAGGACACTTCTGTTACCCTGAAATGCTGAGCAATAAAATCTCAGTAAATAAATAAATACATGGAAACTCGCTTTAGGTCAGAGCATGTCATGCTGCTTGGTTTGCTACAATTAAAAATAAAATCTATTTAAAAAAAGAAAACAGACAGGCAGACTGGGGTCCTGCACCTAGAAAACAGCACTAACAAAGACAGCAAAAAATCTCTACATCTCCATTCCCTTTGAAAATTCAGTACAGTAACTTATTGTGAAACAGGAACACTGCTTTAGCCTAGATCCAACTGCACTTTGAACCAGACACCAATTCTGAGAGCACAATTTTTATTTTGAATTTGATGGATAAATATTGATCTTTAACAACCACTCTCCCATGACAAAACTTCCCTTTCACCAAGCTGAAGGAACATTAGCATGGCAAGGTTGGCACTACAGTTCCCTGTGCACTGACAAAACCTGCTGGGCCCATGAACAGAACTAAAAAATGTTAAAAAATTCTTGTTTAAGGAAAAAATGAAATCCTCCCTGGGACTAGTGCAAGGGCCTCCTCAGGCACTGGACATGGGGCTTGCCATCAGCCACATCGCACCACCCTTCTTGGTGCATCTGCCCTGCCCTCAAGGTTTCACCCAGAGAAGATGTCCTAGAAGGATAGTGCTCCAGCCAGCAGAAGATGCTGTGTTTTCTAGATGGGATATTACTAGGGCAGAGCTATGGTATGCTGTCCTTGTGCCAGCACTCTTCTCTAGCTCACAGCGCTTTCCGCTCCCTATCTTTGCTCCCCTCCTGTATCTCGAGGGAGCAGCCAAGTCCTCCCCTGCCAAGCCCTCCCAGTGGCACATGCTCCCACTCCCCTGGAGCTCATCCCTGCACCTGTGCCTGCCCACATCCATTTTTTTCAGGCTCATGACTGCAGCAGAGGGCTTGCCAGCTGCTTTCAGAGGGGTTAACACTTCCCTCCCCCTGTGGCATGCTTCTCTCAGGATATAGGGTAAGCCCGAGTGGTTTTTGCAAAGCAGGACCTGAGTGGCAGTCCACCCTCACCCTGGGATCGATTAAAACATACAGGTCCGAGTTGTCCACTGAGAGATTTTGCTAGCAAAAGTCCCATTCATCAAAGTCTCCAAGCCTGGTCTTTCACTGCCCATCCCAGCACTCTGTGCTATTCAGTTTTATCCCATTCCTGACCCATCACCCCTCCACACCACTTATCCTAAAGAATTTTCCTGAGCTTTCTCCCTGCATGACAATGAACCTAGCTCAACACAATCACAAGTATTCAACACCTTCACAGCTACAGTTTCTATGAGGGCCATCATTGCAAACCCACAGCCAGGTACACCTCACTTCTTATCCCTGGGGTCCTCTGCAGCCAAATCCCACCATTCCCACACAAGCCTCTGTCACACCCTCACCACTTCTCAAACTGACTCCCCTTGTCCCTATTTTAAGGAATATTTTCTCCCGTGCATTTGTATCTACTGCTCTATGAGAAATCACACAGACCAGATAACTGATTTTTCTGAAAAGTGCCATGTATCAGACAAAAGCATTGGCTCAGCCTGGCACGATGCACCTTTGCTTCATCTGCTTGGTGTTTACCTTCAAGTCCTTCATTACTCTGTCCTCCAGATCTGCCAGTGTCATCCACAGCTGAGTATGGATTAATGGGTCTGTATTTGGCTGAATCACTGCCTCACCTTTGGCGATCTGAAATACTGGGTCCCTGTCTCCTATTTACCACCATGATCTAAAAATCTTTATACATGACACAGTGATTTTTTTTTTTTTTTTTTTGTGTGTCCTGGTCCCTTCAGAAACTGGGGCCAGTGTTCCTGGCCTCTGCTCTCCAACTGATTTCAATCAGTTTAATTCTTTGCCTTTTGTTTATCCCCCCCTCAGTTCTCAAGGTTTCCATGTCCTCATCCCCTCCAACTGTACAGAATACTGAAGCAAAGTTCGATTAATACTGGAGCCATACCTAGATCATCTTTAATCTCCAGTTGGTCCTCACTGCACAGCGGCTTCAAGTCTCTTTTTATTTATATAGCTGAGAAACCTGTTGCTATTTGTTTTAATTTCCTTTGCCAGGCCTAACGCAGCTTGACTTTTGGCAATTCTCATTTTATCCCTACTCCTCCTGACCTCTAAGACATTGCTTTTTTGCCGATTAGTCTTTTTTTTCCATTCCTTACAGACTCTGCTTAATCCCAACTATCCTTTTTAAGGTGGCTATTCACCAGCTTCAGCAAGCAGCCCTTTCCTGCCGTGTTTTCCTCCTTTGCTTGGGATGCCTGGTCCAGATAGTTTCTGCATCTCTGAATTAGAGAGAGGCTCTGCATCCTCTGCATTCAAGTTCTCATGCTTCTCTGCCCAGATGACTTCACCCACCCGGTTTTTTCATTTTTCAAACTTTGCCCTTTCAAAGACAAGTATCCTAGTTCCAGACCCACTTTTGTTTAGGCTTCCATTTAATTTAAAAGGAATCCATTTTATGAGCACTAAGTCCAAGATTCCTCTGTACAACCAGGCCCTCCTGTAACATCAACACTAGTTACCAAAACAAAACCTAAAATAGCACCTCCATTTGCTGGTGCTGTTACTATTTAATGAAAAAATCTGGGCTATCGCATCCAGGAATATCTATGTTTTACCTTATTAATACAACGTGTTTGCCAATGTGTATTCCTAGATATTAAGATACATTCCTAAGTTCCCACAGCAGTATTATTTTGGTAACATTTATCTTTCTAATAACATTAGAGAGATCTATCCACACAACCCCTGCCACCCCTCATTTCACAGTCTGCAGGTCTATCTATCCTCCCATGGCTATTTCCCAAGGTACTTGGATGAACTGCAGTCTTCTAACATATTTCGTTAATAACTTCAAGTGGCCCTATCACCAGGATGTCTCTCAAAACCACCAGCCTGTCATAGGAACAACTGTACCAGCTCAGACCACAGGTCCACATAGCCTCATCCCCTACAGTAGACAAAAGTGGGTGGAGATCAAAGACTGAGGGCATTTTAACTCCCATTAACTTCCCCAGTCTCCCCTTGAGCACTCAGAAATTTTGAGTGTTCACAGTATCCTCTAGAACGTAGTTCCACAACTCAGCTACTAATGCTATTAAAGGGCACATCCTTTTATTTGGGCAGCCTCTGATATCTCTCATCCATGGTCCTCAGAAGAAACCCATAAAACACCTTCAAAAGGAGAGCCTGGAAACAAGCATTTATAACTCTGCTAGATACTAGAAATCCTGGTTTCAACAGGGAGATTGACTTTATTGCCTGCTGTAGTTCTGTCCTGCCTCCTCCCAGCTAATCCCATGTTCAACAGATGGTAAATTCTCTCTCTTCCCCATAGAAGCTAATTTCCTTAATTTCACTTTTTTTGCTAACACCCCTCTCTTATGCAGGTATGAATTACCTTTCTCTCCAACAACCTACCTGATCAATCTACCTCATTAAGCTTCGAGTATTTGCTTTCAAACTGAATGTAGCTTTGAAGACTGACATCTCTGTTCCAGACTTCAACTCATGTACCTGAAAGCTTGGCCACCAGCCTAATAAGAGAGGCTTCCCCACAAAGCTTGCCTTGCCTATGTCTTTAGACTACTACAGCTAGGACACCACCACTACCAGTCCACATAGTCTACATGCTAGTGCTTGGGATGTCACCAACTCTGGGGCCCTTGACTTCTGATCACAGCCACCCAGACCCTCCTCCTTTCTGAGGATACTATTAAAGAAAACAAAACACACCACCACACAAACACACCACAGAAAAAACCCTTCACTGAAGATCATTTAAGTCTTTGCTACTGGTGTCCTCATCTTTGGTCTGTTTGAGATGGAGGCAGGAGCATTGTGTCAATGTGAGGGACTGTGAATGGACTTGCCATGGAAGTCACAGGCTCTGGCATGTTTCTTCATAAAAATCAATGTCATCCAAAAAAAGGGGGAAATGCAAATGAAAGAGGATGAATTAGACTAAGACAAAAATGGATTCTGGTAGACAAAGAAAGTCCCAGTGCCCATTCTGTTACTGACTCTGAGGCCAAAGATCTTTACTTTCAGTACTGTCTTTGTTCCTGCTCCCACTCCAATTTTTGTGCGCTGTGTTTCACAGTACAGTCCTTGAATGCAGCTAACATGGCCCTGGCCATTATCTGCTTAAGGCAGTTTACACTGGTGCAATATAGCTGACTTCAGGGAAGTCAATCCTGACACCAGGAAGGTCCCATAAACAGTCTCAGGGCCAAGTTCATGAACTGGGATTCAAGAGAATTGGATTTGAGCCCTCCTACCCTGCTTCCCCCTCCTTAAGAGACCTTGAGGAAGTAATTTTATCACTCTACCCAGCAGTACACATCTATAAAAAAAGGGATCATAAAAATCCCATCCCTGACGGAATGACTGTTAGCATCAAGCCAGCAGACAGAAGAAGTCCTTGTAACTATGGCAAGGACAGCCATATAGCCACACTGAATAGATATTTAGGTACAAGTCCCTTGCTCTGACACTGACCATGTTTTTAGTGCCACATAAATAATTCCACTTTACTTTGGCACACTGTGATCTCTGCACATACAGGTTAAAGTGAAAAGGGGAGGAAAAAAAAAAAGTCAGGTTTCTTTCTCTTCAAGCCCTGCAAAGGCTGGAGCTGTTTAGTGAAATCTGAGAGGAAAAGGATTGTGATAATTACCTCACCTGCCTCTCTCCAAAGATTGCCTCTTCACAAAAAACCTCATGCACTGCAGCTGCCCAAACTGAGACAACCCCAGGCATTAACCCTGAGCTGTGCATCTGACTTGCTTTTTATCTCAGGCTATGCAGATTAAGCAAAGCTGACCCCAAGCAGAAACCCGGGAGAAACAGCTGCCTCTGGATGCTTACCCTGACATGGCTCCCACCCCAAACAACCCAGCAGGGTGGGGGAACTGCAGCTGGTTCCCAACAGCACCAAACACAATCCACCTAACCATATCACCTTGTTACCTGCTGAAAAACTCCTATTCTTGGTTGGCACCAGGAACTGTGATTACCAAGTGCGGCAGAGGTTGGACACTCCTCAAACTCGGGACTTTCAGGAAAGGTTTGGGTGCGCCTTTTTCCCCCCTCCCTTACAACAAGAATCAGCAATTTTGCAGAAGTGATTTGCATTTTCTCAACCCAGTCATTTTTCATATCAGAGGTGTACGTGCCAAAACACACGTGAGCCTAGGCACGTAAGAGGCAACAGTAGTCTCCAACTTGCCCTTGAGAAAAGTCAGGCAGTAATAAGCTATTTACTCATGGGGAAAAAGTTGCTCCCAGTCAAGTGAACAGCTTCAGAGGGACCAAGGTTTGGTCCTGAAAAAACTGTAAGACCCTGGGAGCAAAGGTCAGACTCTGCCTCCTAGAAGTGATAAATCTAATTCTACACCTGAGCCACTTCATCAAATGCTATTATCACTTAAGATGAAAATGTTGACCTGAGGTCCCTTCAGGACAAGAGAGTCCCAGCATACAATTTGCTGAACAAACCCATTTAGAGATAATCTTGTCTCCTAAAGATGTCTTCATCAAAGAAAAACAGTCAGGCTTTAAGGGAAGAGCTGAGCACCCCTAATCTCATTGCTTCATGACTGGATTAGCTAATATGGATCTTCAGGTTCAGGTTTGAGCTCCCTCAAATCCACCTGCTCCTGCTGAACCTCCCGGGGCCTGGCTGACTCAAAGGCCGCAGTAATCAGCCACATTATGGAGAAGTCCTCCATTCCAGAGCCTTCACTCTCCTGAAATGCATCAAGGTTTATAAGTTCTCCGACATCAACACTGCACCACTGCAATGCTTACATACAGCAGACAGGCAAGCTGGAGCAACTGAGGGTCATCTGCTCAAGATCATGCAGGCATCAGTGGCAGAGCTGGGAATAGAGTCCCAGGCTCCGGACTCCAGCCCTTGTTTTTTCCACAATGGATAGCGTAACTCCAGGGTTAGGCAACTTGACTTGCTCAAGTCCAGACTGGCTGCTCCTCCCACCATAAAGAACGCTCTTGACTGCTCTCCATTGTATGGTCTGGATGGCCATGGGTTTGGAAGGAGGACAAAGCAAAGGAACAATACAGCAGTATAAGACAGCAGCCGGGTCTCTCATGGTGCCCTATCTCCTCAGCTGGTTATAAACTCTTCCACAAAATGAAATAACAAGGGGATGACTAATGACTGGAAGATCAGAGCACCTTGCTGAAGCAACACAGCAGGGCAAAGGACCCTTGCCAAGGGCAGTGGAGAATCTTATTTCATTGCCTCTATGAATACAGCAGCCATTTACTACCTTACCAGATCCCATCATGCCTTCAGTAGGCTGCTGCAATGAAAAGAAAAAACCCAACTGTTATCTTCCACTGAGTAATGCCCCCAAATCACCTTAGTTGCTCTGAACCCATTTTCCCTTAATGAGCTAGGCCAGCTCTATGCTCTTCCACCACAGCTGTTCACAAGCACCTATTAGAGATCTCAAGCACCCAGAGAAAGCAGCATGAACAGGACCAGCCAGGAAATCCCCAGATGGCCTAAGGCGAGGGAAAAAAAAGCTGCATGATGCAACCTTGTGCTGAAATAAACCTGCCCTAACCAGTTCCCATCTAGAGTAATTTCTTCCCAGGGCAAATGAATTTCTTCCTGAGACAGCTGTTCGTTCATGTACAGATGTCCAGAGGCAGCTACCTCCATGTTTCTGTTGCCTTGTCTCCACCACTTATGCCACAACATCAATTATATGTAATGTTATTTCACTCCCTGCTTTGAGCAAAAACAGGTCTTGTTTCAGGGAAGGACACTCTTTTCCTCTTTGTTTTCCCTCCATGTTTCTACATCTTAGAGGTCTTTTCCAAACTTAATGATTCTATTCTGTTCTATCTTGGACCAAGCCTTCACTGTCTTCCGAGAGCAACATTAGTTTGTGAACCTGTACTTCCTTCTACTCTGATGCCAAATAAGCACTAGTTCAAACCCATTCCTTAATGAGGATTCCCATCTGCATGCACCTCTGGGGACTACAGCAGTTTCTGTAGCAGCTTACTCTGAACTTGAGGGTTGTGTTCTGCTGCATGATCAAGAAACACTTGGAGAAATGGAATTGGGCTCAGGGAGCTGAGGAAGGATAGATGTCTGATAGACATCAACCTGCCAACAGCAGGGGTGGAAGCAGCAGCAGCTCACAGAAGAATGCAGAGAACAGGAAAGAAAAGGTTTGACAAGCCAAAAAGGAACAATTGCCTTAAAATGGCCAGATTTCTACCAGAATACTCTTGGGTTGGGGGAGGAGGAGGCCAGTTTCAGCATCTCTTCTGCCCAAAATGACAATGAACTGGTGGGTCCTCCAGGGAGCCAAACCAAGGAGGCCAGCTGTCCAGGGGACCAGCACAGATGAATGCTTTCCATGTGGTTCTCTGACATCATAGTATTAAAAGGGTCTCATCTCTGCCAATTTTTACAAAATGAATAACAAATAGTTTAAATGGCTTCAAAGATTATTATGCCAGGCATGCAATGGAACAACTGAAACATGGGGAATGTCACTACTTATGTTTAAAAGCATACTGAAAAAAATCACCCACAGGACCTCACTCCCATAGTCAGTCTAGAAAGACTGACAAGTGACTATACGTTTGCTTACCACCAAATCTTTCCTTCCCAAGCATTACCCATCCCCAAAGTCCAGCCTAGCATGGAAGCACCCAGAGTCAAGGTGGGGCTGGAAAAACTCCTGGTACCAGACTGTAGCTGTGTGCCACTGCAGCCAGACAAAGCAGAGAATCAAAAAGGACTTGGCACATCCAACTGATGGTGCAAGACAGGCCCATGAGTCTCCAATGAACGTCTCCCCTCTAAGAGACATAACACCTACAGGAAATGTGATAACACAAAGTGGTCCACAAGGTTCCCCTTCCAGTCCCCTGCTTTAGGTCCTCACACTCGCTGCTGACCACGTGACGTTTGTGAGGGGAGCAGAGATGATGCTCACCCCAGGATAAGCTCCGGAGAGGCCCAGAAGACAGACATCCCTGCAATGGGAGTCTCAGCAAATCATGTCCCAGAGCCAGAAACACTGACTAATTAGAAACATCTTTAAATCCCCAACTGGGGAGGTGCCTGAAAAAAGCCAAAACATAATAATGATGATGATATTTGTAACTGCTGTTACTTGTTATCTTCTCAAAATGTTGACAGCAGCTCTTAGCAAGCACACACCAGTGAATAGCTTACATGCACTAATTCTCTCTTAAAAAGCACATGCTTAACCCTCATCAGAGAGAGCACTTCTCCATCCCACATGCAACCTTAGGGATTGCCAAAATGATTTAAAACCCTAGCAAACAAGAGCTCTTGGAGGTGATAATCAACCCCCTCTTGCCCATACTTGACTCTCAAGGTCTGTTTCTCATGCTCTACAGTTTCCAGCTGGGACCCATCAGCAAGCTATCAATTGCCCCTTACATACAGATGAACAGGTAATTAGTAAAATGACCTAATTAATATTAATACACTGGAGTGACAGAACTAACAAAGCTTGATTTTTAAGGGTTTGGGGTTTTTTTTAAATGTAGCTCTTTCCTGAGACTGTGATTGAGAGTTGGTTGTTGGTTCTCTGACATCTAACACTGGCTGAGTTTCTGCTACAACCCATCAGGAGATGTGAACAAGGTACAGTCCCACCACCCAGCACCTATTTTCATAAAAGCTGTAGGAAACCAGTATCTTAGAGCCCAATCCCTCCAGTGAATTTTCTGGTTCAAAAGTTTTCAGGGTAGCCATAGAGACAAAGATAATCCACACGTGCCCACACACAAGGCTTGTTTGGAAGAAAGCCAGGCTCAAAATGGGACAGCCAGTACATTGCTTTAAAACAAGAAAGAGAAGTCTTTACTGAGTGCAAGAGCTAAACAAGGACCACATTTGCACTTTATGCCCTCCCGACAGTTAATATTGCATGGCACGCTGCAGAGATGTTAAGGGGGAAAGATCTGCACTTTGACTGTAATCAGATGCTCTAGATGCATGAAGCATGCGTGCACGTGACGGGGATCAAAAACGTAAGATTTGGGAATTTTAAGGGGTGGGGGAGAGACAAAGAAGCAGCACAGTGAACCCAGCCTCGCAAAACACATGCACGCACTTGCCTGCGCTAAGCGAAGACACCAAGAGCTTTGGTGTCAGGTCCTGGAGGAGCACGGGGGATCCCACCCGCCCTCCCCATCCCTGGGGCTCAGGCGGCGGCACGAACAAGCGGGGACAGACGTGTTATGGAGCAGCCCGCGGGGCAGCAGAAAGCCAGTTGCTCACCCTGTAAAGCCTGCAGGCAAGGCTTGCTCACCACCTGCCCCCAGCTGCTGCGGCAAGGAGACGTGGTCCCTGCGCGCATGATGCCAGCGGGGCAGCTCCACGTGGAGGAATGGGATGTTTTACTCCCAACACCATCCAGGCCTGGAGGTGTTCCCATGTGTCCGTGACTCCAGCACATCCCTTGTGGAGGAAACCCAGGGACAGGGCTGGATCAAGCAGGAGGAATTAAGTTTGAATTCACTTAAAGCAACTTCAGGACCCAAACAAAATACAGCGGGTCAAGGGGACCCTGCCAGCTGGCTGGGCTGGCCACACTGCAAGTGAAGAATTCAGGGGCACCTTCTGCAAATGAGACCCCTCCCAACTCTGGTGTCTGCAAGGAGCAGTATTAGCCCCTGTGCCACATCACACAAGAGGCCATCAAACTAGTCAGCAATTCAAACATTCTCACAAATTTTCTGCTCTCCTCAGGTCGGGACAGTTTTCAAGAAATGTTGTCAAGGCTGACGTACCCCTAAAAAAACCCCACCACACATCACATCCCCAGCCTGAACCCTTCAAAAATGAGAGAGGCAGAGGAGTGAGAAAGGAAAAAGCTGTGTCAGGATGGAGGACACAGCACAAAGGATGCAAGCACAGGCACGTCGACAGCCCCTGGGAAAGGGGGGGCAGGAGGGTTGAAACACAGCCCAGGCCTGCTGCTTAGCAGCTGGGATTTTAACACTTGTTGCAGCAAGAGAAATTAGTAACAGAAATCAGCACAGGGAAAGATGGGGGTGTCGGGTTCGAGGCCTGTGCTGCACCAAGGGAGAGCAGCAGAAGCGGCCTTCAGGGAAGGGTTGATTGGTTTTGTTCTGCTTTGTGTTATATTTTTTTTAAACAGTTCTTCAGACTCCTGACCACAGCTCCAGGAGATGTACACCCTCCCTTAGATCTTCCTATTCCACCACTATTGGTGGATCTCCAAAGGCATGAAGAGCCTGGAAATGAGAACAGCAAGTGAATTTTTATTATTTTCTCTGCTGGAGCTTTTAGGGAGTCGAAAGAAAATGCTTTTGTGAATGGCAACAACTAGCTTTGTTATCTGCAGTCCCTTCCATTGATCCTTGCAAAGTATTGAATGGGAGGAGTAAAATGAAAAAAATAATCCACATTACCCTGTCTCACAGCAGTTCAGCTCCAGCCCACATCCCAGACATTTGCATCACCGCCATGAATCAGAGCCAACCTGTGTGTCGGTGCTGCCCAGGCATCGCCCACTGCATGGCTCCTTCAGTGCAAGGCCACCCCACAGCTCAGACCCCCTCTCCCTGGGGCAGGGGAGTGAAGGTGATCAGGAGCCACATTCGCCATTTTCTCAGGACAATCCCATGCCCACACTCCTGTTGCAGATACTCTGCAACCACTGGGCACTGCAGCAAGAGCAAGGGCGGAGGAGGAGCCTTCCCTGCCATCCCATCAGGGGGCACGTGCACAGGATCCCCCCGACCCAAGAGCAGCACTGGGGCAAGTGCATTTGGGGCAGCACAGGGCACTCGCAGCCCACTCGGAGCAGCCTCCCCGGGCCACCAGCTGAGCCACAGCAGCCACCTGCATGCAGTGCTCCCAGGAGTCTCAACACATCCAGCCCCTCACTTCCACTTCAGTCAGTTCATAAGAAACTCAAGCATCTGGGGTGATTTAGGCTAAGTCATTTTGTTCCACAACTGGAGTGGAGGAAGGACAGGCTTGTGCTCAATGGCCCTGCTTCCGCCAACAGGAGAAACCTCTGCCCTGAAAGATGATGCTGCTGCTCATGCCTACACATACTCAAACCCCTCGCGGGTTCCCTGGAAGTGGAGGATTATTTTTACATAGAACTAATGAAGCAATAATCCATTCCAAACTATGATTTTTAAACTGATGCATAGCACAGGTAGGCTCCAGTTTGAGATTTAACAGGTACCACCAGCAGCTCAGGTTCCTATTGCAAATGGCAGAGCTCTGCTACATCAGGATAAGCAGTGAACACCCCCATCCCGCATCTGAAATTGTTTGAGCAAAATAAAACACCGAGCTCAGCCACTGCCCATCTGAGCCAATATTACTGAAGTGAAGGCTCCTGAGCTCTTCCCAATACCCTTGTGCCAGGACCACGTTCAGGTTATGGCTGCAGAGGATCACGCAGTCCTCCGCTTCCGAGATTTCTTCCTGCAAGGAATGCGAACCACTTGGAAACGCTAGCAGCTTTCCCACACAGATGCAGGGAGGGAAGCTGAGACACCAGGCAACCACAGCCTCTCAGAAAAGAATTCATGATGAAAAATGATGGCTTTCCCTCCCGGCGGGGGTAACCTTAAACTGGGAGAGACTCTAGACCCACATTCTGCACCGCAGCCACTTGCTCCAAGCAGAGATCTCGGAGCACGGAAGGCTGCCGGATCAGGACTGCACCTACACATTAGGACTCTTTCTAAAGCATGTCAGTCAATGAAGAGACTCAGCAGGAGCCTAGCTGGGCTGGTGGATAAAAGGGAGGGGGCAGGGGAAAACTGTGACAAATTGAAAATTCAACATGGATTGCGTAACTGCATGAATAATTCCTTTCAAGCCAAAAAGGATTCCTGCAAAAGAGGTAGCTTGCTGCAGTCCCTCAGCTCCACTTAATGAAAGAAACCCCAGTCAGTTGGGTGGGTTTGTGTTTTGTTTTTTTGTTTGTTTTGTCCCACCCCCACCCCCAAAAAAATGCTTATAACCCCGTTGCAAGCTGTAAGATGCAACTGATCTTCCATCAGCAGAGAAGAGCTGGGGGACCCAACCAAACAGACAACACTGGAAACAGATTTCCCTACCCGGGCTGGACGAGAAATTTGCTTGAAATGGCAAAGATGCTCATTCCCTTTTGCTAGAGGCAATTTTTCATTAATGAAGACAATGTAAGAGATATTCATAGGAGAGGGGGGGAAAGATCTGCTGACAAATACTTTCTCTACAACACTAAGATTTATTAAAGCATGGGATCACCTCCCAGCAGGAAAGAGGAATTGATGAAATGAAGAAGGGAAGGCTGGAAAAGCAGGAGGAAAAAAAAAAAGTCCCAACACTAAGATCTACTCAAGTTACTGAGTGGCATTCCCAGAAGTGGGGAAGCCCCATCTCTCAAGCTATAGGATGCAAACCTGGAACCACCCAGCATGAGGAAGGGCCCCCCGCATTTCCTGGCTGCCACAGCAGCATTAGGCTCTTTCCATATGCAAAATCTAAACCTGCGAGAACCTCTTCTGGCCACACCACCCCAAGAAATACCGGTCTCACTGTATTCCCATACAACCCTAAAAGCAGCCAAACTAACCCAGACCAAAGGCCCATTTTTGCCCTGCATCCTGTCTCCTACCAGGGCCAACTGAGATGCACAGGAGGGTGTCCATACCCTGCAGGACCGGCAGCCACTCCAAACTCCTGGGGCTGACAGTAACCTCTCAGCAACAGCCAAAATGACCCTTCCTCAAAAGCAGCAGTCCCCAAAAGGGGAGAAGGGGATGTCCAAAGCATTTCACCTGGTGAGAATAGGAAATTGGGAGGTGGAAGAAGGGGGTAGAGGCCATCCCTGAACTAAAGGGAGACCTTATCGCTCTCTACAACTACCTGAAAGGAGGTTGTAGTGAGGTGGGTGTTGATCTCCTCGCCCAAGAGGAGATAGCCTCAAGTTGCACCAGGGGAGGTTTAGATGGGATATTAGGAAAAATTTCTTCACTGAAAGCATTATCAAGCATTGGAACAGGCTGCCTAGGGAAGTAGTGGAGTCACCGTTCATGGAGGTATTTAAAGGATGTGGCACTTACTTAGGGACATGGTTTAGTGGTAGACTTGGCAGCATTAGGTTTACAGTTGAACTCAATGATCTTAAGGGTCTTTTCCAACCTAAATGATTCTATGATTTTGGTGCAGAAAGTGCATTGTTTCCCAAAGGGAGAGCCAGCCATCCCAGGCGCAGCGCTACCCCATGAGTGCATCTTGGGCACTAGCACCCACATAGATGCCCTGATGTCTAATATGGTAGTTGAAGCCACACTACAGCCTTCCTCTCCAAGCAGGCACCTAGCAGGGCCTTTCCTTCTCTACCCAGTCAGTGATTTTCACCAAACTTTCAGGAAGTAAATCATCAGACAGACCTCTGCACCACTCGACCTGCAGGGAGTTGGTCAATGGATCCAAAAACTAGTGGGAAAGGGAAAACCTTTATAGAAATCAGGCTAAAATGCATTCTCTCCAGTGGGATCTTTAGGAGCCAAGCCCACTGGCTTTGGAGCTTTCTCCTTAAATTCCACATCATATTTTACAATGTTTGCCTAAAACCAGATCCCCAACTCCCTGCCAAGCCATCCCAATCCATCGGCTTCAAGGCCAGGACTACAACCCACTCCACAAGTTCCTCCTCCCCTCTCCGGGGCAGCGCCAGCTTCTCCTCCTCTTCCCTGAAGACCAGCCCCACAACTGCTTATTCACCGTTTTCCACCTCTACCCCAGTTCCCCTTCCTCCCTCTTCTTGCTTCCCACAGGAACATTATGAGCCCTAACTGCCGTCCCAGCCAAATCCAGATGCCATTTTGTTCAGGAAAGCCTGGGTGTCTATTATGAGCTCCAGGACCAGGCATGAAGACCAGAGAAAGGGACAGGATGGCAGATTGGGTGGTTTGGAGGCTGCTGCTCATTGGGAGGGTGGGAGAGCACCGATCCCTTTCTCCCTGCTTGTGTCCCTATTTGGGGGTAGGGATGTGTGAAAGGGGTTCAGGACTGCCTCCTCCTCTAGGCCCTTGGTTGGAAGAAGCAATTTTGCAGCTCAGTGCTTCATATCTGCTCAGGATGGCTCTGAGCACCCACACTGCTACCAGGAGATGCTGCTCCATGTGCTCCCAACAGGACCCCACCCAGGACAGTGCTCACGTGGCAGAACAAAGCCTCTCCATCCTTCTGTCTGGCTCGGCTGGGGCACAAGCTGCAAAACCCACAGGCTGAGCCCCAGCTCAGGAGCAGCTGTGCTGCACAAGCGCTGACTCAGGTGTGAGCAACACCAGCACGAGGGCATTGCCTGCCCTTGCCATCCAGCGCCCAGACAGCCCGCAGCTTCAGCCCAGAACACGCTCTGCCCCAGTGAATGACGCACCAACCCTGGCAAGTCCTTTCAGGACCCATCAGTCACCAGAGGGGGAAAAAAAAATTACATGCACACAAAGTAATTAGAGGTGTAACCCTCTCCCCTCCCTCTGTGCAGGCTTAATACTCCCTTTGTCCGGGCATGTTTCCCTCACTAAGTCGTGCCTCAGGACAGCTTTCTTGACAGAAAACAAAGGTTAATTAATAAAAAAAAGAAAAAACACAAAGAGAAACCCCTCATTAAAATGGCCACCCTCTCGGCACAGCTCTCTATCCAGACTGGTCCTTCCTGGAAACAGAGCACTGACCCATGGCTGTGACCCCTACAAAAAAAGCCAAATTACACACAGCCAACTCAGGGCCGTCTCCAGCAACAGAGGGGTGGGGAACCAGCCAGCAGAACAGAGACGCAGCAAGGTGCAAACCTGATAGTTATCCACCTCACTCACTGAAATCCTAGCCTCACTGACCGTTTGTCTCCAGTTAAATTAAAGCCTTCCCCGGTAGCTTGGTGGCACACCTCCTGTGACCTACTGTAGCTCTGCTACCCCCCTGCACCAACAGCTCTTAGGAATACATTACAGAGGATGGGATATCAACTATCAAAGATGCTCTGCTCCCATCCCTCCTCACCTAAGCAGCTGAAACCACAGCAAACCTCACCTCCAATTTACCACCTGCATTATCAAATGCTTCACCTCCACAATGGAAGTCTCTCATTACAGCACAGACACAAGCAACGCAGGTGAAAGTCTGCTTCAAACCTGCACTCTGCAAGTGCAAAAACATCTCTCCCACATACTTATCCAATTTACCTTGCACACACATGAGCACTTCTGATCCTGTTAGCTAGAGAGAGGTGGTGAAAGCACACACGCACGTGCATGCTCACCAGCCAGCTCATTAAGTCTAATTAGACAGTCTTCCACAGGGAATTTTGAAATGCATATCCAGCAATTGCTGTGCACTGCTCTTTCCTCAACCCTCTGGATGATTACTCGCCACATGAAAAATAAAAACTAATATGAAACTTAAGGGAGCTGCCATACTTGCACATCAACAGAGGAGCACTGTAATTTAATCAGAGTCTTCCTACTTAGAGACAAATACGGTCACAGCAATATAGGGAAAGAAGAACACCCAAGCCTCAAATTTGGATCCAAACCTCTCCAAGAAACTGACAATCCAGGAACAGCGGAAGTTTTCCCCAGTAACTTTATCAAAAATTTACCCTGTTGACATTCTGGTGTGTAAGGTGTGGAGCCAACACACATGTGCACAAGATCACCAGCACCATGAAGACCGCTAAGCCAAAGTACAAGGGACTGAATTTTAAGGGACTCAAGGAAAATGAAAAAAACTCTCCATGAGCTTCTGGTATAGGAAAACTGTGGCTTCAAACTGATATACCATGTATAGGATATATGAGGGCTAAGCATTGAAGTGGAGGGTCTAAGCCATTCCCCAGTGTTCTCCATCCCCAGCTCTGCCAATGTTGCCAGCCAGGGGCAGTTAATGTCGGCTGCAGGGACATTCCTTGTGCTCAGCACAGATGTCCTTTACAACTTCCGCTTCACTGCATCAATTCATCACACAACAAAATCCCTCAACTGGCTTGTTTACACAGGGGAAGCTTAAACTCAATTCACTTTCACAGTAGAGTAGCTAAACTGTGTTAAACAAGCCAACTCAATACAGAGCATCCATCCTTTGAGTTTGCCTTCTTCTTTGCAGGGAGAATTCTGCTTACTTTGAACAAAGAGCATTTCAATTCTCAGTAAGTGTATTGCATTAAACCTTCTATAGATAAAACTAATCCAGACTATATACACATCATTAATTCCTGAGAGTCCCTGGGCATCCAGACTCAGCAGCCTCCCATCACACCTAATCCAGTAGATCCCAGATGGGTTTGGTAAACTCCCAGTTTCCTTGCTGATCTGAAAGCACCCCAGCAGGTTTGACCAGGAGATGCCAAGAGCATTGCTCCACTGCAGCCGCCTATGGAGGGTACTCAGGAGAGAAAATAAGCATCTCTTCTGGAGTCCATCATTTCTCTAAGCTACGTTCCTTGTTAGGGTAATTGGTCATCTAGAACTGCTCTACTGAAAGCAAAGAAATGGTGTCCACTGAAACCATTTATACACATGTAAAATATTAAAAATATATTTCTTTTGCTTTGCAGACCTACCTCCTTTCAGGTGAGTTTTACAAATGCTTTTAACTCATGGGGGTCACAAACAACTTTAAACAGATATGAACCACTGGAAGTTGAAGAGCATTTGGCATTTCAAACCCCAGCACACAGTATGGAGCCCTTCACTTGGCCAAGCCATATTCCACTCCTGATAAGGGCAATGCTGAGCTTCTCAGAACAGTTTTGCATCAGTACAAGGTCCTGGATCAGAGGCTACAGACCTCAACTGCTATTCCTCCTTGAAAGAAGTTGAAAAACTCACCCTTGCTGTTTCTTGAGTGCTCTGCCTCCAGCTGTCCATTCCCTGGTGGCTTTGGATGAAGACGACCCACAAACTCAGCACCCCCAGACTGCATCACCTGGCTGCCCAGTGAGCAACACTGGGGAAAAACCTCTTATGATAGTGTGTAGAGCCAAGACAGGCTCCAGTCCTCCTCTCCAAAACCTTGCACAGGACCAGCCTCGCGAGCAGGGGACGGTCACAGCCTGGCCACGCTCAAGGAGCAGCTATGTTTGATGGCAACCACAGAGCCATCAGTCTTGGAAGCCCACAGGGCCAGCACAGCCCTTCTGCCACAGTGCAATGGGATTGTCCCAAATCCAGCCATATCAATGCACAGAGACACCTGAGTGCACGCAGGGGTATAAGCAGCTGTGTGTCTGTCTGGGCACATGACACTGGTAATTTCATGCCAGACACCTTGAAAACAGGAACACAGATATGACAGACACAAAAGCCACATACCACAACTGTGTAACAAAAAAAGCTTCCCTAATCCTTCTCAGATATACTTTGGGTCAAATCTTGCTGCAGGCAAGGATGATGGAAAGGCTCCCACTGACCTTCTGGGAGTTGGATATGATCTTCATGTAGATGCACTCGTATAGGGCACAGCTGGTTAAGTGTAAGGGTGGTATGTTCGGTGAATTTGCAAGCTTGGCAAGTGAAGCCAAAGGGGTTGCAATTTCCACAAATCAAGCTGCTCCCAGTTTTTTTCACCCTTGCTCTTTCAGGTCTTAAAGACAAAAAAAAGAAAAGAAAACAGATACACACAAAAAGCTCCTACATTAAAGTAGGAAAAATCATGGAATACAATGGAATAAAACAACTGTCAGTCATTCATATGGATGACATATCCATAGCATTTACCTCTGTTTTTCTTGCTGGCTAGGTATCTATCTAACTTCTATTCCTGCTGTTGACAGTAAGAAGTGCAAGTCCTAAAATATGCAGGATGACATGTATCCAGCTAGGGTTAGTGCACATGGCTGCACTGAGCTGTTCAAATTTTATGATTATTCCAATGATGCAATTTTGTCATAGACACTACAGTTTCAATTTAAAAGATATCACAAATTAACTGTGAACTATAGCGTATAAAGCTGGAGAATAGCTAGCTGTCAAAACAAGACAAAAAACCCCAAAAACGCTTTCACCAATACGACCTTTCAGGAGAAAAATCAAGCTTTCAGCGAAGTGATACAGCCAGTAAGTGATGGAAGGCAACTGTACTTAAAAATTGTAGTAGATTGTAGCAAAGACTTTAAATAAAAAGAGAACCTGTAAAAATTGAGACACAATGCAACCAAACAGCTTAGCTGTATTACAGAGCTGGCTTTGCTCTGTAAAAGTGTTGTTTCAGCAAGAAAACTAAAAGAAAAGACAAGACATTTATTCCAACTACTGGAAAATACAGATGTTAGTCGTAGATTATATCCTGTTAAAAACAAAAGCTATGGGAGGGGAAAAACTTTTTTAAAGTATTGGAGTCACAACAGCTTTTTCACAGAGAGAAGCAACTTGCATATAAATAAGTGTCCAAAATAGGTCAGCACTCTTTTCTTGGCCACTAAAGTTTGATACTTTTCACTTGAGGTTAGCCTGGACGGCAGTGGCACACATGCTGCAGGGACGGAGGCTGAGCCCATGGGCAGCTCCTAGCTTGGTGTGAGCCCCAGCACCCCAAGCACAGCCCCATGGCGATGGGTCAGGGCTCACATGCTGAGCATCACCAGGCACTCTTAAGGCAACAGCCACACACTTTGCAGTGGTACCCATGTTTCCCCTGATTATACGGGTTTCCAATACAACCTCATTCCTTTTCCAGGAGGGTTTTGAAATGCTGTGTGTCCACAGCCAGTTTTGAGCTTATCAAGCAAGAAGCATAAGAGACAGGGAGGTTTCCACAGCCCCTGCCAAGCTCCACGCATTTCCACCAGCTCCATGCATTCAGCCCTGAGCATCCCAGCCACAGCCTGGCAGGGAGCAGCTCTTTGTGCCAGGGCAGGATTGGACCCTGCACAATCCAGCTACTGTAGGCAAAGCCATTACCTCCCTGCCAGAGGTTACAACCCCTTAAACCAAAGCAGAGAGCAGTTTTAGACCCCAAAATCAGGCCATGAGATGCAGAGCACGCACCTCAGCTGCTCTGCCGCTGCTTCCATGGGAGAGGCTGGTGGGAGCGGTAACATCTGGCTGCAGGAGAGCCACAGGTTTTCTCTTATTTTTTTTTAAAGGAAAAAAGTGAACAAGTTATTTCTATAGTACTGAGAGGCAAGCCCGCCAGTCCAGCCTCGGCAGCATTCCTGCCTAGCTCGGATTGTTTACCACCAATAAAAAGCCTATTAGTTGCACAATGCGCCTGTTAAAAATAACTCAAAAAAAATCATCACTGGCAAATTAGTAAGACATCAGGACGCGCAGACACCTCAGCGTGGTGTTATGGAAACCACAGAGGAGTCAGACTTCCCTCAGGAGCTTTTCCCAAGGAAGATGAGACCTAAGAGGTCTCTCCCTTTGAGTGGGCCCAGCTAATTTGAAGGGCTCAGGACCAAAATACAGCAGTCACCCAGCCAAGCAGCCCAGGGTTTCCGATCAAGTGACTTCCAGAGAACGTAAACTTGCCAGGCTCAAATGCCACCGGTTTGTGCTAATGAGAGCACAAGGTCCCACTCGCACAGGGGGCAGCCAGCGGAGGAGGCTGCAATGCTCTGGGACTTCCCCAAAACTTCACGCCCCTGCCCAGGGTCTGATACAGCAGCAGCAACAGGTGCTGACTCAGCACACACCCCCTCCCTGGCCACCCAAGGACCCTGCTTTAAAAGCATCACTGGAATAAAACCAAAAGGAGGCACGGGGTGAATCATAAGCTGCCCTCCTTTAGGGACTGGTCACTTCACACCAGACACCTGTGGGCATTGCTGGCACAAGGAGAAAGGCCTACATTTTCCCTATATATTTTAACATAACTGCTGTAAAAAAAAAATAGCCAGCTCCCAGCTCAGTCCCTGACCAAACGAAACACAAAACTTAGCCTTGCCAGCTGCCATGCACACCATCGCTCTCCAGCTAAGCAGCCCACAGCGGCACAACTCAGACCTTGCAGACAGGGCTTAGAGTGCCTTTTCTGATCACTGCCCCCCACATTTGTGCAATTCAGAGGTCACTCCAAAGCTGATACCAGGGTTCACACAGGCAGTGGAAAGAGCGGAGGCACTGTCCCACAACCCTCCTTGAGCACCCAGACCCAAGGACACAAGGAGAGAGAGAGAGTGAGTTCAGGAAGGCGCTGCCCAGTGGGTTGCAGACAGAAGAGCTGAGGGATTTTACAATACAGTCCCTCTTAGCAAAACCCTCTGGAGACTGAGCAGCCCTGGAAGCTGCTCTAAACTCAAGAACCATGTTGCTTTTCCTCTTGAGCCCAGCTGACTTACATGGAGGCTGCCCCAGCCAAACAGCCCAAATCCCTAGCATTGCTGCCAACCCCTCCATTAACTAGTTAAGGAAAACCTGAAGATACCACTTGGCATGGATGCAACCTGATTTTATTCACTGTCTCTCCCCACAACAGTGGGGTGCCTGTGACTCCTCTGCAATTAGGGTGTTTCTGCCTTTCCTCCATGTGAGCACTCACAACCCCTTCTGTGAGCCCAGCCACTCCTCTCCGCAGCCCCTCAAGAGGAAGCTCCTTTGGGAATATGGCAAGCAGAGATACACATTGAGGACACTGCATTTGTGAAATAGGATGAGGATCCCCTTCTGCCCACAAGGTGGTAAGAGGGCACTTCAAAATCAGCTGCAAATATCCAAGGTGGTGATTTAGACTGACCTTTTCACAGGACAGAACTTTCTCTTCCCATGCCCACATTGGAGAGCAAATGTGTTTTTCAGACATGCACTCAATCCTCCAGATTTGTAAGAATGAAAATGGGGTGACATGCGCAGATGAGCAAGCACTGGGCTGAAGCCTGGCTGAAAATATAATCTCTGCATATAAGAAATAAAAACATCTATCAGCACAGAAGGTCCACGGTATCTGCATTACTACTAAGAATTCTCCTACAGAGCCTTCAACACTGAAAATTCCCAAGCAAGACCCAAATGCCATGTCAGAAACACTCACCATCCTCAGACTGGAGGAAAACCGTTGGGTAAACCACTCTTAACAGACTTACATCCAGAGAAAGAAGAGCTCCTCTCAGCCTCAGAAGGAAGACTTTGGAAGACACTGAGGAAGACTTTGGCCTCTTAAGGTCCCCACCAGATCTGTTTTCTAACAAACAGTGAAGGAGCTTCTTCAAAGCCACCAAACCGCAGTGTGCTTCAAACACCTCACAGGGGTGGAGGTGGATGGGGCTACATCACAACAAGCCACAGCAGAGCTTTGCTGGACCACTCTCCGCATGGAGACCTCATCGGCCATGGCTCGTGCTGGTGTGCCATCACCGCCAGCCCCACCAGAGTTACGTATTCCCACATTTTAACTAAATAGCTTATGTCAGGGTTTCTTGAGATGCCAACTCCATCCTGAGGGTGCTTAAAATCAGACCCAAACCAAGCTGGCCAGTGACCCGCTCCATGCTCATCCCTGCTGCATCCAAGGTGTCCAAAACAATTTTGGGGCAGAGGGCAGGAGGGGGGACTCCGCTCCAGCAGATTTCACACCAGATAGAGTATCACGTCGTCTGCGCCGCTGTAACGTGACGCCGTCAAGGTACTGTCAGCCCTGCCGCTGCAAGGCAGCGTGCCAGCACAAACACCGTGTCGGGTGCTCCGGCTCGTTCGACAGCAACGCAACCATATCCCCGGGCCGGATCCAGACTGCGGCCTGCCAGCCGAGCCGGACACGCGCATCTCCGGTGCTGACGGCCATGGAAACTGAGCTTCGGTTTGCCGTCGTCAAGCCATTTTTGGGTGCGGGGCTGCCCTCTGAGCTGGAGCAGGGGAGGTGGAGGTGCAAGCCCTGGGAGTTTGCAATAAAGGAGATCTGTGTGGCTGGCGAGTGCGAGGTCTCCTGGGAACGGCCCTTTTACTGGGTTCCAGATGCTGTGGAGTGATTGCTTATATGAAGGCGGGGGAGGCCTCTTTACTGTTTCTCATTTCCTCCTTTTTTGCTTCCCCCCCCCCCCCCCCCGATTTCCTGGTTTTGTTCAGAAGCACAAGAGAGTCATTCATCATTTTTCTTCCAGCACAAGGAGCGCTCTCACCTCCCCCTCACCCCTAAATCCCTCCCCACCAGAAAAGGGCACACGTTCGGCAGCCAAAAAGGCTCGCAGCGGGGAAGGCAAAGCTCCCCGGCTCCCGCAAACAGCTCCGGCACAAAGGGCCACATTCTCAGCTGGGTTCAGTGGGTGCCAGCCCCCAAAGGGTGAAGGCCAAAACTCAACAACAGCAGAAATGCTAAGTCAGAAAACGGATATCGGCGACGGAGGAAAGCAATTTGCACTGGTTTGAATTACGGGGGATGCAAAGCAGAGAGGAATTTGCATGCTGAGGAGACAGCGCCTCAGGTAACTGGAAAAAAAGAGCTGAGAGATGAAGGTCTGCTTCCTTCTCAGCCCACATGTCCTGATGGTCACTCGACTCACTGAAACCTGGGAAAACTTGCCTTGCGGAGTTGCCCCTCCGCCCGCTGGAAACTGGATGGGCACCAGTCCAAGTGCAGTTCAGGCGCTGAATTTGCACTGCTCTACATGACAGCAAGCCACCAGCCCCAGCTTTGGGATGGGCTTCCAGGAAAGCCCCGTTCAGTTTGCAGGAGAGGGGAAAAGGGGTGGCTACAGATTGCAGACATTTAACCCATCTGGAGGGTCAACGACAACCCCAGGAAAACCTCATTGTAGGGCTTTGCTCCAACACCTCCAAGGGCCACTTGGGTTCACAGTCACACTGCGCTCTCCATAACTTCTTGACGGCCTTCTCCTTGCCCCATCTTGGAGGGTGAGAACCAGGACTAAAACATCTCAGTACAGCTGTAACAGAGAAGAGAAGCTCTCTCCAAATGCCCTTGAGAAAGAGTGACTAGGAAAACTCCAAACGGGTCCAAATTTTTGCGCACGTTTTTATAAAGCAACTGTTCATTTGTGTGAAAACCAGGACTGTGCAAACACCTGGGGTCTGTTTGGGGCCTTTTGGTTTGGCTGATCACCTAGACAAAAGGAAACAAAACTGGACATATAGAAAATGTTCCATGTTTTGGGTTTGTTTGGGTTTAATCACAGCAATAACAGCAACCAAGTCAAAAAGGTCTGCTTATGGTCAAACCCAAGGCTTCCTTTTGGTGCTTTTAGAAGGAAAGGACATAGAAGACTGTGGTCAGCATTGGGGCCAGTGGGGTGGAGTGGAGCCTGTGTACCAGCAGCTCCACTAAGGAGGTGGCACAATTTCAGCAAGAACTGAAAAGCAATGAAAACACAAGCCCCCAAGAGCGTGGCCATTTGGGACTAAACTCTTCCACACCCACTGAGCCAGAGATCCTGGGGCTCCTGCAGCTGCTGCTCAGGAGGCTCACCAAGCCAAGCAGGATCACTGCGCTCCTCCAGGCTCTCCCCCAAACACCACTAGCTGCTTAGGTGAGCTGAAATGTCATCATTTGGAAAGACCCAAGTGTTACAATACGGGAGCCCAGACAGCCTGTGTTCACGTCTCGGGCAAAGGAAGAGTTTGGGGCCACTTTTCACACATCCTGGCTGACTGGGTAAACTGGTGGCATGCTCTTCGGGGCCACTTTTGAGAGTCTGGCTGTTCATTCCCCTTGCTTTCTTCAACATGCTCAAATGGAAAACTTTTTGTGCTGCTGGTCTCCCTCAACATCTTTGCAAGCTTCTTTCGAGGCTCCTTTGTGCTCCCAAGGAGAAACGCTAATATTTCAAAGTTATCTGAATAAAACCTTATATTTTGCTCTTTTTTCTTTTTTTTTTTCTTTTTAATGGTTTGGCAGCCAAACCAAAATGATCAGCCCCAAGCAGGAACCAACATGTGGACTTCATCGTACTCCAAACCCAGAGCGTGTCACCTCCACAGCTCCCAGACGTGCTCACGCAGAGCTCTGCGCCTGACCCTCCCACCCCAGTGAGATAGCCCCTGACAGCTCCTCTCTCTGGAGCAACAGCAGGTTTCAGCAGGTCCTCACCAAGCCAGACCCATCAAAATGAGCCTGCTAGCACCCCGATGAAAATATGCAAAGTAAATCTGAGAGCAGGCATGGGGAGAGAAGGTGAGGCTGGCAGAAACGCAACAAGAGAAAACAAGAGGAAGAAAGAGAGCGCAGCACTTTATAGCGGGAAAAAAATAAACCTGTTGACCAAAAAAAACGCAATGGGAAAAATGTACAGGGCTCTAGGGAAAAAAAACAGCAGCAAAGGAAGGTGGCAAGAGAGGCTGGGATGAACACCCTGGCCTGAATGCACATGGTCAGTATTGGTATAATACTGCATATTTTCTTCTCAGCACCAAGGAGATCCCAGAGGGCCCCCAAAAGCCTTTTGCAAATCAGGACCAAGCTTCTCCTGGGTGCAGCAGCTGCTGGATCATTCCTTACCCATTGGGCTCTTATCCCACAAAAGTCCAGGCTTCTGCTATTGGAAAGAATATTAAAATAAACTCAAAAAAATCGCCAGGGGATTTTGCATTGGAGCCTTTTCAGTGTTTTCCTCACCCTGGCATCTTTAAACTAGGCAACATGCGGCACCATCATGGTTTCTGTAGTGCTCATCACTGGAGCAACTACCAGGCTGTTCAGTGCAAGAAACTTGCTCTCTTGAGATACAATCCCATCACTGGGTCTCCCAGGACCAAAGGATAAGTATCCCCAAGAACAACACCACCAGCAGTACCTGCCTCAGCTTCCTTGACTTCCAGGTGGGGATTCCACAGCGCAGCAGAGGCCAAAGGCAGGTGCCCACAGCCCGTCTGTGCCTGGGGGCAGCAGAACCACAGTCGGGAAGGATGAGATTAATTACATGAATAACAAAAAGCCGGATGCCAGCCCCCACCTCACGCAGCTCAGACGGCAGCACAGGGGATGCGGGAGGGAAGTGAGCAGCTCAAAACCCAGACAAGCTCCCAAATGAGGCCAGTCTTACCCTATTCCAGCTACAGACCTGCATCTTGGCCTTCACAAGGGCCAGGAAAAGTCCTGCACATTTTCTTTAGAAAGGAGCACTACAGTGAAAAGCCCCCAGTAGGAGAGTTTTCCTTTCAGCCTGACCTGGACCGTCCTGTGTATCCGCCACAAGGGCACAGCCGCCGGGAGCCAGCTCACCCGCTCAGGGAGGAGAAAAGGGAAGTTAATTTTTGCAGCCAAAAGAAAATAGGGAGTTCTTTTCAGATGGCAGGAATGTAACCGTGACGTTTAGTCACTTGCTATTTCTGCTTCCCGGGTATGTCTCTCTACAGGAAAGCCCCTGGATAGAAGTCTCTACAGGCAGCATTGCAACATGTGTTTGCCCAAACTTTGGTGTCTAAACCCACTGAGGTCCCCGCGCCAGCTCCTTGGGGAGCTGCGGGGTGTTCGGGGAGGTTCAGTCTTGCCTGCTCTGTGCCTTGGCTGCCTTAAAACAGATGCATGTGTCTAGCTGGAAAAAGAGCAAACCTGCAACCCTGGCCTAAGGCCGCTCAGGGTCTGACTCACCAGCTGAAAACGGCAAAGCCCCGCTCTCCTTGCGGCATGCAAGCCAGGGCACGACGGCAGCGCTGCGCTGCACTGCACGAGCCCCTGCGCTGCACCAGGCTGGGTGCGGAGCAGACGGAAACCATTGTTGCGCTTCCAGCTCTGAAACGCAGCCGTTCACCACCGTCATGATGGGGAAATTGCATGTGCTCCACATTGAGCTGCAACGGTGAGTGACCCTACCTCACGGCATTGCTCCTGCCGCGAAGACAGCAGCCCTAGCCAAACTCCCCAGCTCCATCGCAGGGACAGTATCTGATCCGCCATGTCCCAGTCCCTGCCAGGCTGTGGCTACATGCCCTCCGGGCACCGCGCATGCTTCCACGGTTGGGGAGAGAAGAGAGCAACCTGTCTCGGGGTTACTCCAGTACAGGGCAGACTGCATGCCTTGCACAACAAGCCACAGGTGCCAGCATCAGGCAGTCAGCTCAGCTCAGGTCATGCCACTGACACTGCTCAGCCCGCGATTTCAGGGATTTCCAAAGCACAGCCCAGTCTGCCAGCTGCTCACAGAGGCACCTTCTTCGTTGTGTCACTGCACTAATTGCAGTCTTGCACTGCAGACCCTTTCGGCTGCACAGCCTGAAGTCCCACCCATTCACAGCTCGCTCTTGGACAAAATTTGGGGAATTTCACCCATTAAAAACTTCCTTAAATCTGATGGGAGTCCACTGCTTCAAGAGAAGAGCTGCAAAAGCTCTTCTGAGAAACTACAGAGTTTCTCAAGATGTAATTTGTATGGCAGTGAGCAGCCCACAGTGGGTTGTAAACACTCCCACAGGAGCATTCACACACTTAACACTGAGCTCAATGTCAGTCTTGAACATGGGTAATAATGATGGGAGACAAGCAAGATGCATAATTTAACTGCCAAAAATGCAGCTTCATCACAGGACGCCATGGAGGGGATATGCATTCAGTTGACTATCCCCACATAGGCAGGGAAAATAAAAGAGAAGAACTGGGGGAAAAAGAACAGCAAAACCAAACACAGTCTCGGTTAATTATTTATAAGGCCCTGCTGCATTTCAATTGCAAGCAGTTTTTTAGATCAGCTGGGACATTTCAGCTCTGCTAGGGCAGATCAGTTCCAGGGGACAGGACACTGCCGACAACCGCAACCCGGAGCCTGAACTCTGCTAGCACATAACTCGGGGGAAAAAACAGACCTGGGCAGGGTTGTGCTTCCACTGGGCACAGCCCAAGTGACAGGACCGCCCTTCTCACCATGGCTGTTGCTCCCAGACACACAAGGCAGCAGGTGGAACAGGTAGCAAACTGTATTTGTAAAAGCAACCCCAAATTGGCCTTGTACATGGAGATCTTCCTATCCCGAAGCCTCAAGACACTGCAGTGATGTACACAGACAAGGGTTTGCCTGCCTCCCACAGCACTTGAATCCCCACTGCTAGAAGTCAGGCGGGCAGCTCACACAATGAAGAAGGTACCTCTGTGAGCAGCTGGCAGACCGGGCTGTGCTTTGGAAATCCCTGAAATCGCAGGCTGAGTGGTGTCAGCAGCGTGATGGGTTTCCATAGCACTGTTCCCACATCACAAGGCTCACTCCATGCTCTTTTCATAAATTCCCAATTTGTGCACCACTGGGTACCACCTAAGGCAGGATTATGGGCTTGATGGACCTTTGGTCAGGTTGGTCCACTGCCCAGTCATATCTGCACTGCCCAAGCACTTTCAGCATGGTCTGAATTTGCAAACGTCGGTTTCAGCATGTGCAGGACCAGCCTAATGGCCAGGGGTTAAGGTAACAAATCCTTGAAACCAGCCTGATAAAAAGAATAAACAGAAAAATGGAGGAAAGCAATGACTGAAATCAATAACAAACTACTAGAAAGACAGAAGCCTTCCAACTGTCTGAGAGTAGAAGAATCTATGTCCGCATTATCATTTTTTACCCTTTTTTACCAGGCACATTTTGTTAATGCTGAAAATTTTGTGTTTCAGCCCTTTGTCAGCTCAGCTGGCCTTAGTCCCTGTAGGATGAGGGTCACAGTTCCCAAGAGGGCTGAGCACCAAGCAAACCATGCTTTGTGCAGTGGGACCTGCAGGAACTTTACCACCTCCCTAGCCAGCTTTGCCATGTTGAACTCACTTCATCCAAAACAAGGGAAAAAAAATGCAAACAAGTCAAGTCCTAGTTCACAAAGGTGGGGTTGAGCAGAAAGGAGAGGTTAGACTCAAAAGGAGAACCCCTGTCCAAACACAAGTATCTGAAGCAATATTTGTAAAGCAAACACTGGAACGACCAGCAAGCGGTGTGAATTTTGCAGACCTGCCCCTTACCTGCAGGCAAATCTCAAGACAACATCAGCGCTTCTAAAAAGGGATTTAAATAAAAGCACACTGAGTCCATGGACAACCTTTGTTTAAAAGCCACGTGAGAGGTGGTAAGTTTCTATAGGCTGACTCCCCATAAATGTAAGCAAGGGAAAGTTATCAGCTCTGGGCTCTCAAAGTATTTACTCAATCAGTAATTCTGACGACTCTCGAGCAGACCTTTCCAAAGTCCCATGCTGTCATTTTTATGGCATACCCTTGACCAAAACTCAAATGCAGAGCACCCTTTCCCAAGGGTATTTCCAAGCACTTTACTACCAGAGAAGCAAACAGTGTCCTTGTGAGGGAGGAACAGTGCTGTGGAATCCCATCCTGTGGGGAGAGGAGGCTGAAGGTGTGCAGCCTCCACTGTGCAACATCCAAGGGTCAGATCTGAACGCTGCATCAAGCTTAAACTGTGGGAGTAATTAAGAAGCCTAGATGAATGGCTTAAGCTGAGCAAGGGCCAAGAAGCTGAGAGAAGACGTGGAGCAGGCTGGGGCGTTTTAGTGGCTGCAGTTGATCTAAAACTTGGGTTTATATCTCATCTGGCCAAAAGCCACAGGTTGGGAAGCACGTCTGGTGGAGGATGTCAGTATACTCTGCGTGTTTCCTCACAAAGGCTTGGGATACCAGTTCTTATTTTTAGTACTATTTTTATTTCTTCATGTAATGAGTTCAGTGTTTCAGGCAGCCCTGGGGGAGCAGGAAGGACATGTCCTGTAATAAAACTAATTAATTCATGTGGAATTTCTAGCCATTATTGTGAAAGTGGCCAAATTCCTCACTCCTGAAAAGCTGCCAAAATGGCCATTAATCTGGCTGTGGTCACGAGCAGGATTCCTGTGGCCTCCTGCAACACCCGACTGGCCCCCGGGACAGAGACTGCACAAACCAAAGTGGATGTTGTTATTTCCTCACATCAACTCCCACAGCCAGAGTTTTACTAAACAAGACAGTTGCCTCAGAGGGCTCCATGCCAAATTCCTCCCATTGCCCCCAGACCAAGCATGGCCCAGTCATGTGCACAGAGGTCCAGACCTTCCTAGACCTCCAAAATCAGCCCAAATCAGGCATTTCGGCATTATTCAAAGCTCTGTGGACCAACCGTTTCCACCTGCCCAGCCTCGGACATGCTCTCAGTGACAGGTGCCCTGAAGGGAGCAGGGTACTGAATTTGTCCCGGAGACGTCAGAAGTTGTATTCCCACCACCCAGCTGGGTGTGTTAGGAAGCCGAGCTTTTCAGGTCCCATCTGCAGGCAGTCGGAAGCCAGGCTCCTCCACAGAGAAATTCCAGGCAAGAATCTCATCAACCGAAATCCCTCAATAATGCACAAGAATTAATGGAATCTGTCTCACTCCCTGCAAGCTGGGGGTGACAGTAGGGCCTGGCAGGAAAAAAAAGCATGGAATAAACTTATTTTAGTCACTAAAATCAACAACAACAAAATGACTCAGAATACCCACAGGGAGCTGACCTGTTGTGTAAGAAGGCACCATTTTGCCAGAGTCTCGTTTTTCTCTCCCAATTCTGGACTGCTTTTCAAATTCCGTGAGGGATTAGAAGGTTAGCCTTGAAATAGTACCTCTAGTGCTGTCCCACCATCCAGTCCCAGGAATGGCAATATTCCCTGAACACCACTAGAAGTCCAGACCTTCTGCCCCAAACGTCCTGTGTAATGGACTATCTGTAACAACCTGGATTTCTAACAGTCTAAATGAAATCGTCCCAAAACCACCTCTGCACAAGCCATGAAGGCAGCACTGTTCACCATGGCCAAAGGAAGAGCTCCCCTACCGTGGCCAACCATTGCTTTAGGCCTCCTCATTCCAGTTTCCATCATGGCAGATGATTTACCCATCCATTCACACCACAGTCAGATCAAGATGGTTCAGCAGTGATTTCCCTGCCTTTATATCAATCTGGTTCATATGATGTTCAGAAGAAGGAAAAGTGCCCTCTACACATCAGGGATTGTATCAAACTCATGCCCATTGGTTAGTGGTGGGCACTATGCTAGAAAAAGAACAGCTGTTGGAGCCCAGTAGTGCAGAGGGAAAGAAGGTTCCAGCACAGGAACGTTGTCCTTGACCAGCTGGACTAAGAGATGCCTTTTCAGAGCCTGGGAGGGAGCCTAGAGCAGTTCTTCCAACCTTCAGAAAGCAGTGGTAAGAAGTTGGTGATGGTACGGGAAGTTGTTACAGTGTTATCACTCAGCATTTTCCTCACACTGGTTCAGCTGCAAACCTAGAAGAGCAAAGCAGCTACCGTGTGGAGGGTGGATTGCAGCACCCCTGACAAGTGTCCCCAGGAAGCAAGACATAATTCACCAATATAACTGCAATTTCTCTTTAGCACGGGCACTGCAGGGTGAGCGAGGAGGACCAGGAGGAACAAAAAACAGCCACAGAAAGCCCCAGGGCTGTTGGGTTAGCCTCACCGCGAACAGACACACAATGGTGGCCAACCACTCCGAGCCTACAGCCTCCACACCAAACTCTCCAAGCGGCCAGGACCCAGAGGACACAAACCAGGCACCCCGGGGAGCCCCTGAGCCAGCCACCTTGGATTATCCACAGCCTCGGTAGCTACACATCCCTACGGGGATACCGGGCAGAGCCCCAGAACCAGCTCTGGGCTCCAACGGCGGGGGAGGATGATGCCCCACACCGGCCACCCCTCCCGCTCCTCCTCCTCATGCCATTCCTCTTCGCTAAACCTGAGTTCCTCTCCCCATTTCTGCTTGCTTTTGAAGTGCCAGATGAAACAGCACCAGATGGAGGCGAGCCGCTCGCCCGCTGAAAGCAACAGGAGACGAGCGTTTCCACATGGGTTGTGTGGGAGGGCTGCCATCGCGCCGGTCGCAAACCCTGCATCTCCCCCCCGGCTCAGCTTGCAGCCGAATGGCGCGCCGAGCACCGCAGCCAAAACCTCCTGGTTTCAAACAGAAAACGACCCCCAAGCAACTTTCCAGATACAAAAAAAGGTCAGATTCTGGCCAGTTTCACTGCTTCTGCTCTTCTGCCTTCACTGGGGCCACTCAGGATCTGTCCTGCTCCCCTCGAGAGCAAAATTTGGGACTTCTAAAATACAGGGCACTCCCTACCCTACAGGAGACAGGTCACATTGGGGGACACGGACCTGATCTTTGGAGGTACCAAAAAGGTCTTGGAAGACACCCAGAACGATAAAAACACCTTCAACAACTCACTGTACCCACCAGTCCTCCCAGACTGAACAGCAAGCACTCCTGAGATGTGGACATCAGGTGCCCACCCTCTTCTAGTTTTAAAACAGCAAGAGGAAAACATGGGAAGGTTATCAGACAACCTCCTCACCAAGACAAGTCCGTTAGCATGGACTCAGTCTTCTACAGCTAAAGAGCTGAGAACAGACCACCCTGGCTGAAGTCTGAAAAGCAAGACCTTACGGGGAAATCCTGCTGTGGTTTGAGCAAAAATTCTGGGCAAAGCTTCAAGAATTTTCCCGACATTATAGGACTACAGGATGTCCCATAGATGATGCCATGCAAGTGACTGCAACAGCATGTCACTGTTGTAGGCAACCTGCAACACCTGGCTGCAAGGATAAGCTGCAAGGAGGCACAAAAACTCCTCTCTAAAATTGCCTCCAGCCAGTAAGGTGTTGGAAATGTTATTAATTTCAAGGGCAGAGCATTAGAAATCCCCTCATCCCACCTGAGCTGGTTTATCTGCAGAAAATTATAAGGAAAAGCAGGGATTTCAACACGGTCTAATTCCCACCAGTGCTTTGTGTCACTCTCAATTACAGTCCAGAATGAAATACCAAGAAATCGTTCCTTGCGGCCGGCAGAATTAATGGGATCTTTGACTACAGAGAGCACCAGGCAGTGAACTTGTTCCCTTACCAGCCAAGAGGCACAGTGCAGCTTTCTTCAGAATAAAAGCTGCAATGTCAAAGGATAGTTTAAGGCTTATAAAAGTGACCTGATGTTTCCCAGTATTCCAGGCCGTAAGAAAGGCACATGATTACTGACCCTTTCCTTTCTAAAACAATTTATTCCTACCATAAGCTCATGCAGCAAGAGACTTTATCTTCCCACTGGTATCCAGCTAAATTACGTGTGAGGTAAAACACTGAACAGAAGACAATCAATAATGCAGTTAGAACAAGCTGCTGGGCTGCAGCAAAGCTCCAGTAACTGTGCAGTAACCCCTTTCTCTTAAGCCTTTGCCTAAGATAGCCACCACATCAGGTTCGCTTGTAATTAGATGTCAACGCGCACATTTAATGAGGTCACGCTTCGCCAGTTCGTGAATGAGAAACACCTCGCAGCTTGCTGGCCGTGACTGCTGAAAGTAGGCAAAGATGTTTCAGTCAGACTCGGTCTGCTGAAGGTAGTTTGTCTTTGTGGAAATAAGACTGGATCTGCAACCTGCTGAACTGGCAGAAAACTCATCCTTCCAGAAAAGTGAAGATTTGGTTGGGTTAACTCCCTATCACGGCTCACCCGTGGTTCAAAGACCAAGACCCGTACAATGGAGCACAAGGATGTGCACCAGGACAGGGAGGGAGTGGGGCTCGACTGCCACGAGATCAGCTCAGCAGGGATGAAAGGCAGCCAGGAATCATCTGCACAACATTAGGACCCCCAGCAAGGACTTCTCCTTCTCTCCCAAGTCCACACCAGGAGCACGCACTGTGGTTAGCCTCCAAATGCCATAGCACACTCAACACCCATGAGGCAGCATGTTGTTGCACAGCACACAGCAAAAGGACACGTAACCCAACTCCCTCTCCCAGGCAGACATGGGGCACTAATGCAGCTTTCTCCACAAGGCTAATGCCATCAGGTAAAACCTCACTCTTCCACTGAGGACAAACCTGCCTCTTCTGGCAGATGCAAACAGCAAGGACAAACTGGGAAGCCAACCCCAATGTGTTCAGTATGTGCTGCTAAAGGACACCCTCAAAAGCTGTCACGCACACACTGATTCAGGCAGCACCTCCCCAAGGGAGAAGCACATGCAATGGCAATGGCTTTGCATCCCTCTGATATGGAAAGGGCCTCCTGAGCAGCCACTGGATCGAAGCTATGTATTTCACCCTGATTCAAGGAAAGAAACCAGGAATTCTTACACCTGGAAACTCAGTACACCACCAAGCTCAGCCCTCCTCCTGTAACAGAAATGCTTTAAAAGCATCTTTACATTTTACCTTGGCCTTCCTCTTACTCTGTCTGCCTAGAGCAAAAGATCATCCCTGAAGGAATCAGAGCCCCAGCAGGGAAGGCAGATGTGGCCATGCTCAGAAAGCTGGAATTGCCCAATCCAAGCAGAAATGCAAAAAATCCACCAGGGAAACTGCTGTTCCTCCTACCTCCTTAGTGCTGAACACGGAACTAGGAAAAGCAGGTACAGGAGTGCTGCTGGCCACTGGGATGAAACCCTGCCTTCACAAATCCAGTCGTGTTTGTGGGTTAAGTGACAGCTGCCCATTGGGCAGATAAATTAGCCCCAGATAATACTGCAGCCAGGTCTAGTACAGAGCCATACACAAACACACCTCTCACATTCCAGTTTTCACTGTTTTGCCTCCCGAATTGTTTATCTCGGCTCAATTCCTGGATGTGGATAAAACAAACGACATGGACTTTCTCACAGATGGGGCTTCTTGCCGTTCCCTTGACAAATACCATGCTCAGCGAGTATGAGCCTGAAACCCAGAGGAAAGGAAACAACTGCAAAGGGCAAGAAGGAAACGGATCATTTGCCAAGGGACAGCATGAAAACACATTTCTCCTTTGGGCCAAAGCCTTGAAATCTTCCCAGGCTTCCCCCTCCCTCCAAACCACCGTTTTCGCACCACCATCAACCCCACCACAGCAAACTCTAGTGGGACTGGGGCAGGGGGTAGCATTATTTTCAAGATGTTATTTATTGTCTTAATACTTAAAGATGACAGCCAGCCCAGGGCCCGACCAGGTTAGCTCTTGACCAGACACAGCTGCCGCGAAGGAGCTTGGAGACCTGGTCCACCTACTGGCAAAGCCCCAGAGGCAGCGAGGACAGATGAGTTGTGTTTTTTTTTTCATTCACCTATCATCCTTAGAGCTGTTATTAATTGCATTTCACTTGCAATAATTTCTTCCAAGGAGCTCTGCAGACATTCGGTTTATCCTGGGCAGAGCCACTGTAGTGGCTGTGGGCATATTAACACACTCCTGTGGATTTGGTTCTTGCAGTTGGCTTCTCTGGTGTCTAGTAATGTCCAAGCTTGCATAAGCCAAGCTGAACACCTGGTTGCAGCACTCTTAACTAACCTCTCTCTTGCTCATGTGTTTCTGCCTCAAAAGGTGTCTAGCACAGGACAAGGGGTACACTCATAGCCTGGCTCTCCTCTACCCCTCACCCACTTATTAGCAGCCTTCAGGACATCCACTGCTGCGTTAGATCTGGCCAACTTGACTGACAGGGTCAGAAGTTGTGGGGGCAGAAGGACAGATACACACATTCACATGCAGATCATGATGGATGCTTCATTTCCTTACAAAAGCAGAAGTCTTCCTGGCAATTCAGTGGATGTGAAAAATGCACTCGTAGCATAACTGGCTTGGTTTTCAAGTTACTGTTAAAATTCCACTTATATTATGCTACCTCCAACCTCACAGTCTTCTGTGTTTTGGAGCAATATATTAAACTGTCTTTTAGCAGCTGCCTGCCAAGGGGAAATGGAGGTTTTGACATTTGACCCATAAGGAAGGATGTGTGGCATTTGGGGCTACCCAAATAAGGATTTTAGTTGGATGCTAAAACAAGCTGCGTTTTTAACAGTTAACTATTTTGATGCTGTTTTTATATCATGGGAGTTCAAAGTGGAGTCCCTGACCAGGTGAATGAGGCAACCCCAGCCCTGCCAGTTCAAGTTTGCCTGGGGCCACATTCCTTTCTCAGCTCTCTTTCCATTTGGAAAGGTTACTTCGCACTGGCATGGACTAAAAAAACCACATTTGTTTTAATAAAGAAGTGAGATTCCAAAGCAGGACTCAATAGCCAGCAGTGGGTTCTGAGGCAGATCCCCCTGAATTAGTACAAATATCCCAACAACAAAATAAAACAATACTACAAACCCAACTGAACTGCACTGGCAAAGCGAAAAAAGATTCCCTTAACTGGTCAGCTTTGAACAGTGACTCAAGAACCCTTTTTTCAGAGTGGAACAAGTTTTATTCCTAGGACCTTGTCTCCATTAGGAGAAAATGGCTGTTCTTCAGCTATTCTCATAACTTGGGCAAGATAATTTAGGACATTTGCTGACATCGCTAAGATCTGTCCTGCTCCACCTCCTAGCACAAGTCCCCACCTTGAAGCAGCACTGGCACCCTGCTGCACCTTGAGCCACTTCGGGTCACTGATGTGACAGAAAACCACTGACATTGTTTTCTGGGGCTGACTTTCTGCAGGATTAGCTCCTGAACCAGCCTACTCTGACACAAGCTGAGCGCCAAACCCAGCAGAAGGAAGGGAGAAGGACACTGCAGCTGAGAGCTGGACAAGGCCACGCAAGCCCCCGATTCCAGTTCGTGATGGCCAAAGCAGAAGGCAGCATCCCCACCCTCCGGCTGAGATTGGAGAGGTTGAGAGACCCCAATGGTACCTGAAGCATGTTATGTCTCCAGGACCCATTTGGTCCCGGGTCACCCTAGACCCGCTTGGAGAGAAGATGGCTATCGGGGACTGGGACATTATCTGCCAGGACACAGACTGCTAACAGGATGTACAGACAGCCCTCACTCTGCTCCCTGTGTCCTGGCGGGCCTCAGGCACACATCATTTAGTCCACCTGCAAAACAGCATGCCGATCTCACTGAGGTGCTCAAAGAATAAACACACTCGAGACTGGCATGAACTCTCTGAGCTTTGCGCACACAACAGCAGCCCTCTGTCCCCAGTTCAGGCGGTTCCAGTCAGCAGTACGTGAAGTTTGTTACGCGATGACCTGAAATACACTGTAGAAGAGTGTGGTCCAGCGGCATCGGAACTATTTCAGAGGCCCTGATCCCTGGAGGTGCTGAGCCTCCGTCTCGCTCCCACCATTGGTGGGAGTTCGTGCACTCGCCTCCCTGGGGGGGGGATAGACGTTCTCAGCCTGATTTCCACAGACTGCTGCTATTTTGTTCCAACATTCCCAACATCTTCAAAATACCCAAAGCCTCTTGTGCAATGAGCAACATCCCCTGCTTCCTAGCTACATGGTGGTTTATGTTACTTTCCGCCTACAATCATTTCAGGATTGGCTTTACAGACCTAAGTGGAAGACTAAACAATGCTGGAGCCACAGCAGGACAATTTGCAGAGTTTTATTCCTTGTTTCATTTGGGCAATCCTTCTGCCTCTCATCAGGGACAAAAAAACTTGCCAACCTCTTAATTTAGGAATAGCACGAGCTCTGCATTCCAGTCCTGAATCAGCCAAAGGAGCCTTTTCAAGCTGGAAAGGGGAAAAAAGGGCAAATGCCTTTAAGCACATTAAAAAAAAAAAAAAAAAAGCCTCAACACCTGCCTTTTGCAGGCAAAAACCTGCTCTCAGGGCACTTTTGAAACTAGCTTGACATCAGCATTTGAAAGCGAATTCCAATCCCTGCTCTTTTGGGTGCCAGACTGCTTTCCCTGTCACTGCTTTAAACAAAAAGTAAACTCTCCCTCCTATATGTTCTGCAGGCACGCTGCAGATGGAAGCGACGATGTGAATCTGAACAGAAGAGTATCGAATGAAGCTGGCAGATTCGGCTTTTGGTTTTGTTGTGGGTTTGGTTGTTGTGGGTTTTTTTTCTAATGGCTACAACAACCTGTTAAAAGTTTTGTAATCTGAAGACAGCAAACCCTTTTCTGGATGTCCAAGCTCCTCTGCCAAGACATGAATATTCCAGCTGCATGTTTCACATCACACTGGTTAAGGATGTGCCAGTATTTTTATTATTCACCCCCTATGGACAATACATACATTAAAGTGTTCTTGAACTGTGCTATTTATGTGTGTGTGTATTACACACAGAGATAGGCTCAAATAAATCACATTCATTGCAAAGGAATAAAGGTAATAAAATCAAGCAAAATACCCAGTGAAGTAACATAATTCTGAAATAAAGTTCATAAAAGCAAAAAAAGCAGCATTAACTCAGAAAATCACCTCTCAACCCATCACTGCAATGCTCTCCACCCCCCCCCCCAACTTCTTGTAAAAGCATAAGCCTGGAAGGCAGCGCCAGATTCCTGAAATCTAAATGCCCTTGGCTTCTTCTGGAGAGTGTAAAATTCACTCCCTTGATGCTCATATTCTGTAGTCGAGCAAGATTTCACATCAACATGTTCTCCAGACTCCCGGCTCTCCATAGCCCTTCGCAGCTGGGCAAAGGAGGGGGGACAGGAGTGGGGACAGGCGTGGGGACCGCAGCAGTCGCAGCCTGGGTGCACAGAAGCAGCAGCTTGCAACGTGCAAAGTTTTCCCCACTGCTGGATTTTCTCCACTCCCCTCTCTCCATCTCTTCCCCTCGAGCAGAGCTGTGTGTGCAGGTACCCAGAGCAGCGTGCGCAGGTATCCGGCTGTGCTCCCGGGGAGCGAAGCCGAGAGGTATAGCCCGGTTCAGAGCGCTTTTAAATAAAGCCTCAGCAAGAGGGAAGAGAGGGAATTCAAAATCGTGCTGCTGAACTAGTTATGCAAACAGGGTCAGAGCCCCAGTTGTAGACATGGGAGCAAAACTAGCAAGGAGGCAGAAGTCAAGAGGGGGTGATTTCAAAGGAGAAAGTGCTGGTTTCTACTCCCAGACCTGATTTGGCAATTTTCAACATCCCACGGAAAGGGAAAGAGCTTGCGGCCGATCACAAGGGAGAGAAGGCAGTAATAAAACCAAGCTCTGCTGTATCGGCATCCCCAGGAGCGCTCCCTCCCACAGCAATCGCAGCAACAGGTCAGGAGCCTGTTGTCATCCCTGTCCTCGGGGCTGTGCCCTCGAGGTATGCTCCTCTTTCCCCAGCACGGACGAGGGGGGCCAGAAGGGGCCAGAACCCCCACGGCAGAGGGCAGCGGCCACCCCAGCTCCAAAGTGGGCTCTGCTGGGAAGGCAGCCATAGGGAACGGGCTCCCCACCTAGCAGGGCCCTCGCAGCTCCTCAGCTACCCCCTTCCCACCAGGCAGCACATGGTCCTCCCGCACTGCCTCTCCCCGTATCTTTGGGGCATCCGTCACCCTCCAGGGTGATTTTCCTGCCCCACCAAACCCAAATCTGAACCTCCACCTCCCTCTGCTCCCCGAAGGACTCCCCCTCCCCTCAGCTGCATCTCCCCAAACGTCACCCTTATCTGCCCCCATGATTCTTCTTCTCTAGCAGACCCCAACCTCCACCCTGCCCCCCGGGGCAGTCCCTGCATTCCCCCTCCCGTTACACCCCACCTCTGGGGTTCCTGCCTCGTGCCAAGGAAACTTCTCTAACCCCCGGGGTAGCTGCACCCCCAAATACCCCATTTTTCCCCACACCCCCAGGGACGCACTCGCGCTCCTTCCCCCCCCCCCCCCAAGCGCCCCTCTCATTCCTGCCCCCTTTGTCCCTGCCTGGACTCTCTCTCTCTCTCCCCCCCCCAGCCCCTCTCCCGCAGGGATCCCCCTTCCCTGCCCTGCCGAGGGGTCCCTCTGCCCCGGGAGGACCCCCTTTAGGCCACCCTTTAGGATCCCTTTGTCCCCTGGACGTACCGGTGGCCCGCTGCCCCGGCGCTCGGTCCCGGGTGCGTGTGCGCGCTGCCCAGCGCCCCGTGCCCGGCGCGCAGCGCACAACGCACTGTCCCCGGTGCCCGGAGCGCAGCGCCCGGTCCCCAGCACCGGGTCGCGGTCGCCCGCTCCCGCTGCGCGGTGCCCGGTCCCTCGGAGGCAGCGCGCCGCGCAGGGCGGCCGGTGCCCCGTCCTGGGTGCGCGGCTCTCCGTGCGCCCGTGCCCGACCCGCGGTCCCCGGTGCCGGCTGCGCGGGGTGCGCGGTGCCGGGCGCTGCTCACCTGCGGGGCGCTCGGCGCTGGCGCCGTACTCGGCCGTGTCGCGGCGGCGGGCGCAGGTGCCCTGCCCCTGCACCAGGGCTTGGAGGGGCAGCTCGGCGCCGGGGTCGGGGGTAGCAGCGCAAGCCGGCGGCGCAGCGCGGCGTGTAGACGCCGCACGCCTCGGCCTCCAGGCGGGCGCACACCGGGCAGCAGCCGCAGCCCGGCTCCCGCACCAGCTCGGGGCAGGGCGGGCGGGCGGCCGGGGGGCAGGCGGCCAGGCGCTCCGCCGTGCAGGGCGGGCAGCGGAACAGCACCTCGGGCAGCGCCGGCCCCGCCAGCGCCAGCGCCGCCGCCGCCGCCGCCACCAGCAGCCGCGGCCAGGCGGCCCGCGCCGCGCCGCCGCGACCGACCCCGCCGAGCGCCATGGCGGGACTGACGGGCGGCGGGGCCGGCAGGTGGACACGCCGCTCGGCCCCCCGGCGGCGCGGCACGGCGCGGCGCGGCGCGGCACGGCGCGGAGAGGAGCGGCGCGGCGCGGAGAGGAGCGGAGCCGAGCGGAGAGGAGCGGAGCCGAGCGGAGCGGGGCCGGGCGCGCCGCGGCGCCGCCGGGTCCTAGAGCCGCCCCCGCGCCCGCCCCCCGCGGGGGTCGGGGCTGCCCCGGAGGGGAGGCGGGGAGGCCACCCCAAAGAGGAGAGGGGATCAGACCCGGGGGGGGGGGGGTGGCTGCCGCACAGGAGGTTGGGGATGCCCCAAAGAGGAAAGGGGGGGGGGGCCGTGTCTGTCCGACACGGGGCGAGGGCCTGCTGCAATGGGAGTCAGGGTCTGCCCCGCGGGGGATGGCGATCTGCCTCGCAAGGAGGCTGGGGTCTGCCCCGCTGGGTGGAGCGGGGCCAAACCCGGAGGGAGTCGAGGCCTGCCCCACAGAGACACCTAGTACAGGGAGGGATGGAGATCCTACCCCACAAGAGGGTTGGGGTCCTGCCCCACAGGGACACCCAGCGCTGGACGGGAACTGGGTGATCTCTGCACCCCCAGGGAGAGGTGACAGGGGGCTTGGGGGGCAGGTGGGGGCCCACTCTCACCCCACTGCCCCAGAAGTGCCAGCCAGGCATGAGCAGCCATGTTTCAGGCCAGGGCCCGCCATGGGGATGGGGGGGCAAAACCTGGGCTCAGGGACAGTCCCGCCATCCAGCCCCCTACCAAACGCTGGGCCTGGGAGCCACCCTGCCTCCGTGGGAGTGGGACCCTGAGGTCGGGTGAGCCCCCTTGGAGACACAAGGCTCCATGCCCATAGGGCTGCCCGCATCTCCAGCCTGGCTCCCCACAGGGCATTTACAGCCCCAGACCAAAGCACTCTGCAGCAAGCTCAGCGCCTCCCCTGCAGCACTGCCCCGCGAGGGTGCCCAAAAGCCAGGGTACAACTGGGGGTGCAGAGGCAGAGCTCTCCAGGCTTTGGGGTTTTGGTGTGAAATGCCCATTTCAAACCCTATCACACTCCTCTCTCTGCTGCCCGACTGTCACAGGCTATGCAGAGGATTTTAAGTACAAGGGGTATTACATAGAGGTAACTTTTTTCACTAATAAAAAAAACACAAAGCCCAGGGAATGCCGACGAGCTAATGAAGCTGGAAAACTCAGTTAATATCGTTGTGGGGTTGTATGGCTAAAGTCAGGCACTGAGGCAGCCTGAGTTCCCTCAGCCGCAGGAATGTCAGCTTTGGGGCACTTAATGTTTGCAGCTGTAGTTTTTTGTTGTTTTGGTTTTGTTTTTTTCAAATTAAGAAAAATGCAAAATGCTGCTGTTGATGACTCGCGCGGCACAACTTTCGGCACAGGATTACTCATGGCCCTGGAGTTATACAACAACATGTTTGTTTGTGGGATCGACGAGCACAGGGTGGGACAACGGTCTGCGGCATTCAGCACGCTCCATGAAATCCCTGTGATACATCCTAGGACCAAGCACACGCTCCCATCCCAGTCCCTGGGTCTTCCCGAGCAATAACTCGGGGGTTTACAAGAGTTTAATCAAGCATGGTCCTTTTCTCTGGCTGCCCATCACGCTGCGCATACCTCATCCAGTGGAAGACCTGCCCGTTTACTTTACTTTTTTAAATGTACCATTGCTTGTTTGCACCTCGCTCAAGCTGAGTGGTGATTTTAACCACCCCTATTTCACTTCTGGGGGAATCCAGTTAGTTTTGGTGTCCCTGTGGTAGCAGCACTCATTGCTGCCTGCAGCACTCATTGCTCTGAGTGTAGGGGACTCCGAAACTCCAAGCCAACAAAAATGAAATTAGAAGAAAATAATGAAGATATTTTTATTCCACTTCATGTTACAAAATCCCTTTTTGTATTACCAAACCCGAATTTTAGCCTGAGTGACTAAAGGAAGTCTCTTCAAGAAGACAAAAAAAATATGTAGAAAAAAGCCCAGCACAGACTTTGCATTTGTTACTCCCACAAATCGCAAAGTGGGAAAACGGGATGCACAGCCCTGCACACAAGCAGCCCCTCAAAAGCCTCCCTTTAAAACAGATTTGCCAGCAGATGTTCAATAGAAAATGGAGCGAATTATTTTCACCACACACTCACGACTTCTTGGGGATGGGGGGAAGGAGGCTCTCGGTACCTTTTTTATGATCTGCCGTTGACTTCACTAATGACTCACATTTGGTTCCAATGAGATATTTTCATATGACTAATGAATCTATATTTGGAGGCGTGAGAGGGTTTGGCTAATTATCTGTTGCAGTCAGTTAAATATTCCAAGTATTCCAAGTAGGTTTTCTTCCAGTGGCAAATGTTGTGCCCCCACGGTCTGTCTTCTCCTGGTGCTTTAAAGCAGCCCAGCACTTTGACTAGTACCAAGCTGACATCTGGGTTTCTGCGTGTGTAAGCACAAGAGATGGCCTGAACTTAATTATACAGCGAACCAATCCTGCATTTTTTAGGTGGCCAATAGGTCATTCCCCAAGGGACGATTTAAACCCGATTTTTCAACACGCACTTGATGCTTGCAGCGGCCCGTTTTGCTGGGGGCATTTACTGGGGTGCCATTAATAACTCCTGGCAGGGGCAGATTCCTTATGAGCACCGCTGTGTAGGCTGCTTGTGCACAAATCATTTTTCCACAGAGAGGGCTCGAAATCTGATGAGAGAAGGGAAGGGAGAGAGGAGGGGGAGGGAAGGGGCTCCATCGGCTCAGCTGCCCGAATTGCAGGAGGACATTAAACGTAATGATCCTGGAGGGAAAGAAACCGTATGCAGCTCGGATGTGGGAATGAGCCAGAATTTCCTGTTCATATGCCTCTTTAGTAGGTGCTCGGGCTGTTCTCCTTCTTTTATCACTGTCATTTTCTTTGTCTGCCACCGAAGCAATAATGCTGGTGCAGATACAATGGATCAGATGTTCCCCCTGCCCCTGCTGCTGCAGCCCTCAGCCGGGAGACCTCTCTATGCCGCTCTCCAACTCGAGCAGAACAATAAAGAAGATTTTACAGCTGTTGTGGGGATGGGGGGAGGTGGGGAGGCAGAGGGAAAACAGCTTGAGTGCCCGTGGCCAGCTATAATTTCTCCAGTGGGTCTTTGCTGACAGTTTTAGGATTAACAAGTGAGCTCTGTTCCCAGGCATTTACCCCTCTGGATAAGCTGGCCTGTTTGTTCTCAAGGGTTTATTTTACCCTACAAAATATGGCATTGCCAAACAGATGTAGGCTTGTTCCTAGAAAGGCAAGTTATAGCTGAAGCTGCATCTCACAGAGGCTTTAGCCCTTGGAATTGTTTGGAAATGCTACAGTATTCCTCCGACCCTTTTCAGGGCAGTTTTTTCCCACAGACGTGCTGGTCGATTCTTTTATGGCTCTGTCCTTTGTCAAGGATGAATTAGGAAAAATAAACTCGCAAACAAAAAGTGGAGGCCCAGCACAGAGATCCTCGTGCTCACAATGATTCAGACGTATTTTACAGCTCTGGGTGTGGGGAGGGAGAAAACAATGTGTCCTCCTGTGTTTTTCTTTCCTTCATTTTTAGCTCGGTGGGTAAAGGCGGGGGGGGGGGGGGGGGGGGAGAAAAAAAAAGAGCAAAGACGAATAAAACAGTCTTATTGTTTTTAAAGGCCTCCTTTTCAATAGAGTGACACGAAGTGCTTTATGGCAAGTGGTGGAGAAAGCCTCCTGTGTCCCAGAGCTGGCACGGTAAGGGGCAGGTGATGAGGAAGGGAAGGCTGTGAGGAGGAAGGCTGCAAGGATGCGTGCTGGGCCTGATGTGAATATTTGGTGGCCAGCACCTTGCTTTCTCCCTAGAGATTCGGCAAACTTCGTCCGTGAGTAAAGGTTTGCCAAGGGGCTGGGACCTGGGAACTGCCACCGACACACAGCACATCAGAGCGGGACAGCGAGGGTTCTGCCCTCCCTCACCCCCACCCCTCCCCGGGGGGTGGCAGGGGGACATGCCCAAGGTCAGGGTGAGTCGGTAGTGGGGGCTGAAGGAATTGGCTGCGCCAATCCCTATCCTCTGCAGGGGGGACCCCGGCTCCCCCTCAGAAGGAACAGAATAGTCTTAAAACCCAATTATGGAGATGCCAAGTCTCTTCACGAGACATGTGTGCGTTCATGGTATCCGGCGATGCCCTGCCCTTGCCAGCCACCACGTTTTTTCCCCTCAGCAGCACGTCAAGGATGCTGCCAGGGCTTTGGGCCTGGATCCCCCCCTCGCACACTCTTGGAGGGAAATCCCACCTCACCCACAAGCCCAGCTCCCCTTCCTTACACTGGCATTTGGGAAATGGCTCTCTGTCCCCCCCCTACATGCTCCCTAGGACTGTAGGTCCCCGACGCTCCAGCTCCATGCCACCTTACCCCCCGGCCACAGGAGCAAGGAGTGTGAAACTTAACCTGCCTCCAGACACCCCAGTTCAGCAGCTTCACCCACCGAATCAGGGTGGTGGGACTGAGCTGAGCAGGACACTGCAGAGAGGAGGGAAGCACTGCGAGACCCACTTGATCCAGCCTGCCCACCGTGCTAGCTGCTCCCCAAGGCAATCACACTGAAAATGGCAAGCTTTCAAGGAAATAAAAGAATAGCCCAGAAATAAGTTGCCAGCATCACCTCTTCTTCCTCCTCAGGGTTAGGTGCCCAGAGGTTTGCTGCAAACCTTACCTGTGCTTCCAGGGCCTGCAGGAGGGAGCAACATTTCAAGTCATGCAAGACCAGATTTTGCCTACCCACCGGGCTCGGTCAGCAGAAGTGGTTGAACAAGGAAGCAGGAATGGTTCTCATCTGAAATGAAGCTCATGTTTTCTCACTTGGAGGAATGAGCGGGCTCTGAGCACTCCCCCTGCTCCCGCACGAGGCAGGGACAGAGCTGCACCACCTGGGTTGTTGCACGTCTCCCCAGCACACCCTCTGCCTGTCCCTGCCCTTCAGCCTTCGCTCCTGGTGGTGACCCGCTTTTGTTTGCCCTGAGGTGACATCTCAGCCTCTTGTCCTTCCCCACTACCAAAACTCATCCAGCGTGTTTCATGCTTCCCTCAGCACTTGCTCTCTGGAGCTTGGTTGGCTCCAGTGTGGGGAGCACAGGTACCCCATGACCCCTGTGGCTGTGATCCACACCCTTAGCTCTTCTGCTCCACGGGTCATGCTCAGAGGCAGGTCTGAACCTGCCTGATGCCCCAGGCCCCCCTCTCCATCCTCAAATTGTTTTCCCAAGGTGCATCAGCCAGGCCAGAGTTCAGATGTCAGCAGAAGGGTCAATTATAGGCCACTTTCTTTACATTTACCCTATCTGAGATATTTTTAGAGCAGCCCTAAACACATTATCTATGAGCCTGATCCAGTAATTACAAATGCTTTGTCCAGGCTAGTTTGTTTAGGTTTCTCCAGCACTGATTAGAGATTAGCAGAGCTAAAACCACCCATTAGCTGGAAGGCATAAAGCAGTGGTGGTTTTCAGGCTCAGGGGCCAGGTGCTTCGTACCTGCCTGTCTCCCAGGCACCACCGCTCTCCAGGGAGGGTGCAGGGGAGGGAGGCAGGGCGCTGCGAGTTTGTCTGGTCTGCAGTTGCCATACATAGCAGAGGCTTGTAGATTTGGACACCCTGGTAGCCAAACTCCTCGCTCATCCCTAAGCGTCCTTCAAAGATGCCTTCATTAGCCTCAGGTGTACAAAGCAGTTTGAAACCAAGCAGCTGACCAGGAGGAGATGGTGCAAAAAGGGTTAAATATTGACCTAGGCTGGTCAGGCACAGTGACTCGGCTTATGGGGATGCTAAAACAAGAGCAGAGAGGATTTACATGGAGATTGTCCTTGACTTCAGCAGGTATCAGCGTTAATTGCTGTTGGAAGAGGACCTGGTGAGGATGAAGCAGAGGTAGCTGAGGGAGGGGAAGGAAGAGGCTTTATCTCAGTCCAAGGTAGCAGCGCATCTTTGCAGAGATATTCCTACATTAAAGAAGTCTCTGTCTGAAGTGGGCCTTGGGTAGCTAAAGGACCTGGTACTACCCAGAGCTTCTGTATTACAGTTTCCCAGTTGCAGTCCTCAGGATATCAGCAGGTGACCTCTTTGCAGAGACTGTAAAACTTCAGCACTTCTTCAGACATCACAAAATCCCAGCCCTAACCTATAGGGAATGGGGATTAATACTCTCTGGGTTTGGTGGCTAACAGCCCTAGCTTCTTACCTGAGGACCTGCTCCTCTGGCCTCAGAGACCTTCCCTCTCCAGGCGACTTGACCCTGATTTCCCTTCAGTGGTAGGAGTGTTCCCACAAACTCTGGTGGCCTGGGCGTAAAAACCACCACATTGCTTACACCTACTGAGTCTTCCATTGTGCTCCTTGGTTTCCATGGGGATTTAGATCCCCAGATAAAAGTTAGATTTAAAATCCCTTTGTTTCAGTGAGTCCAAATGCTGTAGGGTCTGGCTGCTGGGAGAGGGCTGGAACAGCCTCGCAGCCCGGTGACACAGTGGGCATAGGAAACGGGCAGGATCCCCCTGACAAATATGAGAACCAAAGATCCCTTTGACATTTACATTGACAGGCTTTCCCTCGGTGTCTGGTACCCCTTGAGCAGGGCAGCGGGATGAAAGCATTTCAAAGCACACATAGATGCTTAAGAATTTTATTAGCAGCATCAGCCAACATTTCCACTTGCTTTGTATTTGCTGTTGGAAAAGTAATAACAGCTTTGGAGAACCTACTCAGGAGAGAAAACAGCTCTTTCCTAGGCACCACGCTGGGATACTGCTTTGAGTAACAACATTGCATGCAGGAATGGAGTGGAAAGGGGCTGCAGCCCCAGGAAGAGCAGGGATTGCTTACATGGGCCCATGGAAAGTGCTTGGATGGAACAGGATGAAGGAGAGGAAAGTGTGGTGCGACTACATATCAAGAAAAACTACAGCTGCTGGTCTCTAGCTGCCTATGTCAAAGCCTCCACGGGGAAGTAACTTTATTTGTCTCCTGGGACAAATAAAACAAGTACTGGAAAAAATACAGGGAACAGTCTTGTGTTGGCCGGGGACAAGACAAACCATTCAAATCTTAACCCAGAGCACAGAGCTCTCCTAGGGCAAGAGAAGTATTTGAAGGTGCACTGAATACTTACCTCTAACACAAAGGAAACCCCAGGCCCCTGCAATCTCCTGGCTGTTGAGAAACAGAAACTACTCCAGGACTAGGGAGCGCACAGGGCTGTGCTGCCTTTGACCCCCTACCAACTCATAAAACAAGAATTTCCCCAGTCCAATTTCCCTGGTCCTGTGTCTGCACCTCTCTTGGGACTGACTCATTTCTGTGGCCGAGGCAGAGGGAGATGGAGCCAAGCACTGAGGGGAGAGAGCATCTTGCAGAAACAGATCCCCATCTCACAGCTACCTTGGCCTCAGACAAGTTCTGTCCCACCTCTGTCCCTACTCAGTGGTAAAGGCAGAGACTGCTCATAGGGCATCTTGGGACAACACCAACTCTGCCTTTCTCCCTCGAGATAAAAACCCTTGCCTGCCTCAGCAACAGCACAGGAGAAAGACTGAGGAACCAACTTCATATAAAAGTGTCCTTTTCGGCTAGCAGCTACAGATGACCATCTCTGGTGAGCATCATGGCCATTCAACCAATAATGGCACTTCTTAACCAAGTAGCCAGCAGAAAAACACAGGGGCTCAACTCAGAATATTTAATCATATGCTTTAAAGCATGCTACCTGTCAAGGCAGGTGTCGGAGGGGGTGATCTGGATGATCTCACTCCAAGGTAACATGATGAGTCCTCCTGCACTGTTGCAGCCCTGCTGAGAAAGCCAGGCAGCCTGGCGGGTGGGTTTCCCCTTGCAGGTCATTCCCACAGTAGCAAGTCTTTCCATTTCTTTAGTATGTTTCTATGTACCAGCCTGTGAACACAAGCAGTGACATACAACCCACAAGCAAGACCTCTTCCGCAACCTGCTGCCCAAGCATCACTTCTCATTTCTGGCTTGCCTCTCTGGACCCTCACTGATTCCTGTTACACAGAAGGAGCTGGACTAACAAGCTCTCCTTTTCCTTGCTGACATGGACACCCTGCCAGAGAAAATGCATGACAAAAGTAACAAGGAGGGGCCGCCACTGCCCAAGGCTGTATATTCCTTCCACCCCAAGAAAAGGTCCCCTGGTGACCCCACAAACCAGTACCTTCTGGAGCCCACCACCACAAGACAACAGATGCCGTGCAAAGCAGAGGGTTTGGCTAGAGACCTCCAGAGGTCCCCTTCAGAGCTGGAAAAGGTTGTTCATGGTCTGTTCCAGTCCAGTTCTTAATATCTCCAAGGATGGAGAACCTACAGCCTCCCTGGGCTAAACCACTCTCCCTGTGAATTTATTTTCTTTTTATGGAGACAGAACTTCCCTCGCAGCAACTTGTCCCTGTTGCTTCTTGTCCTTTCGTGGTGCCCCTCTGAGAAGAGACCTGCTCCATCCCCTCTAAAGCCTTCCTTTGGAGAGTCAAATACAGCAATTAGCTCTTGCCCTCTCTTCTCCAGGTTGAACAAACCCAGCCCACAGCCTCTCCTCATCGCTTGCTATCACATGCTAGTTATTAACCAGACCTTTTATTAAAGATTTTAGTAAAGATACTCACTCAGCAGTAGAGAGTGATTTTAGGTTTATAGCTCTGTGTCTATTTCCAAGAATATTTTACTGGCCTGATGTACAAAGCTACTTAAACCTTAAAATGAAGTCATCTCTGCTGCAGAATACAGCTTGCTAATTAATCCTTCACAAAACACTACTAAGATCTCAAAGCATGAGCACCAGCATAGCCCAATGAAAGGGCAGAGGCTTTTAGGAAGATGACAGGAGGGATCCAGATCATGGGTTTTCCTGGACATCAGAGCTGCATGAGCCAAGTTCTATCACGTTGCTTTGAAAGCAAGCAGACATTAAAGCCGAGGATGCTCCCACTCAAATAAACTAAATTTGGATTTTAAGCGCAGCCCCACTCTGCAAAGCAGCTCTATAAAAATGTCATTGTAGGACTTCCTGTTTATTGTCTCTCAGACTCCAGATGAAACCCATCCCACCAGAGAGAGCTGTTTTCTAATGAGCTTTCTGCAAATGCAGGTTCTCGTCCCTCACCCACCAGCTCTAAAACAAAGGGTCCAAATCTACCTCCCCAAACCCTATGCAACACCCTGGCTTTTGGGAGATCCACCCAGCCAGAACCTGCTAATCCGCTTTCTTGCTCTGTGCTGGATCCATCCTTCTCCTCCAGTATCCACCTCTCCCACGGGTCACTCTGTCCTGGTGGGTGCTGCTGATGTGGCTGCAGGGGGGTATGGGGAGTAGTCAAGAGCAAACACAGCCCTTATCTTAGGCAATAAACCAGTTACTCACTTTTTTACCTACCAGAACAGCTGTGAGCTGGAGTAAAGCCTACTTACCTTCATTGCTGGGATTTTTCAGAGGAGTCTAAGAGAACCAGGAGCCTGTGCACTACAGGCATTCAAAGGCAAATGAGTACATGATTTCCTACAGCATTTTTAACTCTCCCACCCTGCAGCAAGTACAGCCCAGTTCTGACCCTTTAAAGGAAGCAAATGCACAACAACTGGTGCTGTTTTTCCACAATGTCTTTTGAGAGTTGAACAACACTCTAAATCACTTTGATGGTGCACACACACTAATTTGTCCTGAGAACAAAGAGAGAGCATCCCCCCCAAAAAAGACAGAAATATCTACTTCACTTCCAACTTGCTGTTTTTTTAATTTGCTGGTTAAATCTTAACTCTTAAACCTCAGCCATGTCTAACAGTGAACAGTGCACATCCCCAGAAAGAAGGGGACTTTAGGAAAATTCTGTCCTGCAGCACGTGGGACTGTATACCTGCCAGCTGGAACAGAAACAGGTAACACCGAGAAGGTATGAATGCACTATAGCTGTAACGGAGCAGCAGGCACAATTTGAGCAATGTTTGTGCACACCTTGGGCAGAACTGTTCCTTGCTTATAGCAGCCAGGATGGGGAAAGGGCAGTTCTTCCAGGGAATCAGCTTTCAAGACCCTAGCTAGGGCTTGTGCTCCAAAGTAGACCAAAAAAAGAGGAAGATGTCTTCCAAAACAGCAGGAAACAGACACAGGAAACAAAAACCGTACAAAAAAATACTTCTTGTATCTAGCCATACTAGTAAGGCAGAAAAATAGCTAAAAATTTTGAATATAAGATGGTGCCAGGACCAATCAGGACACCAATGTAGCAAGGAATAAAATATGGTGTTACTGGCCAGGAGAAATGGCAAGATGCAGCCAGGTGAAGAGAGGGAAAAAGGTTTTGGAAAATGTGATCTTGTCTGCAGAGAGCCCAAAACAGCCCCAAAGGATCTTTCCTGAGCAATTTGCTGGATTTGCTGCTCTGGGCCTGATGTGAGCAATGCAGGAGGGATTGCAGGGACAGGATTGCTCTCTTAGCTCGCTTGCCCTCTGCCGGATGCCAGGAGCTCGGCGAGCCCAGCCCGGTACCCAGAGCACCAGGGTTAAAGTCAGCTTTTACAGTCCAGCGCTGCATTTCTGCAGGGCTGCACGCACTGGGAACTGCAAGGGGAGGGAAAAGCTGAACACAAGGTATGGCAGAGCTAGAAACTGCAATGGATAGAGAAAGGGATGGAGGGCAAGTTAAAGAAAGAAGAAACATCTTCCTCTTGCCACTTGTACCTCTCTGAACTGCCCAATGTCTCAATGAAACAAGCTTTTTCTAGCTCAGGTTCTCAAGATTTGGGTGTCTGTCTTCCTGAAGGAGGTTAACACTGCTTTCTAGTGCTGCACTTATGAGCCCAGAAGAGAAAGAGGTGGATGTCAGGAGGGTACTGCCATCCTTCTGTCCAAGCAGGACTGCCATGCCCCATGGAGAGGAAGGAGTTGAGGCGTGGCTGGTGCTATGAGAAGATGTCCAGCTTTCAAACTCCTCCAGCCACTTAGCTACTGCAGAGACAACCCCCAGCCCAATGGCTTTTGCAGGCCAGCCCGACCCAGCAGAGCATAAACACAAAAGATCTCGTAGGAAATAATTTCTGCATCTCTTGATTTCATGGAGCAGGTCAGGGCAGGGAGCTGCATGGGAGCCAGCCAGGATTCCGGTATACACACACCACCAGCAGCCTGCACACGAGCTCCCACAAGGTTTAAATCATGGTCTGTGGGAAAACGTCAGCTTCTCTAGGCAAACTATTCACATTAAAAAAAATCAAAGGTAGTGATAAGCACCTGGAGAGGTTTGATAGCAAGCTCAGCATGATCCACATGGCACCGTAATATCCGCTCCTTCACCTGCATCCTCTCAGACAGGTAGAGTCTTTCTTAGGACACCTTGCAGATCCTCCACTTCTGGCAATTCACTGGAAAACCCACCCTGGTGTGGCAGAGATGGGGCCCAACCATGCGGCTTCCTATACCCAACACTGCTGCTAGCAAAATCACCATGGTTGCCCTCTACACCCGCTTTTCTCCCGCAAAAGCAAGTAGATGCTCACAGTCCAGCATGACGGTAACCTCTCACATGAGGACAAAGGGTGTCAGGTGTCCCTGCATGGACGTTGCCATTTTGCCAATAAATACAGCCATTACTCAAAGAAGGGCAAAAGCACAGTGAACAGTATGAAGTGCTCGGTAAACCGGTTCACCACATTGGCCTGAACTGGGAAGAGCTGTGAGAGATCAGCCTGCCAAATCCTCCGCTGGAGTCCTTCCAAATTACCCAAGCCAGCCAGGACAGCGCAGCTTGGCTGGGAAGCTGATGGGATGGGGCGTTTGCAGGCAGCTGGATTTCCCCTGTGTCTAGACTGACTTGGGGAGGGAGGGTGGTTGCACTCCGTGACTCACCCCAGGCACCTGGCAGCATGGCAGTGGCCTCTGCTCTCCCCCGCAAAACCCAGCAGCCGGGGTGGAGGAGGCTGTGTGCATGATCCCGAGGAGAACCAGTCTGCAGCTGGGCCTGGGTGCTGAGATGCTCCGGCTGGGGACCAGGCAGTCTGGCTGCAACCTCTGCGCCTGGGTCCGAGAGCACAGGCAGACAAACCCGTTCCGTCACTGCTTCTGTCCATGCCCTGTTCTGTACCTAACTCGTGGGATCACAGGGGACATGACTACTCTACCTGGGCTTGTCCCCAAAATGGGACTCATCTGCTAGCTGCGTTACTTGCACATGAACATGTGTCCCACGTGAGGCCTGGAGCCCTGCAGCCAAGAACCAAGACTTGGTTCACGTGCTCTGGGTGATCAGAGACACTGCTCCAGTCCTGGACAGACACCCAGAGCCTGAGCCCTTTGGCAGGTCTTTTGAACATGAGCAGGTCAGACCTCTGGGTATCTGTTTCAAGCCCACCGTTGAACTGGCAGCATGGATATCACAGCTAGCTTGAGGCTGCCACAGCCTAGTGTGAGCCCAGAAAGTCTAGCAGGGCTGTACTTCACACTGGGACAAGAAAGCCATCGTCCCCTGGTATGACAATAAACTGTCCCCAGAAAAGAACAGCTCTGCTGGTGTAACTGCACTGGGGACTTCAGTGAGCTTAGCTAAAGCCACTCACAAATCACATCGTCCCCCCACCCCTGACCCGCATAGCTCTGCAGGCAAAAGTCTGTACCATTGCTCTGGCCAGAAACATTAGACATAACAAATGTATTTTTAAAACAAGGGGGAGGAACATTTTTCAGGCCTAGAGGGTAGAGGATGTTGGCTTGAACTGCGGGAGAAAGTTCAAGGTCAAATCCTCCTGCATGCAAACCAGCTCCTCCAGCAACGCTTTGCAGCAGTGCCAAGTATCAGCCCCTATTCTAACATCTTCCACACAAGTACCTCTCTGCTTTGGGCACAAATATTTCTGAAAAATACCAGGATGTAAATCAGTTCCGCTCCTAGCTGGTAAAGTCCTCAAGGTAAGGACAGTGTCCAAGTAATACCTGAAAACCACATGACAGAAAGCTGAGTGATGCTGCCTTTCTCACACCAAGATGTGGGTGCATCGGCCCGTGCTTCTCATTCATGATCCCAATGGAAGCTTTGGGCTTCATAATTCTTGTTATCACCTCTCTTCCAAGACTGGGACAGACAGATGGACAGGTAAACAAGCAGACCATACATGAGCAAAATGGATCACATTTTGAGCACCTCTGACTTTTCACCATGGCTTCATCCCACTGGGAAGCCAACCTGAAAGACCCTGGACCACTCTCAAGGGACACCTATCCAAAACTCCTTTCCCAACACAGATTGCCCAAAGCCTTATTATTTGTAGTAATTGTCCCAACCAACCAAAGGGCTACTTTGTGGATTGAGCTCCAGTCAGTTGACAAAAGCAAAAGCTAAAACCAGACTGAAGTACAGTCTTGGGCCTCACTGCCAACAGATGTAGTTTTATGAGCTAGTTTTGTTGGGTTTTTAAGTATTTTACTCTCCTTCTCATTGGAAGAGAGGCAAGTGGTTGACTGTAGAGAAGGAAGTGATGAAGCCCACCAAAACAATGTTTTGTTGATCGCATTCATCTCCCCCAGCCTGAGCCACAGCAGGTACTGCACAAGTTGGATTTGTAAGGCAAAGTTACCTCTTCGAATATGCTTAGTTCGGCGTTTTGGTGAGCAGTATTTCCTGCAATGAAATCTCCTCTTATAGGTATGCTTCCTTCCCTGAAGAAATGTCCTTGTGTACAGCAGATTAATCACTGTCCCCTGGGCATGGTGTTCCTTCATTTTTATTATAGTAAACTATTTTCAGGAAGAATACTGCATCAGGAAATTAACTGTGCTACAGATGCTAAAAAAAGTATCTTGTATGGCTCAAAGCAATCAGCATGGTCATTTTTCTGCTCTATCCATTTTCAATTTCTTGCTACCCTTAAAAATGATTGAGGAAGGTGCATAACAGAGGTGCTGCAATTTTGTCCTGTGGTCTTTACTTGCTCTTTAATTTAGCTAAATCCTCAACAGAGTATTTTTCACGTGCCTGTCCAAAAGCAGTCCACCATTCAAGAGCCTAACCAGCTACCTGCGACTGCAAAGCACTCTTGTTAACTGCTTTCTTTATAGTGTTCCTCACTGCATAGGTGTCCCACACATTTCCCAAAGGTTTTTGGGGGGGCAGTCACCCTGGGGCGGCACTTGGCAGCCCCTCGGCAGGGCTGAGCAGAGCCCCGCAGCTGGAGGGAGAAGCTCTGGACATCTCATGGGAACACGCCGTCAGAGCAGCAGCATGCCAGAATCAACACTTGTGCTGACCTTCAACTGCGAGCAAGAAAATCCCATAACAGAGACCGTGCCACAAACATCTGTGCTCTCGCCATGGCCAGGTGAAATTACTGTAATGGGCTGCTAATTGGCCTCTCCCTGAAACTGGTCCAGGGGCAGCAGTGCTGGGGACTGTGCAGTACAGGAGGAGCAGTGGTTGCACTCCCCAACGTGCTCCCCATCCAGGCAGCCCCGCTCCTGGGGACTATGTGTTCACCAGCTGGGCTTGTGATGGGTCACCTTCAGGCCTCCCTAGATCAGCCAGGGTCACGCCATCTCCAGCGAGGTCCTTCACCCCAGGACTCTTTGCTTGGAGGAGATCTGATGGGCTGAGCCACCCTGTCCTCCAGGCTACCCACAGAGACCCACCAGTGGCTGGCTGGCCCACAGGGAATAGATCCTTCCCTTGATAGCTCACCTTGCCCTACAGACATGGATCTCCTCCTGCTGGTGCCTGGTGATTAGACAGCGGCTCCTGGTGCCAAGTTCTCCTCTGCTGCCTGGCTGTACGCTGGGACACACTGGCTTCATGTCCAAATTTTTCAAATATTTTGCTTTGTGGTTTTTCATGCAGCGCTCAAGATATTTTGCAAAAGGCACCTTATAAATTGACTCAATAAATACACATAAAACACCGTGTTTAATCCTTCCTTTCACATTCTTCTTTTCATTATTAAAATGTCCCCAACCTACTGACTCCCTCCCTACTCTGTGTTTAGGCCAGTCCAGTCCAACTTGAAATACTTTTGGCTTCTACAGGAAGACTGGAAAATGACAATTTTATTTCAAGGAAGCTTGTTTTGGACTAAAATCAGGCCTTGCAAATGGTCGAAGCAAAGAATGGCTGTAAGAACTATCACATCAGGTGCACAAAATAACAACAGCATGGTGGTGTTTTCATGGCAAGAGGCCCAGTACCGTACGACAAGACCTCCACTCACCAGCCCTTCCTCACTGGGGCATCCTGAATGGGAAAAAGTACATACAAAAGAAGAACAAATTCTCAGGGACAGAGAGGCTAAAGGACACCCAGACATGGGATGGGTTGATCAGTGTTGGGACAGGCAGGACCTGCCCACACCAGTGGTGGGACTGTCTCCCTTGTATGGGTCAAAAATGTGCCTGACTGGAGTCAATGACTCCTAAAAGGCGGGTTCAGCCCCTCCAAAAAGCAGGTCAGATAGGCACTGGTTTGGAATTAACTTTAGAGGAAGATCCATCACACATGCTTTGGTTTCCTTATTGCCGTAGTGTTTGCATCATATCCAGCACCAGGGATGCTCAGCCACCCAACAGCTCTCTGCTCTCATCAGCCTCCAGCTGCCATCTTCTCCTTGCAGCCCAGCTCTGCTCAGCACCAATGGACCATCTCCAGGCCCTCCATGCATTAAAGAAGTAATGGGACAAGGCAACAAGGAGAAGTGAAGGTCAAACTGTGATGACAGCAGTTTAGCCTGCACTGGCCCATGCTCTGCACTTCATAGGTTTCCTCCAGCAGCTGAGAGATGGAGAGAGACAGCAAAGTACTAGAAGGGCATTTTGTACATCACCAGGTAATACCTGAGTGTTCAGGATTTCCCCTGCCACCAGGTGACAGAACCTCATCTGAAAAATGAGAATTAAGCTTTGTTACCTGCATCACAGCCATGGGGCACAGTGGGAGACTCATGCCATCTGTAGGGACAAGGGGGCACCCTCATCTGACAGGGCTCTGGGTGACAAGCCCCAGAGGATAATATCCATGCTCTTTAAAAAGCACAAAGCTCCTAAACAGGGTCTCATCAGCTAAGAGGTCAGAGCGGCTGAGAGACCACACTAGCCCAGATTTTGTTCCTGGAGCCCTAACCCTGCGGTTTAACTTTCTTAAGATTCCTTTAAGGATCACAATGTTCTGGCCAAGAGACCTTTGGGACCTCTTGGGTAAACGTGGGCATTTCTTGTATTCCTTACCAGCCTCTGGCTGCATTAATACCTTAGCTATTTCATCACAGGCCTCTCATGCCTGTTAATATATCTTTTGGACTCATTTCAGCCCACAAGCTTCCCAGTTCCACAGCTTTGCTGAACAGCTTCGTCCTTTTTCAGAAGGAGCTGAGCACTGTGGTTCTGGAGGTTAAAGCTCTGGAGGCCTGTGCATGGGATGGCTGGCCTCCATCCCTGGCTCGCTGCAGCCCGGGCACCCCTTTTACCCTTTCCATCCCTCTGAGCCTGACAGAGAAAACCCAGCGGCAGCAGGGTGACCTGGCCTGTGGTGTTTGCGGGAGCAGGAATTACCTGTGCACAGCACATTCGTGTGCATCTAACGTTCTCACTTCTTCACTGATAACCCAAAACGTCATGGCAGCAGTGAGGCCAGGCACAACGCCGGGTCTCCCAGCTGCGTCCAACACTTGTGAAGCTTTACTGCAAGACCTGAAAGGCAGAGAGATCGGGCTGTTTTGTCCGATAAATGAAGGGATAAACCCAGCTTTTGACACAACTCTAATTATGTAAAGATTGCTGCAGGCCCAAATGGAGCTTTGTCATCAAGGTCTAAAAGGGAAAAGACCCGAGAGTCCTTTTCATGGGATTTTTCTGGATTTTTTCTTTGCAGAAATAGTTTGGTCCAGGGGTCAGGGAGAGCCTGCAGGCAGAGCCAGAGATAGCAAACCCAAGCCCATGTGCTCAGTGAAAACCAAGCCCTGAGAAGTGGGCACGGTGATGACCCTCAATGCCTTCTGCAGGAGGAAGATGCACAGAGCAGATGAGGACCAGAGTCCAGTCCCTGCTCTGTGTGCTCCTGGTGGATTCCCTGCCCATCTCTCAGGACAGCTGTCCTCACCCCCTTTCCCTTGGAAGTGCAGAAAAACTGGAGTTCATGTGCAACCTGGGATTTCTCACCTCTGTGCAAATGAATCCCACTGGGGCCAAAAACCCAAGGCTTGGATTATGGGAATTGACAACTAAATGAGTTGGGCTGGCCAGCTTGGACTGGCAAGGTTGTGGCACTCTCACCAGGCTGTTTCAGAGGGACCTTCCAGGCAGCTGGCTTTGGTGCTACCTAAGCATGGAGGTTTTGTTCCTCTCTAAGGCTTTTAACAGTGGTTTAATGAACAATTAGCCAAGCTGGTCAGGAAGAAAGGTTGTTAAAATGTTGTTGCTTTTCCCTGCTAAAAAATGTCATTATCCTTGACCTCTTTTTAACATGTTTCTCAGGTTTAAGATGAAGAAACAAAACCTCCAAGGCTTTCAGTGAAGAAACAAAACCTCCCAGGCTTTCAGCAAAGGCCCATAAATTTGTTTTAAAAGAAAATAACCTCAAAGTTGGGTCAGTTTCCCGTGAAAAATTTAGGAAAAAATCCTCAGAGAGAGATGTGTCCTGTTGAAATGCTCAGTTTCACAAAAAAGACTGGTCTTCATTGTAGAAAAACAATTCTGTAAGAAAATTAGAAGCACGTCTGATGAGATAGTTCATACAGGATTGGTTCAACAGGAGCTACTGGATCAGGTATTCTTATATTCTTACCCTGTCACACTCTTTCTGAAACTGTCAGTAAAGGAACCTGCATCCTATAAACAGGTAACTAAACAAGATTGACATGTCTTTGCTCTTTTCATTATAGACAGGGATTTGTTGTTCTTGAAGGCCCTTAATTTGCAGTATTCAACAGCCTAACAATTTCCCCATGCATTCTGCTCATTAATTGCATCAGTGAAAGGAATGCATTTGATTTATACCCATCTACATCAAAAACCATCATGAGTGACACTTTTTAACAGGAACAATGTATTCAGCAATAAGAGAAATGTCACAGTGCTTTCCAGGATGACAATAAACTGATAGATCTTGGAGTTTTTAAAGCAGGGGCAAGGTAAATTAATTTGGATTGTTCCTCCTGGTGCCAAGTCTGAAGCCGGTGCCTTGCCAAATCTACTATAGAAGTGCAAATTGGTGCGGAAAAGCAATGAAAGATATGAACTTGTCGCTTACTTTCCTGTTGCTCCAGACAGATCTCAAACCACCTTCTCCAAAGCAGCGGGCAACATGACACATACATCCTACCCAAACAGAAATCCTTGAATAAAGTCTTCCACCATAGTCCACCCAAACACCCCTTTTTTCCTCAGCCCCCTTCAAGGGAGTGAGTACAGGTCTCTCCTGAGCGTGAGCTGCAGGTGATGACTTCAGGGACCCTACCTATGGGTAGGAGAGCAAGGAAAGAGGAACTGGAAAGGATATTGATGCTTCTGCAGGCCAAATGAAACCTATCCAAAATGTACAGCACCCGTCCTGGCCCCGCATTTAAGGACAGGACCAGAGGTTGCATTAGGCAGACAACGTCTGGTTCAAAAGAACTATCTGACCATGCTTTTACCTATCAGCAAAGCCACAAGATACCCAAATCTGCTTGCCTTTCTTCCCATAAATGTTGTTGTGCAGGTCTGATTACTGCAAACAGTTCCACACTGGTGGCTCTGGAAACTTCATCCATTTGTGCCTAGAGGAGAAGCCGGCCAGCTCAGGCAGCACAAGCTTCAGTCCAGCCAGGAATGGAGAAAAAGGAGCCTGTCTTTTACCAGTGCCTTCTGCAGATAGATTTGTTGGGCTGAGTTTTGGAACTGGGGCTGAAGTATATCGGAAATAAAATGACTGACAACAAAAGATGGAGGGGGAGGACAGGTTCAGAGATGTAACTTCACTCTTAAAGTGTGACATGAACCATTCAGCCTGTCAATGACACAACCCCGACTTGTTTGAGGCAATAATTACGCACATGGAGAAGGGAATGGGTAGACAGGGGTTTTTCACTCTGACAGACTGCACCATAATGTGATCCATGGTATAGCAGCAAAACTGGCCAAATTCAGCCTAGAAATAAGCTTGGTAGAAGATATCGCCCATTGGCAAAACTCACTGATGGCTGTGATGGCTTCTCCATTGCTAAGAACAGCGGGTGGATATTTCCTTATGAGATCTGCTCTTGCAGTCCTGAAAACTTCTAGCACTAGGCATATTCAGGAGACTGGATGATCAGCATCCCCTTCATCTTACCTGAGCGATGGCTCAGCCAGCTGCTGTGAACCACTTGAAATGACCAAGACAATCAGTTCATCAAAATGAACTGATGACCTACATTTCAGTGAACGACTCTCTGCTTCAGCACCAGGCTCCTGAACAATGCAGCTTGCTGGCCAGATATTTCTCTCCCTCTGCCCAACCCATCAGCTCAGAAACCAGCCAGAAGAGACCAAAACGATCACTCAGTCTCAACTCTTGCACAAAACAGACCACAGAGCCCGCCCCAGTAATTCCTGCATGAATACACTGCAGTCCTCCGGAGCCACTGGGAATACAAGGCTGGAAACAATAGCTTCAAAAGAGCAAATCAAACTTATAAAACAAAAAAAAGGGGGGGGGGCAATAAAAGTCATGATGAGTCAAGGAGGTAATTATGTGTGATAGCAGGGTTTCTCTGGCTGGAGACCAGCAAGAGACACTGTCTGCATCCAACCCCCGGGATGAGCATGACAGAGCACTTTGTGCTGCAGAGAATTAAAAGTCTCCAGACAGGAGAAAGGTGAGCGAAAAGGCAGCAATCCGAGATGGGGCCCAGCCTAACTCAGACACGCACAAGTCATTAAGCTAATGTCTCTTAGCTAATTGCACACACGGAGACATATCCTGCAAGGAAAACAGCCTGAGAAACAGCCTCATGGAATGGGCATTAAACAAACGCATTAAGCAGGGGAACAGTAATCCTTTTTCGATGCCAGCAGGGTGTGAGGCATTTCTCATCCACAGGACCGCAGCCATTAAGTCACGCTCAGCCCACGGGAATCCCACAGAATTAAGAAACTGCAAGAATCTACAAGCCCTCCCATCACTGCTTCGTGTACAAAGGCTCAGGGCAAAGAGGAAGAGATTTGGCTGATGATACGTGCATGCTGTTAAACGTACCTCCCTGGAAAGGACTGCGAGCACCAGGTTTAGATTTAGTAATAAAATCGTGAAATGGGAGCAGAGGAAGGAGGCCAAGACTTCTGGGTATTGTTTGCAGCTCTGCCCGTGTTTGCTCAGTGATTCAACCCAGCGTTATTGGGTCTTTTAGAAACAGGCCATGAGTCATCCACACCATTGCTTCCTCCCCTCTCTAGAAAACCCCCAACTCAGGAGGGTGAACATGGGGAACAACATTTTTCTTGATGAAATCACTCAGCCTCCCAGGCTCCCCTATCTTTCCGCATGCCAGGTATCTGTAAGCCTCAAGTTCCTCCAAGCAGAAATGGAGGATGCATAGCCTGATGGCTTCAGACACTAGTGCTTGAAAGGTAGGACCTGCTGTTTTTTAAAACAAAAACCACAGGGGACATCAGGAGGACAGTCTGCTTTCAGTGCTCCAAAGAGTGTCAGCTGTCCCGAAGCCAATTCTGACAAGTGTTTACCTAATCTCCAACTTGTAACTTCCAGAGGTGACATTACTACCACCTTATTTCATCACTATGTGGCCATCCTTATTGCAAGGAAGTTGTTCCTATCGCAGAATTGTAGAATTTTGTAGCTGGAAAGGACCTCTGGGGGTCTCTGCTCCAACCTGAACTCAAAGTAAAGCCAACCAGACCTACTTGGCCAGATGTTGTCCAACCAACGCCTAACCTGTATCTCTCTTGCTGCAGTTTCAACCATCACGTCTTGTCAGGTCTGCAAAGGATACAGAGAACCAATGAGACCCTTTTACCTTGCAGCAAAATCTTTTGTGTAACTAAAAAAGAGTTTTCAAAAAGCTTTTCCTTCTTCAGATCCTTCAGCCTTTCCTCATAGGTCATGTTGTTGAGATCGCTGATCTTTTATGCCTGCCTCCCACAGACAATTGCCAGTCTCCAGCCACACAGATCCTGGAGCTGCCAACATCATGAAGACTACTGCGGCTGTAAATGGGAACAGTTAGAAGCACGTGCCTCCGTGGAGAGGAGAAGACAGAAGAAAGGCAGGCAAAACAGAAACAGCTGATAGATCCTCTGAACACCAGCCTTCCCTTGGGCCCCTTCTCCTCATGTGTCCGACAACATCGAGCATGAAGACGCATAAAAAACCCCAACTGCTCAGTTCAGCTGTTGATAGCTGTGGTACTTCTTGCTGTGCCAACAATGTAGCATGCCCCAGCTCTTCCCCAGGGCTAGCAGCATAAAAGACTGGAAAACATAACTCACGAGACATTACTGTTATTGTTTTCTAACAGGGCCATGCTAAAAAACCCTCCACCCAGAGGAAAGACCTTTTGTGCCATGAACAGGCCAATCACAGTCCAACTGCTGACCGGCAGACTGGGAGGAGAGGCTCATGGTGAGATGTGTTCCTCAAGATCCAGAGAAGTTAGCACCAGGTCTCCTTTGGCTGTAAGTCCACTCCTGCGTATCCTCTGCTCTGCAAACCCCTTAGCTGCATCACCCCATCCTCTTCCCAGTCCTGTCCTGGGAGCTCTGCTTCACTATCCTTTTGTGCTTCACCAACCACAAGAAAAACCCTCATTCAACTTCTCTGTGACCTGCCCTAGTCCCACATTCTCCCCACGTCCTCCCCCTCCCCAAACACACGCGCATTTTAGGGCTGAGAAACTCCAGTCAAACAAGAGGTGCTTTAGGAGAACAGGGCTTTGAAAAGAAAGGGCCTTGCCGTGTTAACTAGAGGCGCCTGCCAGCCAACAGCCCAGCCTCTGAATGCGCAAGGAATTTTGACCTCACATAGTGAAATTTCCTAGAACTTTAAACCTTTGTTGTTGTTGTTGTTGTCGTCGTTGTTTCTTTGGCTCTCTCTTGCTTTTCAATTTTCCACTTGGCAATTGCGTTGAAATGATGCAAGGAAGTAGCCGCCGCTTAACTGCAAATTATTAATTAGATGCCAAGGAGTCTGTGTATGACTGCACGCAGGGCAAGGGGGGCTGTGTCCTACATTACAAAATCAATAGCCTGACTTGGCATTGCTTTTCTGCCCAGAGATATAATTTAGTGGCAAGTCTCCATTTGCTCCAGAACTGATTCCTAAAAGAGAAGGCACTTGCACAGTCTATTGAGGGGAAGAGGGGGAGGGAAAACCCCCCAAAACCCCCACCCTTGGTGACCAAGGGCTGATCCCTTAGCTGTTGAAACTCTTTCCTAAGAGCCTCAATCGCTGTTAAAACAAATACTAATTGTTCTTAGCCGGGAGCTGGCTATAAATAGTCTGGCTGAAGACGTTCTGCTGTAAAATACCAATCTGATGAAATTGAGACAGACTTCAGGTGCTCAGAGTTACCCAGCTCTCCACGTTTTCCTAAGACTTACTGCCATCCCAGTGGGAGCTGACACCCCTCTGCTGAGACAGCGTGTCTGGCCACACGCGTCCTCCCAGACTGCTGCAGCGCAACTGAAAGTAGGTTTGCACAAGCTGTGGCTGAAGGCGCTGCGGTTTTCAGTGTTGTACGTACACTTTGCCCTAGACACGTCTCTGCTCAGAGGACCTCATAGTTTAAATACTCGAGACCAACAAACATCCCAGGGGGGATCTGTTCCAATGGGTAATTACCCTCATTGTTAAAAATTAACAACAAAACAATAATCGTAGACAGCTGGGCCGTTCGTGCCTTTTATAGCAACGTTCCCACAGCTCTGCGAGAGACATTGTTTGGGATTCACAAATAAATTTTCACCCCAATTCAGGATAAATCCTTAGTCGACTGTTTCAGATGCTTTCCCAAGAGGGAATGGCCACTTCCCATGTGGCTCTAGCCATGGCATACCTTCCTGCATATCCCGGGGCCTTCAATGCTTGTAGGAGCTGAGTTCCAGACCATGCTTGTGCACCCAGAGTTGCTGCATCCCTCATTTTCTGCATGTTTTAATGCACAGCATTGCCTGGCCTTGACACTGACAGAGACTTGGGAGCCTTTGGTCACCTCCTTCCCTCCAAGAGGTTGGCCAGTGGCAGATGGCCCAGGGCAAAGGGAGGCTTAAGGAGAAGTGCAAGTATGTAAAAAGCTGCAGCCAGCCCATCTTCAAGTGGGTAGGTAGAGGTGACCAGGAGATGGACTTAAACTGAGCAGAGAAACAACCCCAGCTCCTGCAAGCCAAGCTGATAACCTAAAAGACTGGCAGAGGCCTGACAGTAAGGGTGGAGGGAGGTTGGTCAGCTGTGATGACGTGCATCCTACAAAGCTGAAAGAGCATGCTTGGCTTGGAGTGCTCCAAATGCCAAATCCTGAGTGGTCTTGGGACTGTCATTGAAGACAGACCTCAGCTGCACCCTGCTCATCTCAGGCTTGGGTGTCCCCTCCCTCCACCACCCATAACAATTCATATTTCTGTGTGCCGGGAAGTGCTAACCAAGATCAAGGGTGCAGGCTTGCAAGTGGCAAGAAGAACCTTCTGCAGGTCCCCTAGATGCTGCGGCTGATCACCGCTGCTCTGCAGCCTGATGCAAAACCAGAGCAAGATGATGCAAACCATCACATAGGCCCTGTCAGGGTTAGCAAGAACAGCCAGTACTTGGTCCCTGCCCTGAGAATCAGAAAGTGTCAGTAGTCCAGACCAAGAAACATCCCTGGAGAATCTGCTCTACTGGTTAATCAACATCACCCTTAAAAATTAATAACAAAACAATAATAGTAGACAGCTGTGCTTTTCCTGCCTTTTATAGCAACGTTCCCACAGCACAGTGAAGAACATTGTTTTGGGTTCACAAACAGCTTTTGGGCCACGTTCGTGCCTTCATTTCTTTTTCCATGGCTTACCCCTCACCTGCTGGACTCCACTCACACCAGAAGGCAGCCAGCCTGCCACTTCCACTGCAATTAAACAAACCAGCTGGCAGAAAAGCACATGGACTCTATTGGGTTTGCATGGCAAGGCTTTGGTAGTGGGGGGGGCTACAGGGGTGGCTTCTGTGAGAAGCTGCTAGAAGCTTCCCCTATGTCTGACAGAGCCAATGCCAACCGGCTCCAAGACAGATCCACCGCTGGCCAAGGCTGAGTCTGTCAGCGACGGTGGTAGTGCCTCTGGGGTAACAGATTTAAGAAGGGGAAAAAACCCCTGCACAACAGCAACTGCAGCCAGAGAGAGGAGTGAGAATATGTGAGAGAAACAACCCTGCAGACACCAAGGTCAGTGAAGAAGGAGGGGGAGGAGATGCTCCAGGCGCCGGAGCAGAGATTCCCCTGCAGCCCGTGGGGAAGACCATGGTGAGGCAGGCTGTCCCCCTGCTGCCCAGGGAGGTCCACGGTGGAGCAGATATCCACCTGCAGCCCCGGGAAGGACCCCATGCTGGAGCAGGTGGGTGCCCAAAGGAGGCTGTGACCCTGTGGGAAGCTCACGCTGGAGCAGGCTCCTGGCAGGACCTGTGGACCCATGGAGAGAGGAGCCCACGCTGGAGCAGGTTTGCTGGCAGGACTTGTGACCCCACAGGGGTCCCACGCTGGAGCAGTCTGTGCCTGAAGGACTGCAGCCCATGGAAGGGACCCACGCTAGAGCAGTTTGTGAAGAACTGCAGCCCATGGGAAGGACTCACGTTGGAGTCATGAAGGACTGTCTCCTGTGGGAGGGACCCCACGCTGGAGCAGGGGAAGAGTGTGAGGAGTCCTGCCCCTGAGGAGGAAGGAGCAGCAGAGACAATGTGTGATGAACTGACCGCAACCCCAATTCCCCATCCCCCTGCGCTGCTGGCGGGGGGGAGGTAGAGAATTCAGGAGTGAAGCTGTGCCTGGTAAGAAGGGAGAGATGGGGGGAAGGTGTTCTAAGATTTGGTTTTATTTCTCGTTATCCTATTCTGGTCAATTGGTAATAAATTAAGTTAATTTTCCCCAGGTCAAGTCTGTTTCACCCATGATAGTAATTAGTGAGTGATCTCTCCCTGTCCTTATCTCGACCCACAAGCCTTTTGTTCTTATTTTCTCTCCTCTGTCCAGCCGAGGGTGGGAGTGATAGAGTGGCTTTGGTGGGCAGTTGGCGTCCAGCCAGCGTCAACCCACCACTCAGACACATGCAGCAATCTTGGCCCTAGCCTGGGTGAAACTTAGCATTCCTTCACATTCTGGGTTGTGGAAAGAGTTGTTCAAACCAGGCTCATAGCAACCTTTTAGACGTCGCACTCAGAGTTATGTAAAATATTTTCCCTGCTTTGGTAGTTGGCAAACTTTGTTTTATAAGACAAATGGAATTTATTAATGCAAAGTATTTATCAAGTCTTTGTACTTTTTTTTTCCAAGGGAGTAGAGAGGTTGAGCAGGAGTCTTTCATCTTTGTTGGCTTCTGAATGTTAAAAATGCAGCTGATTTAGAGCAAGACCACAAGCCAGAGTCTCTCTCATTTCCATGCAACCCCTTTTTCTGCAAGTGATGGCAAGGGTACCATCTTCCTGCAGTGATGGCAGGGAACACTCCTGAAACGTACTCTCAAAGGCTTGGGTGATATCCATCCTACAGATGAACAACAGAGGTAAAAGGCAGCACGCAAGGTCCTCTGTGCTCAGCTCTCCACAGAGGGGCAAAACATGATATTCTATGCCTCAAGGACCTCACATCATTCGGGAGGGTGCATGTGAGGTGAGAACACACCAAAAAAGAAGGTAAGTAGTGGGAAAGGGGAGGACAGTACATTGGCCAAATGAAGTAGCCTGATCTCCACGTACAACCACTCCAATCGCTGATCTCCACCCTTTGGAAATGAAGTAACGCAACTGGCAGCTCTACTGCCATGTCTAATGCCTTGGATTCTCCAAGTGAGCTATGTGAAATGACTTATCAGTGCTTAAGGTCCGTGTTGTAAAAACATGTTGTCTTAAGCTGCTAAGCAATGATTCAGTAATAATAATCCAAACCAAACCTCTTGGCAATGGCCAGGCTGCTGCTGGGCTTAGATCACAAACCAGTTTCTTTAGGCTTCAATACCTGTCTGATTGTTTATCACCTTATATCTTTTCCTTTGACTGTTTTCTTCTTTGTTTTGATAAGTACTAGCATAGTCTTCATCTGAGGTCCATAAGGACTATCATGGCATACACAACAATTTTGTCAGAGGTGGACCTACTTTGGAATAAACACCTCCTCTTGCTACAGGAAGTTGCATTTATTTCTTTCTTATTCTTCATGCACAAAAAAGAATACATCTTCAGCTGACTAAAGTTAAAAATTAGTTGTTTAATGTCTACATTATTTATTTGTTCCCCTTCTTTCCTTGCATGACTTGGGTCTACTCTGCATTTAAGGGTTTTTGAAATGTTCCCTTTACAGATTTGCCTTTTAATCTCAAATCCAATCCATTACAGTAAAAACAGTTTCAAATCCAACAGCTTGAATGGAAACAGACATGATTGATAGAGACCAAGATCCTATCTTCAAGCAATCAATTTGGCCTCACAGCTGGAATATTGGAGACAATCTTGCTTTGTATCAAAACTTCTCCCTTCAAAGGTGAGGCCCAGTAGTAGGTGGTGACTTGGAAGAACTATATTGAGTGAAAAAGTCAAGTGCCCTCTTGGTCCACCACTTAGCATCTCCCATGAAATAATATTTATTTGGAGGAATCAGGTCCTCTCACCACACTTTCAAAGAGCTGGAGCCGTTCCAGAACTGCCTGAAGGGGAGAGGAAAGCAGCGGCTTGCAGGACATTTGTCTCAGGGTGGGCAAGAGCCGAAGAATAAAATGTTCCTCTTACAATATGAGATTTAATCAAAGAAATGGAGAGGGGTCACAGAGCAAATTCCTGAAACCAAACTCATGAGTTATAAATAAATATTCCATGGTGTGAACAGAGGTCCCTTCGGAAAAGCCCACTGAATCAAGGCTGAAAATATTACATTTTGGTGAATAAAATACAAAAAAAAAAGTCATCATTAACAGGAGAGCTACCAGATCCAGGAGGGGCAGTTCTCCACTCTCCAGATTAATAGGCCCATTTCACAGGAGTGGGCCAAAGTCACAACACTCCAAGCAGAGAGAGTGTGAACAAAAAGCACCTTAGTGGAAAAGTGGGGAGTCACGACTTGGCTTGGACTACCCTTCCAGTTGTCTCAAGTATGGGCTCTTCTGTGCCACGGTCTGCCCTTGGCTTTCCAGCCCTCTGCTCACCCCAGGCTGTAATGTGATGAATGTAGGCTCTGTGGCCCCGCAACTCAATTTCCTCTGCAGCAGCTTCCCTGCATCCCCTGCTGAGCTCTTTCCATGAAGAGCAGGTAGGACTCTGGGCACAGGGTGGGGAATCTAACATCCCAACCCAAACACAAACGCTTGTTCCCAAGGTGTGTCCATCAGATGACCGAAGGCTAGGAGAGTATTTCAGAGGCAAAGCCCAGGGAATCTTTTACAAAATTTACACTTTAAAAGCACAGCCCAAAGCCTCAGCTGGTGTAAGCTAGCAATATCGTGCTTGTAATTGCACAAAAATAAGAAAGCCAGGCCAGCTTTCCCTCTGCTGCCACGGGGGCAAGGGGCAGCCGTGCCCATGCATACCACAGCAGAGCTGGTGAGGGCAGCTCCAACCCGTTTTGCCTCCTGTGAAATCAGGTGGAGGCTTGCTGCCAGCAAAGCCCCAGACATGCAGCCCGGTGGGGCTGACCATGCTCTTCCCCTGGCTGCTTGGACATTTCCCACAGCGACACTGCTCACACTCTGGGTCAGGAGGTGAGTAAAAGAGGGCAAGAGAAGAAACAAGAGGTGGGCAAAGGTCAAGGGAAAGCCAGCCCTTTGGCTCTTCAAATGCTTATGCAAGATTGTCACCCGTGAAGCTCAAGGGAGGTTTTTAGCCTGACATTGATGGATGCCAGAGTCCTAGGAGAAGGTTTCTTTTAGGGAGACATTGGGGTTTCAGCTGTGCTGTGCTGGCTTCTCCCCCCCTTCTTTGCTTTGGCAGTTTCAGATGCCAGAGCAGCACTGCCCTTCGCCTGGGGCAGAGGGAGAGAAGCAGCCCAGGCCTGAAGCTCTAATGTGTGGGTCTGCGTGTCCCTGCCTGGCTGTAGGCACCAGCTCCAGGGCTGCTTCTACACCAGTGTAAGCACTGGGGGGAAACAAAAGGGGAGCATCATTCACTTGCTAATAGGCTACTGAAAGAAAGACATCAAATCTATGATTGCCGTGCAAGGATACAGTCCAACTTGCTAAAAACAGAGGAAAAAGCAAGACAGGGCAAGGCAGGAGACGAAGTGGATTAGGCTTTCCAGAAGCACCCCAAAATCCACACTTCCAACTCAACAGGAGCCCCAGGAGGCTGAGCAGGGCAGTGACACCAAACTGTTGAATACCAAACAAGCACTTTTTTACAGCTCTGGTTAGAAAAATCCTTTCTTGCAGAGCTGCCATAGTTCATATGCTCAGAGCAACAGCATACAGAAAGGAGAAGGGTTGGGGTTTTTTGGGAAGGGAGGTGGAAAAAAAAAAAGAGCACAAACCCTGCACTGGGAAAGCCACACCGATGAGCTTGTTAACATTTGAAGAGACTGCTTGGCATGATTCCTTACACAGATTCCTGCCAAGAATTTGCAAGAGGAAAGTATATTTAGCAATCCAAGGCATGCCAAAGCCTTGTCAAGAGAAAAAAAAAAACCATTTTGAATATGTGGAATAGCAATTAGACATTTTCTAAGCAGCCATTTTCAAAATGCATCCAGGCATCTAATAAGGGCACCTGAGGCATATCCACAACTCTGCTACACTCCATGCCTCAAAAGGCATCCGCTAAGAACCAAATACTCAGAGGAAGGATATGTTACCGACAGCAACTGCCCACTTCCAGAGCACTGGTGCCAGTTTCAAGCAGGCAGTTCTCTGTCACCCTGAGCCACTGGAAATACACAGTCTCATGCCACTGCATATCACTTCGTAGCATCCTTCAAGGAATCATTTCTCCAAGAAAAGCTGAGCCACACTGCATAGCTGGAAAGCAAAGAGGTGTTGCCTGCCCACTTTTTTCATGGGAGCTGGACCACCAGCTCTATGATGCTCTGTTTCCCCAAGTGGAGCTGCTGAACATCCAGCTGAGATGAGCAGCAGGTGGAAGCTAGGACGATATGTAAAAGCAGATGGTGACTTGCAGCCCATTAAAGTGGTCCTCACATCATACCCCAAATCTGGCTGATTCTCTCATTGTCCAATGGTCTGAGCTGCAAAGCCAGCAATAAACTTCATCACTAAAGCTCCTTTCTTTCTAGGGAGAAACCTAGAAAATTGTCTCAGCAGAGGGTATATCTGCCCCAGGAATGTTACTCACCTGCATCGGTCACTCCTGTTTCTGAAGTGCTGTTGGGAATCTCCCTGGGATGCAGCACGGAGGAAGAGGCATGAAGGAGCTCAGGAAGGCAATGGGCAGCCCTTGATTGTGCACAAGGATGAAGGCAGTGGACCAAGACTTGGCAGTAAGGCCAAGACATTTGCTGTTCATGGAAGCTAGAAATCACACTGGGATATGCTCCGTAAAACATGGTGCCTATCGCTTATAACTGTCAGCCTATATTACAGTCAAATCCCCAAGCAAGAGACAAAACCAAAAGGGAGTACCTGCACGTGGGCTGAGTTCCCATCACCTTTAAGTCAGGATGCACTGAAGGGACAACCAGTGCCTGTGGCCGAGGTTTCTCATCCCCATGAGCCCTAAGCCCCAACAGTCTTTAATATGTGGCATAACACAAACACAAATGGTGCCCCCAAGGCTTATTATCATGATCCCCTACAGACCAAACAGACTGTCAGTGAGCAGGAGGGAGCAGGAAGCGCAAATGGGGCAAAGCCAAAGCAATTATTTTCTTTTGGAAACAGGTAAATGCTTAACAGAGTAATCAGAATGACGATAGTTGCCCTGAGCTCTTTCAGTTTTTGGTTTCCAAGTTCCTTTGGTCTCCTGAAACACCTTTGGGCACCTGAAAGGCCACTTTGATTACAACCACCATCCCCTCGGGTTATATCCTTGATCCTGAAAAATCCCATGGGACTGACAGATTGCTGTGAGAAAGAGGTCTCCTTCTTACCTGCTCTTCAAAAGTAACCAAGATCAAGATGCTCAGCCACATCTACAGAACATTCAGTCAGATTCAAAGTCTCTGTTTCCATCAAACCCTCCTCCGATTGCCATAGCTGTAGCAATCCAGATGAGTCAGGCACTGCCATAAGCTCACACCCTCCAAGACAGGTGCTAGCACTTTGCTCTCTGCTTCTACAGCACCTAAGACAATCTATCCAAGTTCCTGACTAAGGCTCAACAGCAAGTATACTGAAAGCAGTAAGTAATATTGCTAAGAATTCCTGTTTTCACCCTAGAATCCCAGACAAAACAACAGATTTTGAGGATTACCTGGCCAAATCACATAGTTCTTGATACAACAAATTCTCCTCAGATAGATACAGGATTTGGACAGAGCAATGACACAAATTCAGCTCTGTTAGCAGTGACAAGTGACCACAAAACCCCCATCTCCAAGCTCCCCATTCCTATTTCTACCCCCTGATCGCTTTTGGCACAGACCCCTATTTCAGCCTAAAAATCACTGTTACGGTCTATTTTGGCGGGGGGGGGAGGGGGTGGGAAGCATGAAAAGCTGAGCTAAGAATCTGTAGTAGGCGTACAGGTGAGCAGAGCCTTTCTCCTGGATGGGAAGGGAAGCCGAGGAGATGCAGGCAGGCAGGCAGCAGCAGCCTTGCAACACTGAGCAGCAGCAGAGCGGCAGTGTCGCCCGCTGGCCGCTCGCAGCATTGCCCGCTGACAGGGCTCTGACCGCAGCATCCTTCCACTTTCCTGCCCTCTCCACCTTCCTCCCTGCTCTCACTTTGGGGAAACGTGCGGAATTGGCAGCCCTGGAGGTTCACCAGCACAAAACGCCTCTGCTCAGGGGCAGGCCAGCGTACCACGGCTCTCTGGGAGGACACAAGCAGCCCAGGAGCTTTGCGGGCACAGCCCATGCAGGGATGCAGGTGGGACCACACAGTCCAGATCAAAAAAAAATCATCTCACATCCTTATCTTCTCTTCCCATTTCTACCCTGCCCAGCTTCCACCCTATGCAAATATTAATCCCAAAGGTAACTAATAACTTCCTCAGCAGGAATAGAAGTCACCTTAGGTAAGATACCTGTGCAATCACCCTGGGATATCGACATAACAAAACATATCCTCTGCACCTGTTAATGAATGGCTACTTCATAGCAGTTGAGTGAGCTTTAATCCAAAACCTGTACTTTAATTACAACCTCTGCATTAATGAAGAAAGCACAGAGATGTGCAGAGTCATATGTCAGCACCCAGAACTGGGAGGGGAGAGGGACCTGGAAATGTGACCCAAGCACACCGAGTCAAGAATAAAAGCAATATACAGAAAAACACTATCCTGCTTGTAAAGGCAGCGAGAGCCAGTAACACACACTTCCACACAGCAGCTGTCACAGCCAGCTACAAGCCATCGAGACAGCAGGTAAATCCAAATTTGCCAGAAGCATGCTCACCAGCTTGCCACTTACATCTGGTTTTAGTGGCTCAACAACTCCAGAAGAGAGAAGGACGTGTTTAACCAGGGGACACCTGCAGCTGTTCCAAGTACTTTTCTCTGGCGCATCATGGAGGCATAGCAGTGACTTTCCTGTGGCAGATGAGCCACATCCATGGCCCCTGTATCACCACAGATCCCTGTGAAGTTTTGCTCCCGGAGGAACACCTCATGGAGGCAATGCTGGAGTTTTGGACCTCTTCTGCAGCTTCACTGAAAAGAGCATTTCCCCCTCCCATCCTCAAGCCCACCACCCAGGAAACTGGGCTGCTGTTTCCAAGCTGTCAGGGCTCCCCTGCCTCAACTGGCTGCATGGTGCCTCCTTGTAGAAGTGTGGACCACCACAGAGCAACTCAGGCCCCTCAGAGCTACTTCTAGAGGCAGAGCTGTACAGCCACATCACCGGAGGAACCTCCCCCCAAGCACGAGTGTTTTACCAACAAAGGCTTTTGCATGATGAAGTAGCAAGCAAAGTGATCAATGCTCATGTGGTTTCATCACAATTTCCCAGTAAAAGGGCTCACATGAAGAAACTTTTAGCATAACGCAAGTTGTCTTTATTTTGATGCAGTTTAAGAAATGTTGTTGTTGTTCATAAACCTTCTCAAAAGTCCTCTCCCAAGGTGATGCACAGATGCATGGCCGATACCTCCTAAGCGCACTCAGCTCCATGTGAGCTGGCAACTGGAGCGGCTCCCCCCATCTGCTTCACCCCTTTTCCAGGAGGTTCAAGCAGGACACAGAGCTGTTTCTGGACATCCAGTCTATACCAGCTCCACAACCCTTCCTTTTTACTGAGGTTTCCCTAAAGGATGGCTCAGTTACCTGCAAAGCAGCTCCTGGACCACAGCACTTCATAAACCTATGTAGGAAGTTAAGCAAAAGTCAGGAGTGGTGCCCCTTAATAAACTCACTGAGGCAGGTCAGCGACTGTTTTTCAGGCAGCAGAGGTATCGTATCCTCACAGTAGCATAAGCCATCCTCATGCACCATTCACCCTATCTTCAGTGGGAGCAGCAGCCAGCAAGAGAAAAGCTGGCTCCTTGAGCTCTTCTAGCTATCCACACACCAGTACACAAGGCATCTCCAAGGGAGCAGAAACATCTTAACTGAAAATAAAGTTCAAGGCAGCTTGGAGATGGCATCTCAAGAAACCACACTGGTTAGCATGAACCAGGACCAGCAACAGCAGTGCCCAGGACTAGGCTGGGAGGTCTGACAAGTACCCAGAGAAAGCTGCTGTGGGCATGTCATGTAAGAAAAGCATAGTAAAAATGAGACAGAGTTGAGCTAAGAGTTTCTTGAACCCACAGGTTTCCCTTGTAACCCTGCTGTAACAGAAGACACCTGTGCAGAAGGCCATGATGGTGTTCAACTACATACCAAAAATGAGCCATTGCTTCTAAGGAGAGTCACCCACTGCAACTCTTTCACCCTGCACTACAGGCAGAACAAGGTGTGTCAATGGAGAAATGGGCAGTGATCTCTCTCCCAGAAAGCAGATTGTCTGAGTTCCAGGGAATGAGCCTCATCACCGTTGAGAGGTGACATGAAGGATATGTAGGTTGGTATGAATGACACTGGATACCTGAATACATGAATTTACTTCAGTAAGGGAAGTTTAAAGCACTGAATTAAAAAAAAAGTTTAGGAAACAAGTTCAGGGACACTGCAGTCAAAATTCTGAGCCACAGACTTTCTGCAGCTTGGGAAAAGGTTCCTACTTAGGTGCAGTTCTGAATCTGACTTTCAAAGATGTCAGGCTTTTTAATGACATTATTGCCATAGCTCATCACCACCCAAATTTATTTAAAGCTTAAGTTGGAGCAGGAGCAAGCAACCACTACGCTACCTGGTTACTATTTTTCCTCCAGCAGCTATCAAGGGTATTAACAAGACTCGTGTTTTCTGACCTGTATTGTTAAGGACAGGAGATGTGCTGCAGTCACCAAAAAACCCCCAAAAACCCAAACTTCAAACCAAATTGAAACTCACCTGAGAGACCATAAAAAGTGTTCCAGCATCTTAAGCTTGACAGTCTAAAGGGGTGATTTGGAGGCAATTCTTAACTCAAACAGCAACTTTTCCTTCCAAGACTGAATGCCCTAGGAGTTAGCTCAACATGAAAATTTATTGTTGCCACTCAGTATGGATTAGGCAACTTCAGCACACAGACATGGGAGCCTGCTATCAGACCTAGGAGGAGCAAGGCATAGTGCATTCAGGTGGACTAACTTCGAGATCTGCAGACAACAGAACACACTATGGGCTGTAGTAAGCAATTGTCTGTGGCTGGTGCTGGAAAATTAGTAGCACCAGCCAGCAACAGAGGATGATAGCTGCTCCTTTACCATTCCAGTCTCTGCCCCCAACCCAGTCATGATGCTCTTTTTCTCTCCATCTTGCAGCACATGCCCTACTCCCCTGAGCCCTCCTCAAAGGCAAACGGGAAGAGGCAGAGTGATGTTTTCCATGTTCTCTCCTCCCTTACATCTGTCCATTCCTCCACCCACGGAGCTCTATGCTATTCCTCAAGGCACAGACATGAAGGACATATCAAGATGAGCCAGGCTTCTTCAAGCTGTTTAAGCTTTCCTCAGATTCACCTCAGTGCATTCAAGCAACAAAGTATGCAATTAACTGAAAAGTGGTTTTTAATGACTTCACCAGTAACAAGAGCCACTCAACTACTGGATAGCACTACTAACGTCTCCAGTTATACCTATAAATACAGTACAGTGTATTGGATCTGTGTGACAAGGTTTTGGTAGCAGGGGGGCTACAGCGGTGGCTTCTGTGAGAAGCTGCTAGAAGCTTCCCCTGTGTCTGACAGAGCCAATGCCAGCCGGCTCCAAGATGGACCTGCTGCTGGCCAAGGCCAAGCCCATCAGCGACGGTGGTAGTGCCTCTGGGGTAACAGATTTAAGAAGGGGAAAAAAACCCAGCTGCGCAACAGAAACTGCAGCTGGAGAGGGAGAATATGTGAGAGAAACAACCCTGCAGACACCAAGGTCAGTGAAGAAGGAGGGGGAGGAGATGCTCCAGGCGCCGGAGCAGAGATTCCCCTGCAGCCCGTGGGGAAGACCATGGTGAGGCAGGCTGTCCCCCTGCTGCCCAGGGAGGTCCACGGTGGAGCAGATATCCACCTGCAGCCCGAGGAGGACCCCACGCTGGAGCAGGTGGATGCCCAAAGGAGGCTGTAACCCTGTGGGAAGCCCATGCTGGAGCAGGTTCCTGGCAGGACCTGTGGACCCATGGAGAGAGGAGCCCACGCTGGAGCAGGTTTGCTGGCAGGACTTGTGACCCCACAGGGGTCCCACGCTGGAGCAGTCTGTGCCTGAAGGACTGCAGCCCGTGGAAGGGACCCGCGCTGGAGCAGTTTGTGAAGAACCGCAGCCTGTGGGAAGGACCCATGTTGGAGAAGTTCATGAAGGACTGTCTCCTGTGGGAAGGACCACACGCTGGAGCAGGGGAAGAGTGTGAGGAGTCCTGCCCCTGAGGAGGAAGGAGCAGCAGAGACAACGTGTGATGAACTGACCACAACCACAGCTCCCCACACCGCTGCACCGCTCAGAGCAAGGAGGCAGAGAAAATCGGGAGTGAAGTTGTGCCCAGGAAGAATAGAGGGGTGGGGGGAAGGTGTTTTAAGATTTGGTTTTATTTCTCATTACCTTACTCTGGTCAATTGGTAATAAATAAAGTTAATTTTCCCCAAGTCAGGTCTGTTTTGCCCACGACAGTAATTGCCGAGTGATCTCTCCCTGTCCTTATCTTGACCCACAAGCCTTTTGTTCTATTTTCTCTCCCGTGTCCAGCTGAGGAGGGGGAGTGATAAGAGCGGCTTTGGTGAGCAGCTGGCATCCAGCCAGGGTCGACCCACCACAGACAGGAAGACAAGCAGGACTTTTTGCAAAAAGACGAACATGATTCCACTCCATTATCACCTTTTTATTGTTAAAAGGACAGATCTTGACAGTGGAAAAAAAGGAGGTTTCACAAGGAGAACAGGAAGTAGCTTCTATTGGTCTTTCAATTCCTTCAGTCTTCTGATTGCAGATTTGACTGTCACTGCAGAGGTGGTACTGGAAGAAGCAGCAGAGTGATTTGCACATGGCACTAGAACAACCCGAGCCAGTATTATTTTTTGAGAAACTACTAATCATTTCAAATAGTCATAGTCTGATTGCATTGTCAACAGGGGACTAATTCCACTTTGATTTTCATGACAACAAGGCGTAGGCCTTTGTCTACAGAAGCACAGACAACTTCACAAGCTACATCTCAACCCAAATTATCCAGTCACACATCGACTACATGCACAAGCACGTGGGCTCAGATTCCTAGCGACTCTTACATGTGGGGCAACAGTGTCTTCTACCAGAAGGGGGGCAGGGGGGGAGGAGAGCAAAGAAGGGGAGTAAGCAAGGGCACCATCACAATAACAATTATAATGATTCAATCCTTTTAAAACAAAAGCAAACCATGGAAATACTTTATTTTGGAGTAAACCTGGGTTTGCCTGTGGTATTTGTGTCTCTGAACTGAAAAGGGTGGGGTAGTAACCACAAAAAAACCACTGCTTAGACTTTGAAAGAAGAGGTAGGAGTTCCCTTACATAATTAAGATTTTTATACAGTCAACAGAATCAAGGAGGAAAAAATAATCCCCAGGTCAGAGGCATAATTTACTAGAAGCTGTTGAAGCTCTTTTTAGAACAGGTCAGAGGGACATCTGTCAGGTGTCATCCATGCAGATGATTCCACCCTGAGATGGCCAGATGAACCAGCCATTCTCTCTGCTCCTTTTCTTCCAACATCAGCAAAAAACTGGCCCAAGTATAATACCTCGTACAAGCAACAACTGTAGTCACATCTCCAATAAGAAATGCTACTACAGCCAAGCCACAGAAGAGACTACCTAAATAAAATTACTTGTTTCAGCATTTGTAGATGTTTCAATTTTATTATTTGAAGTTTGGGAAAAGATGCAGAGCTTGCATTTTTGAAGAATAAAACAACTGCTTTGGTAAAGCCCAGAGAGATAAAGAAATTTTGGAGGGACCCACCAAAACCAGCAGCAGTAATATGATGGATAAAATGCAATATTCTCAGAAGCTGCACAACAGATAGTGGAAAGAATAGCAATCAAATCCAATTTGATCCATTCGAATCAAATTTTAACAATGCAGGCAAAAAAACCCCCACATATCACTAACTTGAGACTGATCTACTTAATGGTTAGTAGATTAAATTAAAAAAAATAAATAGAAAGCTGTATTATGCCTCAGCTATGTGAGAATAAATGCTGATAGGAGCTTCTTAATTTCCTTACTTGTAAGTCCAGGCACCACCAGCAACTGTCTTCATGCAGGATCCACAGTGCCAGATACCCACAGCCTTCCTCTTCATTTTGGTCTGTAATAAAAGAAAAAAAAAAAAAAAAAAAGCTCTCTCCATCAGCTGAAAAAGCCAAACAACAAACTTCAGGCGAAGACTTCAGCATCACACCACAGCATTACCTATAAGCCTAGTTAAGACAGGCAAGGATCGGGGAATGTTTTTATTCAGATTCTTCAGAACAGGGAAAGTCCTTCTGAAAAGCTTTTTCATTCAGATATAAAGTGGGTCATTTCTAAACACATCATCAAAATTCAACTCTGAAGGAGAAAAATAGTAAGTTACATTGGTCATAGTACTGATATTCTCACCTGGTTTGATGACCAATGTCACACCGCTTTTATGAGTGCTCCCTGGACATCCCATGATTGCTCTAAAGCGGACCCCCTTTGGATAGCATCTAAAGAGTGAGTGGTGGGTACTGAACTCCTTTCACCCAGGCAAGTCTCCATCACCTTGCAAAGATGACAATGGGTTTGCCTAGACCTACACTGGATTTAGGCAGCTCTGCAAATCAGGTTATCAGCATTCTCACTTCACATGAGAAAGACACTGAATATAAGAAACAGACGGAAGTCTTTTTAAATTTCCAGCCACTTAAAACTAACTACTTTACAGATATCAATAAAAAAAATATCTGGGCAAAGCACAAGCTGATGGGCCTCTCAAACTGTCAAAAACCAGATTTGAGAGTGAATTTTCATCAGGTACATAAGCAAATAAGATTACTTCTTATCAGAAATTCTTCCCCATCCAGAGTTATAAAGCAAATATAAGTAAGCAACTGCAATCAAAAGTTTTAAGTGGGAAAAGCAAGCTCTCTTCTTCCTCCACGTAAGCCATAAAGTTTCTGAAGAAAAAAAAAAAGAGCCCAAGTCATGCCTTAATTATCAGGATAACAAGCATGTTGTTTTAATCCTGTCAGGTCTCTTTATTAGATACCTAAAACGTATAGTATGGCAACATTTCTCACTATTTTTTGTAATGAAATATAATTTATGTTTGTTTTAGCTACCACTAAGTGTGCATGTGAAATGTCTACTCACTGTTTTATTTTATAAAGGATTCCGATAGTAGCCTAAAGCTCACAATAAACTAATCACTGTCTCAAAACTAGTCGAATTCTCTCTTCAGCAGAAAAATGACCAAAGCATCACACTGCATTTCCAGCATCAGTAATAAAGTTATTTCTGAAGACTTTTTTAGGGAAGGAGGTCTCTCACCTTGCCACAGAAGGAGCAGGTGTACTTGGCATGCTGGCTAATTTCAATCTTCTTCACCATTTTCCTAAGGGACGCACCGTAACGGGTACCATATTTACCCACAATCCCAACCTTCTTGGTGCGCTTAGCCTGTTGGGAGGCAAACCAGAATAAGCTTCAACTTTACTGAGATCGCCATCTCCTCAGCTGCTCCCCTCTCCTGACACGACAGCAAAGCGCTCAGCACTCAAAAGCGACGCTGCAGCCGACCAACGCCTCCCCCTGACGTTGTAAATAGAGTATTAGTTATGAAACGGCGAGAGGCTCACACTGCCGCAGCCTCCCAGCTTCTGCTGGGGCACCTGGGGCAGAGGGCCGCAGCCTGGCAGCCAAGCACGAGCAAAGCCGCGTCCTTCCTCCGGGCCAGCCGCCCTCACATCGAACGCCGCAGCCGGCAGAGCCGCCCACCGCGTACCGCCACCCCCTTACCGCGCAGTCCGCTGTAAGCCCGGGCCCGGCCTCCTCCTGCGACGCCTATCCAGTCTTCCAGCGGCTCCCCACCACCCCCACCACCACCCCCGGCCTACCACCCCCCCTCACTCGGGCCATCTCCCACGGGCCACCCAGGCGGCAGCGAGCCCCTCTCGCAGCCCAGCGCGGGGACGGGGCCTGCTCGGGGGAAGAGCCCACACAGGGCCCCGGCCCGGCCCGGCCCGCAGGCGCTCCTGGTCCGTGCCCCGCCCGCAGCGGACTCCGCACTGCCCCGCACCGTGCCCCGCAGCCCCAGCGCGGCGGCCCCGGGGCGGATGGCGGCGGATGGGCCGCGGCGCTTCAGCCCCACTCACCATCTTGCTGCCCGGCACCGGCACCGAGAGAGGAAACCCCCTCTGCGCAGGCGCAGTATGAGCCGTCGCCGCCGGAAGCCAGGGGGAGAGGCGACCGAGCGTGTGGCGGATGGGACTCGGAGTAGGTCTGTCTGCACCGTGGCGGTCCGTAGCTCTATGGTCGCGCTCTGTATTCTGTACATTTCTCCCATGACGATTGGGTTATCTAAAGCCTAAAGCACACAAACCGGAACGCAGTTGCAGCTTGATGTTGGAAGACGCATCGCTCAGAAAACACCCTGTATCAATATGAAACCCAAGCAGTACGTCAGCCTCGGCAGCGCTGATGGGAGATGCAGCATGAGAGCTCAGATTCCTGGATTTCCATCCAAGGAAGTCGCACCAGGAAAGAAGATGGAGCAGTTACATTCACTTACCTCATTTTTAAAGAGAATAAGTAGTAGATAGGTGTCAGAATTAAAAAAGGAACAGCAACCCAGGCTGGAGCTGCAGAAGGGCTCTATATAGAGAATTCATCCTCAACGATTTAATCTTAAAACATACCAGCCCTAAACCCAGAGGTTTCAAGATAACCTGACCAGGTGCAACCATGTCATCTACCCGATTTCCTTGGAGTCACCCAGCGTTGAAACAACCAGCCATAAAAGCCTCTGTGTGCCGCCACCAAGGTGGACTCCCGGCACCCAGACGATGCCCCGGATGCCCGGGGCACCCAAGCCACCTCCACCACCAAAGCGTGGGGTTGGGACCTGGCCGGGCTCCCGCGCCACTCGGACCCAGCCTGGGCGAGCAAAACGTGCACCGATGCTGCTCGAGCTGCAACGCTTGTAATGGGATTAACAACCCATTAACCTCCATTAAGAAACTTAATCTGGTTAGCCATTTAATGCGCGGGGCTGGCTGAACCTCATCCCCTCCCGCCTGCAGGGAGCTGGGGCTGCCCAGCCCACCTGGAGAAGCTGTCCCCACGTTCTTTGTGAGGTGCTTTTCCTCCTGTGACAGCCCCATACCCACCACAGCTGCCTCAACCCACAACAGCCCTCCTCTTCCTTTGCAGCCTATTTAATTAATAGGAAATTAACGACTAGAGCATACCCTGCCACTATGTTAGCCTTTCCCTGTCCGGTGTCCGTACTTCTGGAGATGCTCATGGACATGCCCTCTTGGCTCTTGATCTGAGGGTTTGAACACTCACATTTTTAATTCCCTCTGTCGTGCCATGCTCCCTGTTCCCCAGTCATCCCTGGAAGCTCTCCTCCTGTCTGAGCAGGTCCTCCCAGGGGCTGGTAGGCCAGAGCCCTGTTCCAGATTAGGGCTCAGCAGGGGTTTAGGCAACAGTATTTATATCTTCCTCGGTTGAGTCAAAATCTCATTTGATATCTCCTGGGAATATATTTGCCCTTTTCAGATCCTCATCATAATGATGACTCACAGGATACATCTTTATGTATTAAAAAAAAAAAAAAAAAAAGTTCCTTTGGCTCCTTTGTGACTATTTGGTTTTAAAAAAAAAAAAAAAATTGTCAGCCAACACATCCAGGACAGAGGATCTACTGCTATTCTCCAGTCTGTCTCTACAGAGTTTAAGTTTGCTGTGACAGTACAGTGTGTGGTCATATCCTTCATCTACCAGTATTACAGACAGCTCTGCCAACAACCAAACCCAACCCCCTTAGATGACAGCCATTCCCAGCACTGCCAAAATAAACATACATTTCCAAGTGACTGAGAAGACAGATGGATGCAGACAGGCCAGCAGAGCTCCAAAAGCCTTGCCTCAGCAGTCCATCACCTTGAACTCTTCTGCATGTCCCAGGCTGGCCAGCTTCAGGCGCTGAAGATGTAGTTTGAACTTCTCTGTTTTACTGTTCAGGTATTTTTCCCTGTTTTTCCTGGTTTGGCATCCTTCGTGAAAACATGCCTTCCGTAACATGGGTGACAGCACAGACACAGGTGTACAAGCAGGCATGCAGTCACAGTAAGATGCTCCAAGATCCAGTAAGATGGGTCCTTCCCTTCACTGGGCTTTAGATAACGCCAAAAAGTTACAGCTATGCCATCTTCAATGCGCAGGTGTAAGAGTCCCCAAGAGCACTGCATGTTCCTGAGCCTGCCTGAGGGTCTCACTGGCAACCTGCGCATTACCTTGTACAAATTCTCATCAGCAAGCCTTGGAGATCTTGTCTGAGCCTGCTGGCAGCTTCCCAGCCACCTTCTCATCATATGAATGACAGACTCATAGTGTAATTGGGCTAAGGCCTGCACAGTCTTTCCAATCCCTTGATGTAATGACTAAAAGCACTTTCCTGCAAGATTCTTCTCCCCTTTTCATCTAGTAAGGATAAAGTGAACCTCAAGTGTACTTGAAGAGCCTTTGTAATTCTGCAGCAAACCAGCTGAGATTTTATGGGTCCAAACAAAGAAAGAGTACACCTAGCATTCCTCTAACAGGGCTGGGATTTATCAATATATGGATAAGATAAATTGAGTTTATGAGAAGCAAAATTCTCCAAGGGTACTTTCAGCAGATTTCAGAAAAATACTGTTTTGAAGTAGCTGTAGCTTTACAAGGAGGAAGAGAATTACTCCCATAGGAGACCACAATATAGGTATACAAATAATATCTGCCATATTTTTTTCAGTAGGCAGACAGCAACATTTCTCACCCCTTATTCAGAACAACCCTCTCTGCAAGTAGAAAGATCACGTGTCTTAGAAACAGATTAAATACTCTGTGTTCAAGAAAAAGAGACTTTTAAAAATGTCAAAAAGTGTGTATTTATCTCCTGGCCAGCAGCTGGAGCAAGAGAAATGTTTAGTTCTCAGTCTCAAATCCAGAGATAAAGCATTTCCTCCAGTTGGCCAGTCACACAATCCTCAGTCCTACTCCTCTTCACTTGCACACACACCAAAGCACCTTCTGCAGTCATGAATGAAAAGCAAGTCTCCACTCAGCACAATTGCATACACAGCCTGTAGGGCATTTCCATGACGACACTTGCTGAAAATGGGATAATCAAACCCTTGGATGCAGGAAAAAATATCCTAGTTATTATCAGGTTGATCTTGTAGCACATACTTTTTCCTCCTTGACTGTGGAAGAGAGGTCTTTTTTGTCAGTGTCTGCACACAGCCAAGCGCGCCTCCTGGCCTCCAGAAGCTAAATGTAAGCTTTCAGTTTGCTTTTCCCCCACCCTTCTCTACAGATTATGGCTGTAAAACATAGCTAAGTGGTACCCCTGTGAAATTATATCTTCTCCTGTACTCCCTGGTTACATTTGCTTAAACCATCCTGTTTCCAAGTATATTTTAGTACTAAGACTGGAAGCATGAAAGACAATAATTTGGGATCATGCTACACTGCACTGGCAATAATACACAAAAAATTAAAGATGACCATGCAGAGATGCCTGAAGAGACCAGCCGTGATAAAGACAGCCACCTGCCTTTATATCAAGCCCACATCAACAGTGGCCTATAGTTTTTGCAGAGGCATCACCACCATGAAGTGGAATCAGGCCATGCCCAAGGGAAAGCGACTGTGTCACAAGCTCCTGAAAGGAACCAAAGAGCAGGTTTGCTCAGGCAGCACTGGGGCTGGGAGTTCAGGTCTCCCAGTTCACAGGGCTGAGAGCATGACAGAGACTATCACAAATTGAAAACAGGCATTTTAATCACTGCATCAAGCAACAGTGCTGCTTTTGGCATTCTCAGTGTAACCTGCACAGAGCTGTAATGGGAGCAAATAACAGGTGCTAGGGTACCAGCCTAAATACCTTATGAAAGTAGCTGTTGATTCATCTACAAGCAAAGTATCATGGGAGTTTCCCTTTTGAAAGTTGATGCATTTCAGAAAGCACAAGAGGAAGCATCCCCAAAAAGACCTATCTTTCAGCCACTGTAAATATTAAAAAAAAAAAAAACACAACCCACTGGTATTTCCACTGCATCACATATTTCTCAAGCTGAAGGTCCAACTGGAGATGAAATTCTAAAATAAAAAAAGTACCAAAAGTTTGGGAACCACGACTTAAAATGACTTTTTATTTAAACAGCTCAGTCCAGAGTCGGTTTCTTACAAAACAAGGGCAAAAGTCCACGTGTCCCCTTCTCCTCACTCAACTGTGGAAATCAGTCTCGAGCCTTGAACAAAACACACGCACCCCCTTCCTGAGCAGCCAGGCTTAATCCCTGGCAGTCAGCACAAGCTTCACTCTCCACTGACACAAGAAGCACATGCCCTGGAGCAGGTCCTAAGATTTAGTAGATTAGGCCAGAGATCAGTGTGTTCAGGCAGACATGTGCCTAACAGGCAATACACACGTCCTGGCAGACAGTTATACTCAGTTTCAAGGTACTGACTGCTCTGCACAGACAAAAATCTGGGGCTCTTTCTCTTCTCCCCCACCTCACAAAACCTCAAGATCTGTCTGGATCTTTTCTCCTCCCTGCCAAAATGACTACCAGAGAACCAGTTTGTGAATGAGCCAAGGGCCAAATTTTGCCAGTGAACCAACTCCTATAAATCCAGACTAAAATTCTTGGAAAACTGATTGTTAAAAGCACTCTGCAGCTGCTGAGAAGTTAAGTTTTCACAACAGTTCTACCTTGTGGACAGACAACCATTATCTGCTTTTTAAACAAAACAACTGTGGAGGCTGACATGCTGAAACAAAGCAGCATGCTACTTGCCCATGGCCATTCAGTCATCAGCAAAACCAGGACTGCAAAACCTGCAGACTGCCAGGTGTGCGCTGCTCATCTGTCACACTGTCAGACTGCCTTCTCATCCTTTGAGATGAAATGCACTAGAGATACAGGAAACTTAAAGTCTTTTATTTTTGAAAACTCAAAAAATAATACTTGATTGCTTTTGTTTTCCCATTTTAATTAAAAAAAAAAAATCTCTTAGCCACCATCTCTTTTGCTGTCACCATTACACTTTAAAAAACTCCTCAATACGCCGCTTTTTGGGGGGACTCACTGAACATGTCTCTCCTTCTGTATCTTGCAAGGCACTGCCAGAGTCAAACTCGCAGCAAGCATCAGCTGCCTCCAAAAGCAAAAGTTCATCAGTGTCACCTCTGCTCTCAGAGAAGGTCCTCTGGAAAAGGTCGTAGATGGTCTTCTGCTTTGGATCTGGCTGAGAAATTAGAACAGACAGAATCTGCATATACATTGTCATATAAAAAAAAAAGTGAGCAATAGTAAGGGGGCACTCCCCTGGGACAGTGCGCATGTGTGTACATATATCATATGATATATATATATATATCATACATACATATATCTCAGAGACATATATATGCTATAGAGGCTATCATGTCTCCTTGCATGCAGCAGGTTTGGGAACTCTGTGGAGAGTCCAAGTCAAAGCATGGCTCCTGGGAGGAGCTGGAGAATCTGGTCTGTGGTATTAAAGGCAGAACAGACATAAGGTCAGCCTGCCAACCACCTACCAATCTAGATGTACACAAGCCAAAGCCTATTCAGCCTCTCCCAGGGACCATCGATATTCTTTCAGGTCAATTACCTTAGGGCAGTAATTAGTGGATTCAGCTGTTTTAGAGAAATTGGTTTCTGAAAGACCAGCTTCCCCCAGCACTTTGATTTTCTCTTGAATCATTGGCCTAGGAGAGATAAACAGATAGTACTGAAAGGAAGAAAATACCATGCAAGGACACTGAGTCATTTACTATGTGTAGATGAAAAAAAGATATAACAGGGGTATAAAGATGGCTTTTCTACCAAAGCTCGTTAGGTCCTTAACCTGTCCTGCTCTTGTTTGTGATGACTGTATGCTGCTTTGGGATATCAATCAATCCAACATAAATAAGTATCAATCTGTATTGGGTCTGTGTGACAAGGTTTTGGTAGCAGGGGGGCTACAGCGGTGGCTTCTGTGAGAAGCTGCTAGAAGCTTCCCCTGCGTCTGACAGAGCCAATGCCAGCCGGCTCCAAGACGGACCTGCTGCTGGCCAAGGCCAAGCCCATCAGCGACAGTGGTAGTGCCTCTGGGGTAACAGATTTAAGAAGGGGAAAAAAAACCCAGCTGCGCAACAGAAACTGCAGCTGGAGAGGGAGAATATGTGAGAGAAACTCTGCAGACACCAAGGTCAGTAAAGGAGGAGGGGGAGGAGATGCTCCAGGCGCCAGAGCAGAGATTCCCCTGCAGCCCGTGGGGAAGACCATGGTGAGGCAGGCTGTCCCCCTGCTGCCCAGGGAGGTCCACGGTGGAGCAGATATCCACCTGCAGCCTGGGGAGGACCCCACGCTGGAGCAGGTGGATGCCCAAAGGAGACTGTGACCCCATGGGAAGACCACGCTGGAACAGGCTCCTGGCAGGACCTGTGGCCCCGTGGAGAGAGGAGCCCACGCTGGAGCAGGTTTGCTGGCAGGACTTGTGAACCCATGGAAGGGACCCACACTGGAGCAGTTCATGAAGAACCGTAGCCCGTGGGAAGGACTCATGTTGGAGAAGTTTGTGGAGAATGGTCTCCTGTGGGAGGGACCCCATGCTGGAGCAGGGGAAGAGTGTGAGGAGTCCTCCCCCTGAGGAGGAAGGAGCGGCAGAAACATGTGATGAACTACTCCACTCTCGTGAGACCCCACCTGGAGTACTGCGTTCAGCTCTGGGGCCCCCAACATAAGGAGGACATGGACCTATTGGACCAAGTCCAGAGGAGGGCCACAAAGATGATCAGAGGGCTGGAGCACCCCTCCGTGAAAAGAGGCTGAGCAAGTTGGGGTTGTTCAGCTTGGACAAGAGAAGGCTCTGGGGAGACCTTATAGCATCCTTCCAGTACCTAAAGGGAGTCCTACAAGAAAGCTGGAGAGGGACTTTTTACAAGGGCACATAGTGAAAGGACAAGGGGTAATGGCTTTAAAATGAAAGAGGGTAGACTTAGATTAGATGTAAGGAAGTTCTTCACTGTGAGGGTGGTAAGGCACTGGAAGAGGTTGCCCAGAGAGGCTGTGGATGCCCCATGTCTGGAAGTGTTCAGGACCAGGTTGGATGGGGCTTTGACCAACCTGGTCTAGTGGAAGGCATCCCTGCCCAAGGCAGGGGGGTTGGAACTAGATTATCTTTAAACTCCCTTCCAACCCAAACCATTCAATGATTCTATGAACTGACCGCAACCACCATTCCCTGTCCCTGTGTGCCGCTCAGGGGGAGGAGACAGAGAAAATTGGGAGTAACGTTAAGCCCAGGGAAAAGGGAGGGGCTGGGGGAACGTGTTTTAAGATTTGGTTTTACTTCTCATTATCCTACTCAGATTTGATTAGTAATAAATTAAACTAATTTCCCCAAGTTGAGTCTGTTTTGCCTGTGATGGTAATTGCTGAGTGATCTCTCCCTGTCCTTATCTCGACCCACAAGCCTTTTGTTCTGTTTTCTCTCCCTGTCCAGTTGAGGAGGGGGAGTGATAGAGCGGCTTTGGTGGGCACCTGGCGTCCAGCCAGGGTCAACCCACCACATAATCCAATTTAAGTAAGTAACAAGAAGAGGATTTCAGGCTATAAATATTTGGAGAACACACATATCCAACAGGGAAACTAGTTGACTGAGGCAACACCAATGGTATGAAGTCAGAACAAGAAGATGTAGCTAAAGGGAGTCCCAATAGCCTGTGTTTTCAGTCTCCAAGGTAAGCAATGGTAATCCCCATCAACAGACACATCAGCATTTCTAGGGTATATCCCGATGTATGGCAGGAAGAAGAATCTATCACTGGCTCAAGAGGCCGAGAGGTCCCAACCACATCTGCAGACTGGATACTTTTCAAGAAGCAAAGGCCACAGCACAATTAATGCATTTACCAAATAGCCTTGTCGTCTTGTTCTTTTTCTCGCCTTTAAAAAGGATGCCACTGTCCTTCTTTGAAGAGCCATATTTCCTTCCCATTAAGCATTAATGACTGCATGGACAGCATTTCACAAATAAAGGCAGAATTACTGTCATTAACTTTCCATGAAACGTGGGCGATGCATCAGTTTCCAGATCCCTGCATTGTAGGGTTATAATTATTTGCCATCATGATATTCTGGGAACTGCACAAGTTCACTTAGTTCATTCGTTCCTTTAAACAAGGTAATAAAGATGCAATTTTGAACTTTAAATGAACCAGCTGGTGGATAATGTTTTTTCATCATTTGCAGGTCAGTTCCCTTGCAGCCCTAAGGATTCCTTAGATCCTCCCCTTCCCCAGAATGTCAGATTCCCCAGCCCTAAGGACCAGTGTCCACCCATAGCTCTCACTGCAGCCAAAAAGGCTCAGACCACAACTCTCCAGAGGTGGGTCAGTAGCACTTTTTTAATTTATCCGAAGGGCTCACTGAAAAGCAAGAGGAAAGCAACAGTGCAGTCCTCCTCCACAGCTCCCTGCCCAAGCACTCAGCAGCCAGATTGCTCCTCAGACCTGATCCACAATACAGGGAACCATCTCTAGTGTCTGTTGAATTTGCTTGAAAGTACTCAGCACTTTACAGTACCCCAGCACACAAATGTTCTGGGCTGTATCTAAGACAATTCCTTCTTCTTACACAGAGGCTGTGAAGTTTTTAGATGCATCAACTCTCCCAGAATTTCTCTCAACAGCCCTTTCTTTGTCAGATAACTACTTTTATTCCTCCTGCTTGTCATCTACTTAGTTATGTCCACTGTGGCCAGGCCATGTCACCAGCTCACAGCAGCCCTGATTGGCAGTTGTTGCTCCTCCTCTCACAGGCTGTGGAAATCAGCACTAACATTAAGCACCTTACATCACATGTGTGACAAACAGTGAAAACAGGTGGCAGGAGAACCAAAGTATCTTTCCCACTTCCTACCATAAATAGTCATCTGCTGTGCCTTTAGCCACCAGGTAGTGAATATTAACAGAGCTGGTCTGTCCAATTCGATGTGCCCGATCTTCTGCTTGGATCAAAACCTTTATGTAAAAACATGACAAAGAAAATAAGGTGAGAACTGCAACATCTAAGAAACAGCATAAGCACCAGAGAGCAGGGAGATCTCATTTCTTGTGCTTAGCAACTCTTTTTCATCTGGATCCTGTTAACAACTGCATGCTCAAACACAGATTAAGCCAAGAAGTAATCTGGTGCATGATGTTCCCAAAAGGCAATGAGCATTTTCATAAGTAAAGGGTCAGCATTGATGATGGACTCTTTCAGGTCTTGGCTGGGCAAGCGGTTGAGAGCTCTGTCAAATTAAGAAACAAGAGCATGTTTCCCTTTCACAGTCTTCTCCAGCCAGCAAGCTGTGCAATCAGCCTCACTGGTTGAAGCTCAGGCACCTGGGGGTGCACAGACAAGTAGCCATCAGAGAAAGAAAGAGAAAAACCCTAGATAAAGTCCCCTGCCCATTACATCTCCTCCTAAGCACCAATGTTTCTGCTCTCCAGGGAGCATCCAACCCTTGTCCCTCCAGGACGCATACCCCGGGGTTCCAGAAGAGCTCTGCAAACACCACCAGGTCCGCAGCAGACAACGTCAAGCCCATGTTTGCGGCAGTAAGGGACAGGACGGCCACAACCTGCTTCTCTGAGAACTGGAACTTCTGGCACAGAAACTGCCGCTCGGCTGAAGGTGTGGAGCCATCAATGCGAATGTATTCAACATGCTGTGAAAAGGCAGAAGATACTTTCTAGAGGCCTTGTATCCCCTTTTCCATATCCTCCTTCCATGTTTTAGTGGATTCTGTTTCCCTTCCCCATGGCAGAACCAGGAAAGTAAAAAGGCAACAGTTGTATTTTTAAGACCTTTCCTCATCTTTAAGGCAGAGGCACTGTACCTCAGCATATAATATACCTCACCTTTGTTCACAATGCATGACTTGCTCTTATATCCATTGTTCTCCCACCAGTCCTGTGCAACTTCCTGCAACTCAAGTGACAGCAACAAGCTGGCAACTCAAGTACAGTGGAAAGGCAACTGGCTTAATACAAAGCTGAACACTGTCTGTGTGCTGATGTTACAGCTGCTACAACCTCCCCAACCTCCCTAAGTCTTCCCCTGTTTGTGATGGGAGGAGATGGGATCCTACACATCTCAGTTGCTCTGTGGTAGGCTCAGGAGAGCCATGACAAGCTTGGGTGATGCAGGGCCATAACTCTTCAGTGTCCAACCTCCTTGCTCTACTGGAGGTTGCTGCCACAGAAGCAGCAAAGTCACCACTGCCACTGTGGTTTATAGTTTGGAATATTAACTTAAACCATCCTTCACACTGCCCCAGCATGACCCAGAACTCCTTAGGGGCATCCACAGAAGTCTCACATGAATAATTAGACAAACACTTGTGAAGTCAGAGAGATGACTGGCAGGTCTATCAAGTCTCCCTACAGTATTCCAGTTCAAAAATGTAAGAGCACCACAGAGATAAAGGCAGGCAGCCATAGCTGGACTTGGGTTGTTACATTCTCCCTCTCTGAGGAAAGGTTGGAGGACAAAGCGGAGATAGCCACACAGGGTAACACTCCTCCAAGAATTACACAAGCTCCAGGGCTGACAATGGAGATTAAAGAACATTAAATACAACAAAAGCCATTCAGCTAATACAAAGTGCATCCTGTGAGGCATTCACCCTGACAGCTCAGCTCCCTCAGTGAAGGGTACATTCAGAGGCACAGCAAGTAGAAATTATCTCTGCCACTAACTTTCATAAACTATCTGACCAGCCGTAACTCTGGGGAGCTCTTAAACAGCTTTGAAGCTGGAATAATGATAAAGTTAAGACAACTCAGTCAATTACTTACTTTCTTCTCCAGCTCTGTAACTATTGCATCCAGCATTATCTTGTGATGAGCAAACACCAGGAATTTATCATTCCCACTTTCCAGTAACTCCAGGATGTATTCTCTACATGAAAACGGAGAAAAACCCCAAACTCTATAAAATTATGTGCTGAGAGAATACAGGCTTTGCTCACAACAAATTTTAAAGATATTGCTCATCTATATACAGAAACTAGGAAATAGGCTAGCATAAAAAAGTTGCAGTAAAATGCAAGTAGCAAGTCAAGTCTCCTAGAGATTAAAAAAGACATTGCAGGAAAATCCACTCATTTTTCTTCACCACAGCTGGACAGCTGCCTACATTTATACTTGAGTATCACTGAGAATCAATTTATTACATCCTACTTGAAACATGACATCCCAGACCAATCAACTGGAAGTCATCTATACTTATTTGACGATCTCATTCGCCCTTCTGTATTTCTAACTTTTGCACAATCACAATACACTAAGATAATCTGTATACAATTATCCTTCCTATGTTTACTCAGGATTGTTTTTATTTTAGAAGAAAAGGTCTCAATGCATGAATCAGAGTATTCTAAAAGTAGCTTTTCTTGCAAGGGTTCACATTGACAATTTACTACAGCTCGACAATCTAAATACATCAGCTATTTCTAGGAATTATCCATATAGGCTAATGACCAATGAAAGGTAACAAGAGTCCTTTTAAATGCAGATAAACAGTGTTAATTAAATGAAAACATCTGGCTTTTGCCATGGACTAATTGCAGAGCTACAGAATCCATTCCTGTGTAGTAACTTCTGTTACAATCAGGTCAACTAGAGCCTGAAAAACACCTATAAGCCTAAAATTTTAACTAACTATAGCAACAGCCATCAGAACAGATGATACAAATGTCATCTTTTCTTTGGAATAAGAAAGTTGTTGCAAAGATCAGGAAACCAAGTTCTTTGCTAAATACAACACAGCTTAGGACAGCAGCAACTGTCAGAAAACACCAAGCAGGATTCCCAGCGCTGTATTAAGATGTATCAGTGCTTTGCAGACAGTTCCCAGGGTTCGTGAAGTTCAGACCTCAATTATGTGACAATATCATTTAACGCAGAAATCCGGGAAAGAAGTGGGATTGCTGGGTTTCAAAAGAAGTATCAAAGAAAACATTCAGTATAACAAGCAGATGCCAACATATTACAATTATTTTACATCTCATTCCCATATTCCATTTAACAAATGGAAGCAATGGAAGACTGTCATCAAGGGCAAGACATGGGAGGTGCTGATGATCATAGGACAGTACCATTAGTTGGCAGTGGTATTTTAAATGCTACTAAACCCCAGAAAAAGATGGACTAGTTCCTACCAGAGAGTCAAGTAAACAGCACTTCATGATTTTATATTCAGTTCACACTTGCAACTGAAATAAAATGAAGAAAGTCTTCTAACTGTTCACTAACATAAAAGGAAGAAACTCTTCTACAGAAATGAGTGCTGGGACTCTGAAGTGCAGTTCTGTGCCAAACAGGCAAATTCTGCAGCAAGGTCTGAGACTGTGAAATCATGCAGTGCACATCAGCAGGTCCTTACATTCACAGCACTGCAGAAAAGTAAACTGTTTTCATGTTATTAGCATACTACTTATTAAAAAGTCATCCTATATGACCTAAACCAACTCCTTTGCAGTCCCAGCAGAAAGGCTAAGGATGCAAGGGCACAGAAAGTCACAGAAGGAAATTATTCCTAGGGAAGACAGACTTAAAAGCACACTTATGATAGAAAACTTTTGCTACTGAGGTCCCATGTGAGCTCTGTGGAAGAGCCAAGAACTTCAGTAGGGGCTGTAACATCCTTAAAGCACGCTACAACTAAAGCTCAGTCCATCTCATAAGCTTTTTGGCTCACGGTTCCTGCTGCAGCAGGACTGCAGCGTTTGTTTTGTCAAATTCTGTTGATACTTTTAGTTTCATTACTTCCCTCCTCCCTAAACTGAAATAGGGTCTGGACCAGGGAAGTTGATCCAAGTCCCAAACACCAAGTAATTTTAGATGGCTCAAAAGACAGTTTAGATCCATATCTGGAATGAAATCAGAAGACTTGTTCAGCCTAGGAACTCTGAGAGGAGAAAGTGTTTAGTGCATTGTAATTAAAATCAATTTTTTCTAAGCTGGCTTGAGGCTATGCTTCACGTCCCTGCACCGTTTTCCTGTTCTCAGTGGAAAAACACATTTTACTACGCAAGAACGAAGCAATGACATGCAGCTTACACAACTGAGTGGATTTTAGCTTCTGCCGTTCTGTTGTAGAAGAGGAGAAGAGCTTCCTTCTCCTGTTGTTTCTGCAGAGAGAAAGATAAATAAATGTGAGTCTCAGAAATGCCCTTTCTCCTTCTTCCTTACATATCTGGGATGTCTGCTGCTGCCAATAAACACTTTGCTAGGAAAAAATCAGCCTAAAAATGCACAACAAAAGGGGACTGGAGGGTGAAATCTCCTACTTGCCACTGGGCATGGCAGATACTCACACACTCCTATTTCTGACACCTCCCTTCCCACCTCCTACTCAACTCCTACAAGTCGGATGACAAGCATATTACAAATGTAGTTTTAGTTGAGAAAGCGTTTCCCAACTAAAATGGCAAGGAAAAAACTCCTAAGTTCTTACAGAACTGTATTAGCAACCTAGGAGCCTGGAACATGCATTTGCCATCCATACAAGAAAAAACAAACAAAAAAAAGCAAAAATACACTCTTCACATTTTTGGCTACTGCTGCGTTAATAATGCAGCTTCAACAAGGCTGTGTTTGTAGGGTGGATGGGATTACAAGGCAAGACAGAAGAGTAAGTACAGAGGCAGGAGGTACGAAAGACAATTAGGACTAATGAGAGAGGAAAAAAAAAAGAGAGAAGAAACAGTATTTCACACAAAGAGACAAAGTAAACTACTTAAATCAAAAGGAAAAAAAGCTGAGCTGTTTTGATTGTGTTGTACATTCATTTAAAACTGTGCCTTCAACAGCCTTCCACTGCACCTTCACATGAGGTGTGGCTCTGACCTTCCTTGGAACTCAGGGTACTGTTTTTCCACTGATGTTTTTAAATAAAGGTATCTGAAATACCAATGGCTCATCACAAAAATAGTTTCTGACTTACACTTTCATATCCTTTGGCCATCTTCTTTGCTTCAGCTGCCAAGACAGCTTTGGTCTTTGCACTAATGCCTTCAGGAGCCACCACAACCATTTTGCGTTGCTTTGCTGGAAGCTGGGAAAGCACATCCGATTTCAGACGTCGGATCATGATGGACTCTTCCAGCAAAATTTTCAGTTCAGTTAAGTTGGATGATCCAGAGTAGTCCCAACCCCACGGCATCTGGGAAAGATCAAAGCAGTTATCAATGTCAAACTTAAAAGAGACTGGTCTGCAGACAATCCAAGAGTAGAATAAACTTCCAGGGAAACTGGACAAAGCAAGAAATTTATGATCAGTAGGGAGAGAGATTTGACAAAAATGGCAATAAGATAGAAGTGTACAAACTAATCCACCCAACATGAGAAGGTTACTTAAATTTCCCTTTTTCCTATCTACAGGTGCTCAGGGACTACACAGAAAGGTGGAGATCCCTATCACAGACACTGTGTGCCCTGGTATTCATCCTCACACAGCAAGGTGTTTCTGCTCTCCACTTACAGCTTTGGGCAGACTGACAGAACTCACTGCAATTCTGTGCACACATTTACTTCAGTTTTAAGCAGATACACAAAAATCTTCTCTAACAGCATGAGGACAAACATCCTTAACCCAAATGCCTTCACAGAGATGTTACACTTGTCTGACATGCCTAGTAAATGCTAGGTCAAAATTGCTTGCTTCCCACTGTGACCTGTCTCTTGATCCGCTTCCTGACATACTCTGTTTCTGCCATTACCATGTTTGGCTCAGACTCAAGCAAACCATAAATAAATTGTGGCCCACAATACATCACTCCAACCATTGTCTCTTCAAAGCGTCATCACTTCAAAGCTCCTCTGAGCAAACCCTTCATTTACTCCTCCTTGAAGCACTCGCCTCTGAACCTGCCCTATCCTCCAGGATCCTGTGTGCAGACAATATATATCTGTTCAATTAATCTCAGCTCATCACTTCTACTAGTAACCCCACAGCCTATCATTTGTTCTCCAGGAAAGAACAACTAAGCTGACAAACAGTGGCATCAAAATTGGTACATTCCCCAAAAGAAACGTCTTTAAAAAATTTTGTTTTGGAGAGAAGACCAATAAGGTTTTTATGCTGAAGTAAAGGATAAAGAGATACCTTTCTGCTGAAGTTTCACAAATAAGTATATGAAATACTGCTACAGTAATACTGAAAATCAAAGCAGGGGGAGACAAAATCCTCCTCACAGCTCTAAATCCAAGTCTTACTGGCAGTGTCACCAAAAAGGGCAAAAATACAACCTCTGGTCTTGGAAAAACAACCCAAAGTAACCCTCTACATATGTATACATATACCCTCCCGAAATGCATACAACGGAGATGTAAGGAGCCTCGGCACCAACCCTTTTGATCTGCTGCTCCACTCTCATCGTGCCGCATTAATTGCTAAAATAGATTTAACATTAAAAATCTCTATCTTTCATTTGCCTTCCCCAAGAGAAACCAGCTGTAACCAGAAATGGAAGTAAAATAGGAAAAAGTTCCAAAGTATTCACTGCACCCTCCATCCTCCTGTAGAATGCATGAGACAAAATAAATCATACCAGCCATGAGATTAGTCACATTACTGACTGTATTAAGGGATGGTGCTTTGATGGAACAGGGATGGGAACATGCCATGAAACAGAAAGAGGAGGAAGCAAACAGCTTACAGGCAATTAAGACCTCTCTGGTATCTGGAAGTGAACATTCCTACTTCAGGCTGAGAAATAACAGGACAATCTGCAATTCTATTGCCATGTTGTACTGATGTAAACCATTAACTGACTTCGGATTCTGGCACTTATGGTCACCACTAAAACTCATTTGACTTAATCTATTCCTACATAATTATGGTACCATCTGATTATCTATAGTTGGTTCATTAAAGCAGGAAACAATTCAAACCCTAGACACAAAGCCAGTTTGGATCCTGTAGAGTTAAAACTTTGGCTCTGACAACAGCACAGTGGTATACAGCTAGAGGTAATAAGCCCACCTGGATCTAAGCCAAGCCCTCAAAAAGCCAACATGGGTATTACCGCTCTGCTTCCCTGAAACCAGGAGTGCAATGCAGATACATCCCTCAGGTTCATAAAAACCTGGCTCAAGTCTAGCTGGGTTTATTAGCTTTAGGCATGCTGCATGAAAACTGACAGTGCTGAGCCCCAGTCTTTGTGCCCCCTTTCTGCATTTCTTCAGACTCTGTGGACCCAGCAGAGCAGATGTACAGAACCAGGAAGAACCCACCTGGTGCTGTACCCAGCCTCGTAAGCCCTCTGCCCACACTGCTCAAGGTACTGGTAGCTAATTAGCAGGGATCAACACTGACTAGGCTGCTGAGCAAGACCTGCTACAGGGCCTGGACACTCTCCTCAGGCTACCTCATTCTACTCATGCAGCCCATGTTTTTCCACTTTCCACTTCCATAACAAGCAAGTAATACATATGTTTTGTGTCCACCTAGCACAATTCATTTCAGAAGAGTAACATCATCACAACTGAAAGAACAAGGCACAAACAGAGCCAATATACTATCTACTGTCATATTAAAAAGCATATACAGGCAGAATCCCTACAGTATGTTCAGATTAATATATTTCTTTTATGGTGACTGTTGCTGGAACAATTTGCAAACAAGGAAACATGCTAGTTCCGTGCTGCACCTAGCTAGCAATAAAAAATATGATTATTTGGGAAATTATTAAAATATAGTTTAGTATATCCTATTGTGGAAAAGAAGAGAGAGAAAAAAGAGGGACATGTATTTTGCCAAAATACACATCTGGCTTTGATCCGTAACGTTTCAGAACAAATGCTTCCAACTATGATTTTCTTACCAAAGTGTTACAGCATCTTACATGAGTCAGTAAACTTATCACAGTGTTAGTAGAAGCTGCCAAACTCTTACAAATTCAGAGCATGTGCTCTGATAGAAATGGTTTAATATTTGCCAACATCACCCAGTTTGAAAAATGAATTCACAGCATGTATTTTGGGACACAGACTTGAGATATTTTGTAAATAAGCAGGTGACATTTCACTTGCTGCATTTTTAAGAGTACAGATGCTGGGAGGTTGCATTACAAAATGATAAACTTTTATTTTATATCTTTTCTCATCACATCTGCCAGATATTTGCAATTTTCTGTCATAAAATCTATTCTCTTCAAACGGAAACTAGTCAGGTTTTAGTTTTAAATTGAATGGTTCAGGTCTGTCAATTTTTCTTTAATCTTACAATGCAATCAGATTTATTATTAATACTAAAACATTTTTAAATAGCACCTCTCATCCTGACAGATCTCCAAAAGCCTTGCAAAACCTCTCTGGTTCTGTGCAATTCCATCCCCACTCATAATGCTGCCACTTTCAGGACAGAAAGAAGAACCTATTTAAGTAATGACAGTAAAAGTACACAATAGTTCTTCAGACAGGATGTAACTCCTAACATAATCTCAGGTTAGAGCTGCAAAAAGGAACTTGAGGGACATACTACAGTCATGAGGGAACAACCAGAATCATCAAAACACCTTTTAATTTACTCATTGCTGTGTAGATCTATGGCAATCCAATATTCAGCAGTCTCATTTTTTCCTCTAATACTATCCACATCTCTTAATTTCCTGCAGCCCCACTTCTTTCAATAACCAAGTTCTTTCTAGGTTCACTCTATCATTTACTGACATTAACTGTAGCAAAATGTCCCAGGCAAGCAGTGAGAAGACCAGCAATGTTCAACTGTCTAGCAGAGGCAGGTCAAACAGAGAAACAAAATTGTACTAGAAACCCTGCAGAGGTTTTAAAGGGAAGCGGATACAGACTGTGACCTCCATGCTGAGTTTCATTGTAGGCTGAAAACTCATTTACACAGAATACACAGATTTACACAGAATTACAACCTGGATTGTGTAAAACAATTTTATTTCTTTTATCCAATTCCACATCTTACCTGAGGTCCATATGCCTTGTAATTGAAGCAACAGCTAGTCATGCAGAACTTTACCCTCAAAGGGTTTATGAAACTCCAAACCTATTCAGACTCACACGCTGCAATTCAGCTTTCCTTTTTACTGCAGAAAACCAACAAGATTTAACTGCACCTCTTAATTTCCGTCTAAGAAGCATTCTGGACAATACTCAGACAAGAATCTTTCAACAAAGATAACGAAGCTCAGCAGAGGACGTGGCCCTCTCTCTCTATAAGATTCCTACTATGGATGAAGAAACAGTAAGTTTATCCTCTGCCAGGAAAGCAGTGCTTTGCTAACATGAATGCTGTCATCTTCCAGAACTCAAGCTTTGTATCTGTGATTCTGTGTGCTAATGGCCTTACTTTAATCAATGGCATCAGCATATGACTACCAAAGCAAATGAATTGCTCATCTAGCTTGCACATTTGGACATATGCAGAACAGCACTACACTAGCTATGAAAGTAAAAGTGGGCATTCATATCTAGGAAAAAGGGGACTTGAGAACTTTATACGAGACTGCAATATGAATCTTCTTGGTAGAAACTTGGCATATGTTAGCTACCCCAAACAGAGAAAAGAAAACAAACACAAAAGCCCTACTAATAGCTATACCTATTTTTATGGCATACACTGATGATGTTCAGTTCTTCTGTAAATATTTTTGAGCATCGAAATGGTCATTTGGTGTTTCCAACCACTCTGCTGAAAGTTATTGACCAGTCTTAGGCACAAGAAGTTAAATGGATTACTCAAGAACAAAGCAGAGTAAGCAAGTTCATGCACTACAGGTCCATGCTTACACTGACAAGACATTCTGTGCCACATGCTAACTGCTACATGCTTGTCCTGGAGGAACTGGAGGGCAAGCCAGATTAGAGGGCTCTTGCTCCAAATCAGAACTCAGGGGAACTTTGGTTCCCCTTTTTGTGTCTATGCAACCAGCACAGAAGATCCTAGAGCCTCCTTGTACAACAGGCAGCAGCAAGAGCTCTTCTCTTAGCAGTCTGTGTTCCAGAACACACAGCAGTCCTAGAGATGGCAAATCCAAGCACAGCTGAGTTGCCCATACGTTGAGAGCAAGACAGACACCTGCCATCATGGCTGCAAACGCTGGCTTCCTGCAGAGACAAGATCTTGCACTGGTTGGACTCAGTGACTCTGCTGAAACCACTGCTGAGCAGCTGGCAGAGATAACAGAGGTTAACTTATTTCCAAGGTATGCTGAGGATCACATCCATTTCCTGAATTGGAAGAAGGTGGAATACAAAGGCAGAGTATAAGTCTTCATTTTTTACTTACCTGGAGGTATAAAATCCAAAATCCCAAGCAACACAGGCCTTACTTTGTTAAACAGTCACTAAAGCAGACTAGTAAATGGTTTGGGTTTGGTTTTTTTGTTTGTTTGGTTATTTAATCAATTAGCCCAAACCTGCAGCTGCCTAAAGGCCCCATAGTTACTCTGCCCATTTAAAACACTCTGGGGGCAAGTTCTTATTAGAATAGGCTCCTTTCCCCAGCTATGGACAATTTTTTTTTTTTTTTTAAATTCCTTGGCTTTCAGGGCAGATTTTGACAGGAAGCATTACTGCCTCCATGTCTCAGGCCCACCACTGCAGCACCTGGAACTTCTCAGGTTGAGAGCTTTCAAAATGTTACTCTGCAGTGAGACTTTCTCAAAAAAGATGTAGCAACAGATAGAAGAAAGGAAAGAAAAAGCCTCCACATTTTGAAACAAAAATATAAAAAGTAAAATGCTGTTTGCAGCGCCCCAGTCTGCAACTTCCCCACTGAAGTACCTTCCTGGCATCGCAGTAGCGTAGCCCAAAGGAGTGGAACTGTGAGAAGAAGGCTGGCTGGACAGCCATGATCTGCGTGTAGAGCTCCGCAGGCCGCGACATGGCAGGGGTTCCCGAAAGCAAGATCACTCTCCTGGCAGCCTGGGAAAGCAAAACAGATCATCGTTATCATACAGCTTACAATATAAGCAGAACCTGCTAAGTAGTCATTCCCAGTTCCAAAAGAAAATCCCAGAGCCATTGTCCAAGCACCCTAAATGGAAGAGTACTTCACTTTCCACAGATACTTTCAGCCTTCACTGCCTGAAGACACTCCAGGACAGTGCTTAAAACTTCTAGGAAACAGGATAAACCATATTGGTTTTTATTCATCATCCACATGCTATAAGGGAAGGGTACATCAACTTTTATAAGAGTATTTTCTGAATTGGCATTTACCCACTAGACACGTTAATATCTTTACGGCTGGCTCAACATTTCATTTGGCATCAGATGTCACAGGAAAATGACACACCCTCTCAGGTACATCCTCACCTCCAAAATAAATTGTCTTGTAATAAACTTGCCACAGCAAGCCATAAACAAGACTGTCTTCCTCACAAAAGCAGAAGAGATCCAGAGAAGTAGGATTTTTTTCTTATTTTTTATTCATTTTTTTTTTCTTTTGGAATTCTACTAGCAAGAAAAGAAAGATGAAGCTGCCTGAAGCAGGACCAGAAGATGCCCATCTGACAGCCATGGTGAGTCTAGGCACAGCTGGCTGGATGCTAGAACATGAGTTAATAAATACGAATCATGTAAGAAGATTGTAAAACGTGTTGCAGGGGAGACAAGAAGGGGCTGGGAAACCTGTATCTAAAGTAGGTGCTCCCAAAAAGTGGGGAAAAAAAATTACACTGTAGACATAAAAGCCTCCAAGATGCCTTTCTACTCTCATATCTCCATTATTATCTAATTCTATTATTAGATGAGAGCTATGAATTTCTACTGCTGTAAATTCACATATAGTAGTTAAATAACACATGCCTTGTAATTTTCTGCATGGTTTAATGCAGGTTCATTAAAATAACAAAGAGATTCTTGAGTGACATCTGTACCAACAGCTCATTCACATTTAAATGAAAAAGAAAATGAAATTCTTTTATCATTTTACTGAGATCTACCAGTCACCCAAATCTATTCAGCTGATTCATCCACTTGCCAACTTCATCCATCTGGTGGAAAGAGTTCACAGATCAGCTACCGGAAATTAATTTCAGGACTCTATCAGATATTTATATATAGGTTGTAATCAAGGTGGGACATGCCTTCTCCTGCCATCTTTATTAAATGGATCAGAAGGAAATGTGATCACTACCAGGCTCAGACAATTCCCATAACCGTTTAAAAAAGCTGGATATTTAGTGAACTAAATAAAAGAAGAGGTCAAACCTTTGGACATGTCGCAAGGTTAAGAGTCAGTTTGCACAAGACAGAGGTGCCTATACTACTCTAAAGAGGGAGGAGTCACAGAGACCAAAGATATCGGATCCCATGAGGGAAAAAAGGGATAAAGCAGGAATTAGGTCAGTTTTTAAAATTGAGGTAACAGTGGAGGACAACTGAGCAGAACCTAGACAATATCTGATGCGTTGCAGAAGCCTGTGAGGAGTAAACTGACACCACCCTGAGAAATCTGCTGAAACACACAAGCCAGTCCCACATGTGCAAGAAACATCCAAATTAAACTTTTTCCTCCCGGACTAACAGAAGGCCACTGCTAGGAAAAAGACAAGATGGAGGTCGTGCAATTACAGACAGCTCATTTCAAATAACTCTGGATCAAGCTAAAGCAAGAAAAGATCACTCAAAACAGACCAGGGACATATTAAATGCAACAAACCCAATGGTGTTGAAAGGGCTTATGCCATTCTCAAGGCTCCTCCTCTTTGGAGGATGTTCCCCAGGAGCTACATGAGACGAGGTTGGAACACTAATTCCCCAGTAGTCAAAACAATTAGTCAGGCTCCTTCCCCAATCCCTGAATAGGTATCAAAAGAGAGAATGATGAAGTTACATGTTATTTGAATTCTAAACTTGTACAGCTGCTGCTTTGCTGTGCGCAACTTATTTCTGAATAGATAGGGTATCTAACCACTGCAAGCACTTACCAAGGGCTGCGATACATCTTCTATAATTAACCATTTTAAACAAATCAAGAAGTAAAAAACAAAAACCAGAACAAAACAAAACCAACAAAAACCCCAAAAGACACTAGCTCTACAAGAGCTGTAAAGAACTTGAAGAAATTAATTCCAGAAAATTGTGTGGAACATAGGTGGTCTAACGCATTACCCCAAGGATGCCTTTCAGTTTTAAAATCCATGACAGAAGGAGCCCAAGAAAGAAGAGAAGAAAAAAAATAATCCTAGGAAGACAAGTTTCAAGTGTTGAAGGCTCACTTAAATTCTGGATGAAAGAAATGGCTTTGATTCACATTTCTTTTTCTAGTGGCAACTCTTTTTGAATAGATGCCAATAAAGATTTGCTCCTGCAGAGAAGTCTCTGCTGATCACTGCTTAATTCTTGTTTCCTGCTGAACCTTCTGTGCTGTCAAGAGTGGGAGCTTACCCTCTTTCTTCCAAGGTCTGTAAGAATAATATGGAACAACAGCACAGAAAATAAGATTGCAGGGACCAGCAAGGACTTTCTATCAAAACCAGATCTGTAATCAATTGATACATATTTCCACATAGAAGTAGTAACATTAGCTGCTCATTAGCATTTAGGCATGAAGTTTAACCTTCGCTAGAAGCACTCCTCTCTCTCATGTGTCCTTGTGACCGTTCTTACAGCTCCTTTCTTGTGAGATTGCTTAAGGGAACTCTGACGGTGACTTGACTAGTGGAGAGCTGGTCTGCAGCCTTCACTTACTAAGCGTCCTGGTTTCAGTAACATAAGACAATTGTGGCTTTGTAGCATTACACTTGCACACACAATACACCAGCAAGAATTAATTCCACAGCTGTGACGACATTTACAAAAGTCACTTTTGAAAGTCAAAGAATAATTTATATAATGGTAACCCCAATCACACTTACTTTAGAGGTCAAAACCCAGCACCCAACTAATTTGAACGGAAGTAGGGGGGGGGTGTTATGCCACAAAGAAATAATTGAACATGCAAAGAGCCTCATTAACATACAATGACTGTCTCTGTTAAATGAATTTCACAGCATGAGCTCTGCCATATGCTAACAGACCAACAGACTTTTTTAAATAAGTGTGGCAGGTCCTGGCTGTACAATTACTTGTGTCCCCAGTTTTTGCTTACTCTGTCATTTTGAACTGCTTAGCATAAGAATACCTTATCCTGTGAAACAAAAAATCTGAGAGCCGCCATAATATAATAGAGATAATCACCTGATGAAATAGAAGATTTGATAAAGGGAAAGGGTTGCAGCTGTTTTGAAGAGTCTGTTTCTGTACTTGGGTAAGACGGATAGGGCTCTGCATTTCATAAGATGATCCTACAGTGGTTATTCCAAAAAATATAAATGCCTTTCCCTATTCTTAAGTGACATCTAGACAGATAATGTGTGTCACATGGCAATGATCAGCTATGACTGAAGCAAATTAAACTACCTCCCTATTTTGAGAAGGAAGGGAAATTGGCAGGTACAAGCAGATATGAAGATGCAGCCTTGAGGGCCCACAGCTTCTCCAATTTCAAGATGAAGTTCCTTCTCTCAGCAGGTGACAACAAGCAAAGGTTTATTTATCCAATCCATATGGATCTGTAATGCTTAAAGACAGCTGCTACTTATTTTGCACTGGAAAGGGAGATTTTTGTGTTTCCTCCTCACCTTCCACCTTCAGCACTGACCTATTTCCCTTCATTATTTTTAAGCATCTCTTTATTAAAACAAGCACAAAGAGTATTAGATTCCAGCCACACAATGTATTTGGACTTCCATAATAGAAACAAAGACCTTTAACCCTGCAAACATCAGGATGTGCATCATGCTATTAACATGAACAGCAGCTCAATAGGAACAATCACATTAGCAATATTATCCAAATATTGTGGAAAAAAGCCCATAGGGAGCACAACAGGAATAAGACCATTTTATACCACTGGAATCTGTCATTTGATACTATTTTTTATTTCTCAGTTTCTAACACAGATCTTCACTAAAAACTTACTGTTGTGCTTCCAAAAATCTCATCCATGTTCCATTGGGACCTTCCCCAGTTTCCATTGTCTTGCAGTACTCCATGCAATTACAGAAGAACAAAGACCATGAAGCATTTTGGCTGGTCAAAGAATATAGAATCCTTTTCACTCTGGTCCCAAAGAGATCCCACTACTGATCAGTGAAAAACTTCTGGTTTGCTGTTTCTTCTTCATCTACACCCCTGGGGCTTTGCTGTTTTATGGATATCGGTAGCATGTATACTCCCTCTCCTATGTTCATGTCTCTGGGTCAGTCCAATCTTGTGTCATGGTTTAACCCCAGTTGGCAACTAAGCACCACGTAGCTGCTCACTCACTTCCCCCCCCCACCCAGTGGGATGGGGGAGAAAATCAGGAAAAGAAGTAAAATTCGTGGGTTGAGATAAGAACAGTTTAATAGAACAGAAAAGGAGAAACTAATAATGAATAACAACACTAATAAAATTACAATAGTAATAATAAAAGGATTAGAATATACAAGTGATGCACAATGCAATTGCTCACCACCCAACGATCGATGATCCCCCCACCCCCACTACCCCCAGTTTCTATACTAGACGTGAGGTCACATGGTATGGAAGACCCCTTTGGCCAGTTTGGGTCAGCTGCCCTGGCTGTGTCCTGTGCCAACATCTTGTGCCCCTCCAGCTTTCTCACTGGCTGGGCATCAGAAGCTGAAAAATCCTTGACTTTAGTCTAAACATTACTTAGCAACAACTGAAAACGTCTGTGTTATCAACATTCTTCTCATACCTGACTCAAAAACATAGCACTGTACTAGCTACTAGGAAGACAATTAACTCCATCCCAGCTGAAACCAGGACATCCCGGGAGGTAAAAACAAAATGCTTACAAAAGGTGTAACACCATGACACTTTCTGCCTTCAAGGGAGGCAGATACAGGGCAGAGACAAAGGGAACAACCAGTATTGTCAGTACGCCCAGGAGAACTTAGTCCCAATCACGAGACTAAAGAAAACAGAAAGGTGACAAATAGGTCCTATTATTGATTGCCACAGCTCTGGATTAGGAGCAGGGACAAGCCAGGCTTGACCAGGCCTTTCAGTGACTCAACCAAAGCCTAACAGTGTGAGGCTATTCTCACTTTGATGTGTGGAAACAAGACAAAAGGACCACTTTGAACACAGGAACTTCTAGCCCTCTTGAGTACCATGAGAGATGCTGAAGCTGGAGACAGATCTCACACAGCTGCTGGCACAGACTGGCCAGTGTGAAAGCTGGCTGAGCTTGAAAGCAGGATTTTTGCCACATGCCAAAACATCAGAGGACTGTTTTCTACTACGGCTTTCAATCCATCCGCCTCCATAATTTTGCAGGGATGCACAGAGACTGTGTACAAACTGCCACCTGGTTCCATGTAGGCAGATGAAGCATTCTCCCCATGTACAAGTCTGCACACCCACAGGTTTGCACATTCACTGGCAACGTGAAGGGAATAAGAAATCTGGCCTAAATATTTTGCAGCTGCTATTTCAGCTCACCCTATTTTACCGTTTGTGTAATTATAAGTTCCTCTCAAAGTTTTGTCCTATAACAATAAAATGGGCACAACATGTCTATATACTTACTTTAAACTAATGACAACCTGCGGCAATCTACCAGGTAGCAAGCATGATCATTGCACACATCCAGCCATTGTAAAAGTGCACTAAAAAGTCTTTTCTGGTCACACTTCCCACTGTCCCAAGCAAACCTTTCCTAAATCTCTGTCAGGGTAGCAGCTAAGTATGTCACAAAAGATACCGAGTACTACACACACCGAAGACTGCACACACACACAGTTTATGGGTTTTTTTTTTTAATATTAAAAAATGTCTAGAAGTTCCCAACTGACAAACTTAGGCCACATGTTTAACATATGGTTCTGCTTGACAATTCCCTACCACGCTTGCTGCGCAATATATACAAGAGAGCAGGAAAAGATGCATTATTACTGAGTGGCTAAAAATACCACTTCATTTTGAAAACCAGTCAATGTCAGATATTAAAACTAAACTGAGGCTTTAAATGCTGTGATCATGGGTTAAATATTTCAGAGGCAGAAATTCATCTTGGCTGTCTAACAAGGCAGATTCAAAATTAATATCCAAGGTAAACCATCTTTACTATGAATGTATTGATTTAATCTGATTATTGTGCAGTTCTGTCTAAACACAACAATTTTTATATTTTACTTATTATTCAAATGGAGAAGTCACAGGAGCAGATTCTATCAAGATAAAAAGAATCCATTAAGTACAGATGGAAGTGACAGAAATATTTCAGGCTCAGAAACTTTAACTTAGGTCTGTCCGGTATCATTATGGACTCATAAATCTTTGTAGCATGTAAGAACCAAAGATCACATTTCTTAGATTTTTTTTTTTTTTTTTTTCTTTTCTGTCCCCAGAAGCCAGTTCAAGGCTAAGCTTTCATGCTTTAGGATGTTGGGAACGTTGTAGGAAATAAAAGCAACTATGGCAATTTCAGAAAGTTTAAAAGTAGCATAATGCTAACAACAGTTAGAAGTGGCAATGCTTAGAAGATGGACAAGGCATGAGCTGGCTCCAGGGGGTCTGGTTACAGCACTGGCATGGCTTCACACTGTGACCTTAAGGTAGGGACTGAGGTGCTAGAAGCAGTGTACCTGTCAAGGGCTTGCCTATAGAAACACCTTTTTTTGGTCTCTTCTAAGAGCCCCAGTACTGCTCTAATCCTTTTAACATAAAGAAGGCAACAGCAAGAATATTATCCTTAGCAGCATGTTTATCAATGCCTCTTATTCAATAATCTCAAAGTATCACATAAAATACTTAAAATAGTCCCATTTTTACGCCATTCACTATTTACTATAAAGATGACAAAGTAGAGTTGTTAAATCCAGTATTCAAGTGATGAAAACTCTTATTTCGGCAGTTTTTTCAAATATGAAAGCGTTGCTGTGATGTGCTTTACCAGTAGTGAACACAGCATCACTCCCTAGTAGTTGAAGACAAAGCTGCCAAAGGAACTAGTTTTAGAGCAAAACACCTGTGTTGGAAAGCAAGGAGGGCAGAGAGTGGCTATTACAGCAAATACTCACTTCAGAAGTTATCATCGGCAAGCAGAATAGTTCACCTGAACATCTAACACAAAACATCCAGTATTGTATGCTGCTTGCAGGTGAGACAACACATGATAGGAACATGAGACTCTTAATGCTTTCAGAAGACTGAAATTCAGTTTCAGAAGCACCAGTTCTCAATTCTCTAAGACCAGTGATGTGACAGCATAAAACTGTAAATTCTCAGTAAGTGCATACAGGCAATTAACCTCCACTTAACAGCTACCATCTTTCACTCTCATATCTTGTAGCCTGCAAATAATTTTGACAAGCTGATCCTTACAAAGCTACAAGTAGGAAAGGATGAGACAATTTTTTGAGCATTTTGCAATGAGGTAAATCTGTTATTTTCCACCATTTTCAGACATACACCCTAATTACTGTACTTCAAACTGCTCATAAAATTGGACCTCCTACTTAGTTTCCAAACATTAAAAGCCTGAAGTGATTTGAAAGCCAAGAGAAGACAAGAATCAGGCCTTTAACGAGAACAATGAAGTTATTCAAGGACAACCACCTTCGGCTTGCCATTAAGAATCTTGCATATAAAAGTTCGTTGCTATAAAGCCATCACAGATCGAATCTTCTCTTTATACACACTTGCTGATAATTGCTGAAGAGGAACTGCATTTACCTTGTTCTAATGTACAGACTCTGCAGTGTCTAGAAACTACTAATA